>NC_045511.1:21812350-22112350 GCF_009650955.1 Corvus moneduloides
TCACCAGGAACTCTTTCACCTCTGGGAGGAGCTAGTTCATCCCAAATCTTCTATATACCTTCATGGTACAGAGCCAAGGTACCATATCACCACTGCTTCTTGAGAAACGGTGAGCTCTACTCCCAAAAAAAATCCCGTGATCTGGAGGAAAACCCTGCAGTTTGACTAGTCCTGGCTGATGTTATTTGCAAAGGAGTTTAATACCAAGTCTGTTTACAATTTTTAGGTAGTTATTACAGCAATTTTTGCACAGCAGAAGCTGGTATCCCATCTCAGTCATTTTTTCCCTGTTTTTTCAATGCTCCTTCATACACCACACCATGTTCTTGCCAGCTGACATTTCTCAAAAGCCATTCTTCATGCTGGATTCAGCACTCTCTCTGTGACCAGAGAGTGTTCAGAGATGTTCGTCTGTAGTTCAGCAATATTGCCAACATTCCATATCTCCCCTGATCTTTTGTTGTGCCTTATACTGATTTAACCTTTCTCTCAGAAAAGCTAAGGAGGGAGCTTTATTGGTAATGCTATCTGAAGTGATCTTTTTTATTCTCCTAAAAGGATTCCAGCTAAATTTCATTCCCTTTCAAAGAAAGGCAGAAAGATGTATTTTCCTGATTGCAGTGTAAAATCTTCAGCAAAGTTTTGCAATTTCAGGTTGCAGGGAAGCGATGCCCTTTTTGACAAGCCTATAGCACCCACCTGGTTAGTGACTGCAAGACCACTGTACCCACCCCTACCACTCATGATCAGAAAAGCCACCACTTCTGAGAAGAGCATGAAAAAGCCAACAGGGCAGCTGAGGAAATGTCCAAGGTTATGTAATAACCAGCTCAAGGATTTCATCTGTGTGACCCTACACAAGGTTGATACAGGAGGAGCTTTTGTCAACCAGTCCAAGCTTCGTCCTGAAATACTGCTAAATACAGGCACCAAATGAACAGCCTAGCAGAGATATCTATTAAGTGGACTGGCATTTTGTGAACAGTATCACCAGCTGAAACTTTCAGGAAAAGGTTCCAGTTACCAGCAAGTAGATTTCAATAATGATTATCAGATTTCCTTCTTTTTCTTAATTCTGCTTAAGTGCCCAGGCTGCTGGGTTTTCCCTTCAGTGGTACAAAATAAGTGGTTAGAAACTCCACTGACACACCATGTCACGTTGCATCAACATCACCATGTAATCATGGGATTATACAGTCTGAGAGAAAAACCTGGTGGGTCCAGTGAGGAACCTTGGAAGTGTTTTTCTGTGCAGAACTCAGCTGTACTAATTGCAAAGGGAAAACCACGGTCATCTTCAAGCAGGCAGATTTCAGTTGCTTTCAAGACGTGGATTTTCTGTCAAGGTCTCCGAAAAGGTTATGTAAACTTTACTTAGTGAATTCTTATCATCAGAGGAATTTTTGAAGTAAAATGTTTTGTCATCAACAAACGTTACCTTTGATAGAAATTAAATTGTTCAGAGAAGCACATATGGTTTAAATTCTTTTCTCTGAAGGAGTTCCAATCAATGTGACAGCTACAGAAATGGAGGCTCTTTCCAAGCACCTAAAATCATAGGCTTTGAAATGCTGAGAAGTCCCACATTTTAACCTAAGAATGAATTAATCGGCTGTTTTGAGGATAGACCTCTCCTATTTCCCACGAACTTTCCCAAAGATCTCAGTTTGCAATGTAATGGTATTTTTTTTTAATATCAGTTTCTTAGCCTAGGAGAAAAATGCTTCCCACACAACTCAGTTATATCATCCCAGAAGATGTGATTCCCCTGTGCCAAAGAAAGACATTTTAGTCATGGGAGGTTTTACACAGTTCAGAGGAAGTGACAAAAATAGAAGCTGCAGCAAAAATGCCCTCTATGCTTTGTCTGTCTGTCTGTCTGTCTTCTGTGTAATCTGAAAAGCTAAAGGGGATGAGAGATCCCATTTCAGTAGCAGGTTCCAGTCTCCAACATCTGGAAAAATCTGGAGCACAACAATTAATTCCTCCTTTTCCAGTAAAACATTTAAAGCAGGAGTTGATCTTCAGCTGGCACAAATCAGTTCTGCCACATTAACCCCACCAGACCTACACTAATCTCTACTGTTGAGGGACATCAGAATAACCCCAATATCTCATGATGAATTATAATCCTCAGGATTTAGAAAAATTTTTTTGGTTAACCCCGAATTATGCACGCATTCTCCACTCAGCATACATCCAACAAAGGGTAGGAAAAAGAACAGCAAAGGTAGAGCAAGTCCTACATGTGAGCTTGGATTCCTAGCTGGGAATTTCAGCATGGCTCTTCCAAGCTGTCACTCCAGCAAGGTTGCATGTGTGCTTTGTTTGGTCCAATTCCCAGCTGACTGTTGCAAATTGTCCATCAACACAGCCCCTCTGGGGGTGCCTGTTCATCACTGACAAATCCTCCTTCTTGCATTTGAATTCCACATGGTTCCCACAAGCAGTTTCTAGGCCATGAGGTAGCTCGTTTCCAGCTAGGCTGGCTTTGTGCAGAGCTGTGGAGACGAGCAGAAGTTCTCTTTTCCTCTCACAGACATCTCCGTGATAGCATACAAATAAAAATCATGTGATTGACTCCTTTCCCAATCTGCATAGTTGGTTTTTTTTTTTTTTTTCTCCACCATACAGGATCACCATGAATCTTATTATAGAGAGATGATCTCTGTGAGAAACAACATTTTCCAGCCGTAATATCTTTGAAACAGGCTGTTCTTTGCTGGGCTTGGCCCATTCTCTTCTAGACTTTTAGTAAACAGAAAATGTATATTACACCCTGTCAATCCCCCTCAGTTTATGCAGAACTGTCCAAGTCAGCACAATCTTGCACATCATATTTTTGGGAAGAGCCATCTGTCATAAACAAAATGTGGCCATGTGTGGCTCACTACCATGCACTACAATGTGGAATCCCAGAGCAGGATTTCCAACACGCTTTCACCAACACGTTTTGAGGTAAGCAAGAGGAGTAGGACAGGGAGCAGCTGTCCTCCAGCCAGGAGCTCTGGGTAGCTGGATTCTCCTTTACCTGTGGCTTGCTATGATTTTCCACATCAATGTGCAGAATGTAATCTTGATGACTTGGCATATTTTTTCTGAAATTGACCTAGTTTCCATAGTTTACCTCAGTAAATTTTCCCATGGAGGCAGGTTGGGAGAGCTGGGGGTGTTCAGTTGCACAAGAGAAGGCTCCAGGAAGAGCTCAGAGCCCCTGGCAGGGCCTAAAGGGGCTCCAGGAGAGCTGCAGAGGGACTGGGGACAAGGCATGGAGGGACAGGACACAGGGAATGGCTTCCCAGTGCCAGAGGGCAGGGATGGATGGGATATTGGGAAGGAATTGCTGTCTGTGAGGGTGGGCAGGCCCTGGAATGGATTTCCCAGAGCAGCTGTGGCTTCCCCTGGATTCCTGGAAGTGTCCAAGGCCAGGCTGGACGGGACTTGGAGCACCTGGGCTAGTGGAAGGTGTCCCTACCCATGGCAGGGGGGTGGAACTGAATGACTTTTTAAGGACCCTTCCAACCCAAACCATTCTAGGATTCTGTGATTGAAGCTGCAGTTTCAGAATCAGTGATGAGGCTATACATGAGGAAGGAAGGCACTAGCTCAGATTGCAACAGGATGTAGCTGAGAATCTGGACCTAATGTGCACAAATTTGACTGTAGTTGGTTTTATCTGTAAAAGTTTCAATCTGCAAATACATATGATTGAGTTGGTGCTACAAGTGCATAGAAATTCAAGCTTTTGTGAGGGCTGTGAACATGCTAAAATTATGTTTGTATATTGAACTAGAGTAGAAAATTGGAAAAAAATTAAAAAGAGACTTTTAGAGAACAGAAATTTTGAAAGTCTCATGAAGAATTATTGATGTACTACTTTGGAAAAGTAGAAATGCCTCGTTGTAATTTTGAAAAACACTGTAATGAAATATTGAATATAATACAGTATATTAAACTACAGGATGAATTCAGTAATTGCTATACGTCAAGACAAAACAGTATGGTAAATTTGAAAATGCATTTTTTTCTTTCTCAAAACAAATAATTTCTATGTTAGTGACACAAATAAGAAAATCAAAGCAATTTGCTGAGACATTTTTCCCATAAAAAATGTCATTGAAATAGTTGTGTTCCTACAAAATATTCCAGCTTCAATCAGCCTTTGTTTTAAACACAAAATTGTTCTATCAAAAATGTTTTCACTGGATATTATCTACATATATCACAGGCTATGAAGTTTACATTTCTATTTGATTTTGCTTTTGTTTGATGTTCTGAGACAGGTTAGTGAAAGAATCTTGTATTAGCAAGCTGTTATAAAGCCACAAGACACATTTTTGAGCAGTGTAAATATACAAGATGATACCAGCAGAGTAATTGGCTTCGCGTTTTGAGTTACTGCCATATAACACGCATCTTCAATACATCTGATACAGATAAAATAAGTAATATTAAAATTATTATGTTTGGCATTCCATAGGGCCCACTCTGTATTAAATATGAAGAATCAACAGCCTGGTTAAGCACATTCTTATTTAGTGTATGAAAAACGTCACCAAAAGCCCTGAGATCACTCCAGTACTGGAGGCAGCTCTGTGCTGAAGTATCCCACTGAAACATGGCCACACACTTAGGGAAGACAAAATCACAGCCCTTAAGGGGTTGACCCAAATCTTATTGAAGTCAGTGAAAGTTTTCCATTCAGTTCAGAGGTCTTTGGATGAGACCCAAAGAAGACAAGTAATGCATGAGACAGGCAGAGGGGGAAGCTGATATGCATTGTACTTGTTTATTTTATCCTTAGGGACATCTACAGCTGAGCTCTACAGATACAATCTCCCCATATTTCTGCCCTTCTAAGAGTATTTGTCGTTTATATCTCGTCAGCTTTGCTGTAGAGGAACACTGTTGACTATTGGGAATTTAACCATTCCATAGAACAGATCCATCAATTGCCAGCAGGTTAAACAATGCTGATAGTAACTTAAACCAGCCTTGAGGAAAAGAGCATGGATTCAAGCAGCAAAGTCAGTAAACCCGGATCCAAACTCTGGGTTCAAATCTGTGCGAACACAGGACAGATTTATCACACGATAAAGGGCAAGGGGTTTGAGGCAGCCATTGCTGAGACAAAGGAACTCTCTAGCAACATGAAAAGTAAAATTTAGTTTGGAACTCAGTCCCTCACACTGAGATCTGCTAGGTAATAAAGTCATCTCTCAAGGGAAGTGACTGGAGCCTCACTGTTTTGAGACATTAAATGCTTGACGAAATAGAGCCTCAGAAGGTATGTTGGAGGGAAAAATTCTACACTTATAAAGAGGATTTCTAATAGATCTCTTCTAACTCTTATAGCTGTGATTTAGTGATAAACCTACTCCTCACCTTATCAAGAGCATAGGGGAAGGCAGTAGTTCCACTGTTATCTGTAAGGACTAATTAGATCCTTAATATTTTCTTTTTCATATTTTTTTTTTTTACTGCACAGAGTTGTGAGAAAAATGAGACTAAAATCAAAAATCTTTTGGATCATTTTTAATTAGGCACTTATATTACTTTATTTCCCTGGCATAACACTACATACTGTAAGGGAATACCTTCATCATTCTTATCTGGCTGGAAGTTTAACCATGTACTGTTTTAACAAGCAGACTTTCTGCATGTGAATATGTATGTTTAAAATTTTCAGGGAGGTTTATGGGAAGCTAAGAGAGAAGCACATGTTCCACTTCGAAACTTAATAATTTATTAGAAAGATAAGTTTTCTTAAGTACAGGAATTCAGAGCTCTGAGTGGTAATATAAAATTTACAAGTATCTCTCTCATTTTCCAGCCAAAACTGGTCCTGTATTTAACTTACCAAGTTTTCCTTAGAGAATAAAAATGATCACATCAAATTTCTTTTCCACAACCAGTTTCTGGTAACAGTTACATCATGTGTTTCTTCTGGGCACTAAAGGACAACATGTAGAGGAGAAATTCAGGGTCCTGCAATTATGATTGATTGTATGGTGAGTCATTTATGGTTTTGAAGGCAGCTCATTTGAATATATTTACTGAAAGCAAATGACATTGTGAATTTTAATGCAGTGTAGAGGAGCCCAGAGCTTTGGTTGAATGCCTGTCATTGTTAAAAATTCAATGAGAGAAAGGAAATAAATGAGTAGTCAAGACCAAAACGACCTTTACAAGTATTCAAAAGGAAATGGATGCAAAAAGTCTGGCTGCCAAAATGCCCTTGCAACTGGCATATACCAAATGCTTATATCTGCCAACTAAGAAATTAAGCAGAGCTCTGCGTCAGTGGTTTTTTGCACCAGGTTACTTACATTGGTCTCAGATGTGGACATTAGAATAAATCCTGGGGGATTTCTTAAGGTGTCCCAGCCGCCAGCCTCTGCAGACAGTGATGCATCATCCAAGCAGCATTGCTGGCACATGCACTGGCTTTAGGGCAGGAGCTATTTTGGTGAGTAGGGCCTGGTTCATGGCAGTCAGGAGCAAGTAAAGGGTAGCAGGATGGCTGCCTGCAGCTGACTGTACCCATATGGTCAGAAACCCCCAAAGTCACTGCAAAAGTGTCCCTGGGAGAATGGCTTTTTGCATGGGCAGACGGTGACAGGACACAGGGAATGGCTTCCCAGTGCCAGAGGGCAGGGATAGATGCAATATTGGGAAGGAATTCTTTTTCTATGAGGGTGGTGAGGCCCTGGCACAGGGTGCCCAGAGAAGCTGTGACTGCCTCTGGATCCCTGGCAGTGTCCAAGGCCAGGTTGTACAGGGCTTGGAGACACCTAGGATAGTGGAAGGTGTCCCTGCCCATGGCAAGGGTTTGGAACTGGATGATTTTTAAGGTCCCTTCCCACCCAAAACATTCAAGGATTTTGTGATGAAAATACTGGACTCATCCACCTGCAGGTCTACCTGAGTGAACTCAAACCACCTAAGCACATAAGTACCCACCCTGTGCAAATAGTCTTGACAAGATTTTCTAGTTGTTCCTTGTTTTTTGATTGACTTTATATTTTATTTAGGGCATGTCAGCCACTGAATAAGGAAGAGATGTAGGGAAAAGCACAACTCAAATTAGGTTAATCTTGTCACATGATATAATTAGTGTCACTAACACACATGCATGGGAATTAGGAAGAGATTTTTCATATTTCACTTTTCACGTGTTAAACCCCTAGCTGCAACTTTTGGGAATGATTTCTCCTAAATTTCTTTTGGAGACAGGATTGGAGGGTAATGGGTGGTTGGGCTTTACTGATGCTGTCATTCCCCCACTGCTGTCCCACCTGTAAAGAAGGCATCATTCAGAAAGGCACCCGCTCCCTGCAGATGATCACATCAGAAAACTTGGTCACACTGAGCAACACCAGAATGCTTGACATTTCTGTATTGCATTTTGTGGCCGAGGAATGATCAATACTGGAGCAAGATAAATTACCTCCTTTGTCAATTCCCTGTACAATCCTGTGTTTTTTATTGTTTATGTGTCTCCAATTCTAAAACATTACCATGCTCAGCCAGAAGATGACAAGATGTTTTCAACTTTGTCAGTAGATAACCAGGTAATACTGAATAGCCCTTTATATTAAGGCTCAACAATCTTTGGATGTTGTACTGTACTTTGATATGAAGGATTAACAGCTTTTAAATCATTCTGGGGGTTCTTAGCTTCTATGGGGACATTATTATACTTTACAGGTTAAAAAAACTGTTGCTAAACCAGGAAGAATTTCACAGAGATGAGCAGTTTATTTTCAGCAAGCTGCTACTTGTGCTTTTCATATTCCCTTCCAGTTCTTTAGCCATTGACATCAACACACATTATTATACAATCACCATCAGAACATTTTCCTTGATGACTGCAGCCTTGACTGCAGTATATAACACACCACCACTCAGAAGTCCCAACCAAGCCAACACTGCAGCCAAAAGCATGTGTGCTTTATCAGCTCAGTGATAATTAATCCTGCTGAAAGGACAGTGTAATTAGCAGGCTGCTCAGCCCAGGTCATGGCCCAGATGTGCTTCCAGGACCTCAGCTGTTGCCTCTGCATGGTGAGATGTACTCCATAGTGGGAGCTAGGTCAGGTTTCCCAGCACAGGTGAGCCCTGGACACTTATGCCTTGGATGGTTTGATCTATTTCCTCCCCAGTTTTTGCTCCCTTTTCTTTGAAGGTATTTCACCAGGACCTTGATCTAACTGCAGCATTGCATTTAAGTTATCCTCTCAGGACCAGCAGGGAGGGATCCTCCCTTATAGAATCATAGAATGGTTTAGGTTGGAAAGGACCTTAAAAATCATCCCATTCCACCCCCTGCCATGGGTAGGGACACCTTCCACTAGCCCAGGTTGCTCAGGGCCCCGTCCAGCCTGGCCTTGGACACTTCCAGGAATCCAGGGGCAGCCACAGCTGCTCTGGGAAATCCATTCCAGGGCCTGCCCACCCTCACAGACAGCAATTCCTTCCCAATATCCCATCCATCCCTGCCCTCTGGCACTGGGAAGCCATTCCCTGTGTCCTGTCCCTCCATGCCTTGTCCCCAGTCCCTCTGCAGCTCTCCTGGAGCCCCTCTAGGCCCTGCCAGGGGCTCTGAGCTCTCCCTGGAGCCTTCTCTTGTGCAGCTGAACACCCCCAGCTGTCCCAGGCTGGCTGCAGAGCAGAGGGGCTCCAGCCCTCAAAGCATGTCTGTGGCCTCTGGACTCTTTCTAACAGATACAAGTGCTTTTATGTCTTCTGGAAAACTTGACTCATTCTGGCAGCTGAAGACCAAACATGAAACCCCTCACTGTTTAAAACAACAAGAAATTGCCTGTGATTGTCCAACTACTTCCCATCACAGATTTCCATACCAGCTCAATGGGCCAGTTTAATATTTTTTGGAGGGGGGGATTTGTAAAAAATGGGAGGAAGCAGTTAGCAGTATAAAATTCCAAACTGTCAAAACAGAAATGCTGACAGCATTAGAAAGTTAGAATTCAATGAATCAACAGTCATTGATTCTCAGTGCACAGTGGGATTCATCTCCCCCCCCATTTTAGCTATCTACAATTTATAGTCTTGCTAAGCTTTAGGTTTCCTGAATGGAGAGAAGACACAGAGAGAGAGAGAGAGAAGCACCTCCAGGAAATGATTCATCTGTTCCTAAGATAGATGTTTGCAATATGTGGGATGAATCACAGTTGAAAGGGGATTATCTTTCTCTTTTGGCCTAAAGAGGGACTAGATGACCTGCTGAAACCTGCTGAAGTGCACGGTCCCACCATCAGGGATTTCAGCTGTGTTTTCTAGCTAAAGCCTGATTAAAAAAAGTTAGATTGCCGAAACTGGCTAAAGGACCAATTGTGGATTAATTCTCATTTCTGCTATAATTCTCAAGCAGACAGTGGTTTTGGTAGGAGCAGATATAGGCCAACAAGGGCTGGTTTTGAAAAATACCCTTCATAATGGCCTGATTTCAGGGAAGAAAACCCTCACTGAAGCCTGTGTGGGTTGGTGAGAGTTCAGTGTTTTGTTGGGGTATTTTTAAAAGCAACTGTCTGTCTAGATGCCTAAACACACAGAGGTGCAACTTTGGCCACCCTTATCCAGAGACATCAACCAATGATATGAGGTCTGCAGAGAAAATTGACCTAACACCATCTCTGTTCACTCCAGGGGTAAGGGGAGTGAGAGAAAAATGTCCATCTCCAGAGCAGCAATAGATGCCAAACTGGAAGGAATCCAGCTCAGTGGCATGCAAGAAATAGAATACATTATTTCAATGCAAGCATTTGGGTTTATTTGGGGAATCAATTAACAATAAGTGCATACATCCATTTACGAAATGGTAGTGTACCAGACACATACACACACAAGTTGTAATTGAAAACTGAAATAACACCAGAAGGAATAATCATTAAAGCAAAACAAAAAACATCTCCAAAAAGCCAAGAATAATATTTAATAAAATAAAATAATTCATCCATCTGCAGTTACATCCTTAGGGGGAGGCCACAGACTAACAAGCAAACAAATCTAGATAGAAATGAAAATAATGTTGTGAAGGCAATGGGAGGAACAGGGGAGAGATTTCTTTGCAGATTAGCTGCTTATGAACCAAAAGTATTTCAATTTGATCACTTGCTTGTAGATATGTTTATCAGAGGATGGGGAATTCCATCATATGTTCCTACCATCCTTTAGAATAATTATTCTTTTCCTCTTCAGACATTTCACTCTATTAGCTGGCACAGCCACAGAATTCAGGATCTCTCGTCCAAGACACCACCTGAGGTCTCAAGAGCCTACTTTCTTTCCTCAAACCTTAGGAATCCCACAGGCTAATCAAATGTGGTTCCCTTCATCTTCACTGTGAATATCTGCCACCTGAGGCACCTAAAAATTCAGGCACCAAAGAGTCACTTAACAGCACCTACTGGACACTCCCAGGGGAACTGGCTTTCCTATGAACCTTGAGATGTGTCTGCCTCAAACTCAGTTCCCTAAACATTAACCTGCATGCTGGGATTAATAATCTTTAATTATAGATTTTCAAGTAAAATTGAAGGGAAGAAAAAAAAAGGAAAAACCAATTCTATCTTCTATAGATCTGGACATATGCTACAAAGATAAATGGACCTCAGTGGAAGAAGTCTCAGGGGATCCTGTAAAAAAGTCTTGGGGGACCCTGCAATTAAGGCACTGATTTTATGGGAGATGTTCACTGACTGTGCACGACTGCACTTCCATTAGATGCCTGCAGGTAGGACAGCCCTGCAAAACAGCTCATGAGCTGCTTTTGTTTGGATCTCACTGCTTTTCCCAGGAATCCCATTCACAGAAGTTAAGCTTCTGTTCTTATTGAAATTTATGTAACCTGCAAGAGATACGAATTTTTTTCCATATCATATCAGTCAGAAAAGGAAAAGATTCACTGAGATATAGGAAGAGTTGTGCGGGATACAATTAGCATTGCTTTTAATCCAGACTCTTCCTCCAAGAGTTTCTCAGAGGAAGACACAAGAATTCCCTTTGAGCAATTATGGACTAATTTTGCTATATAAACCTGTCAGCAGTAATGATTGTATACCCCGAAGTATGAGAATTTATGTTATATTGTACTTCCATTATGCATCTGTCCTCTGTGAGATAACTCAGAGAATTCCCAACTATATTTTCCTCCTGCAAAATTGCATGCCCAGTAATACTTTACAGTCGTGAGTTCCAGAGATCAATTAAGCAGTATAGGAGGGAAAAAATAGTCTTAGTTTACAATAATGAAAAATGTTTGTCCCCACTGCCCCGTATCCAACTCATCATTTCCTTACCAGGCCTTTGCTGTGGTCTCTGGTCTAAGTCTTGAGCTGCATGTCTGAACTTAAACTCAACCATGTGCCTCCCACCATCCACAAGTAATTCTGCCACCTCCCAACTGCATCTTCCTTTCCTACTGTCCTCTGCCTTCTTGTAAGACACATCCATTTACTTCATCTTTTGCCAAACCCTTCTTGAACCTTGTCCTGTTAGAAGCCAACCACTTGGTCTTTGCTGGCCCTCCTCCATGGCAGGTGAAGGATGAATGAGGGATGGCCTGAGGCAGTCTATCCACCTGTCCTCTGTCATGTTGCCCTCTGGAAAACACACAAAGGGTTCAAGTAGGAGGAAGGATTGTGGTTTTCCTTTAAAAAACCTGGGGATGCAGAGTTTCAATTATCTCACATGTTTTAACCAACTTAGAATCACAGAATCATGGAATGTTTTGGGTTGGAAGGGACCTGTAAAGTTCATTCCGCTCCAAACCCCCTGTCTTGAGCAGGGACACCTTCCACTAGATTGGGTTTCTCCAAGCCTCATCCAACCTGACCTTGAACACTTCGAGGGATGGGGCAGCCACAGCTTCTCTAGGCAATGTGAGTTATCTGGCCACTAACCAGTTCCTGAAAGGAGAGTTTTCCTGCTGCTGTAATAGAATATGCCATGTATTGCATAGCCCTGCCATGCTTCCCATTGCAATTAATCTCTGTTGACTGATGGTTTAATTCTAGGTGTTGATCATTTTAATTCCTCATTCCCTCCCTCTCTCAGATCTCTCTGTGATTTTTCTGTCTCTCCAGTCATGTACCCCTCTGTTCTGTCAAGCAGTTGTAATCCTGATGGCTCCTCTGATTTCTCAGCATTCCAGTTCCTCTCCTATTTTTGAAAGGCTAAACAGGGAAGGGAAAAAAGGAGAAGAAAAGTCAAGCTATAGGAGGTGACACTGATCCCTGGCCCAGATTGGGCCCAGTTAATCCCCATGCAGAGAAGTTCTTTTAGCAATCTTTGGTAAAGCCTACAGGGAACGGGACAGCTTGAGGTCTGAGACATGGCTTGACCCGGTCACTGTAGGCATGGCAGGGGAAGAAGCAATACTGAGGAGATGCAGCCAGCATGGTATGTGGGGAGACAGCCCAATAAAAAATTAGTGAAAACATGTCTCTAGCTTCGATAATATTGAGGAAAGCAAAAGGTGACTCACAAGCTGAAGGCTAATCTTCTTAAAGAGATTTTGGACTGCATCTGGAAAATCCCACGGCAATCCTTTCCCTTCCCTTCCCTTCCCTTCCCTTCCCTTCCCTTCCCTTCCCTTCCCTTCCCTTCCCTTCCCTTCCCTTCCCTTCCCTTCCCTTCCCTTCCCTTCCCTTCCCTTCCCTTCCCTTCCCTTCCCTTCCCTTCCCACTGGCACCCTTCATACTTGCTCCTGGTGGAAATTCAGTCATTATTCATTTCTGTCTCTTAGCAAGACTTTCAGTACAGGAAACACATTGACTGAACACTCTAGGATCATAGCTTACCTTCTATTTTTTTATTTGTTTCCTTTTTTTCCAATTTGAAAATCAGATCAGAGGTCTCCATGCATGAGGGAGAGAAAGCTTCCCTTCCTCTATCCCTCCCTCCCCATGGATGACACCATCTTGCAGAGAATTTATTATTCTCCTCTAAAGCCAAATGTGATTAATCTTGCAGCATCTAGATGAGCACAGTTCATGCATCTGCAGCTGATCCAGGCTCCTTATGGAGTCCTTACCATCAAGAGTGAGTGATAGCTACACTTAGTGCAAAGTCCTTTAAATGTACCTTAGGTATCTTTTCTAGAAAGACAGGATAGTATGTTTAAAGTGCTTTTGTCGCTGCCAGCAGCAAAGAGAATTCATGGTGAGTAACTCCTCCACAGAAATTTGCTTTTAGTCAGATGACTGCCACCATGGGTGGACAAGCTACATTTTGTATGACTGAGCCTTGCCAAGTTTCTATGACTCACAATTTTCCATTGCACTGATAGCATACTCTAACTTCATGTCACCAGCAGATTTAATCAGCGTGTTCCTGCTTTGTGTACATTTAAATCAGTTCAGTGAGATGAGAAATTCCACCAGTATCTTCCCTCCATGGGAACAATCAGCCTCTCACTGAGACCCTCTTGCAGTTTGCCATGCAGCAGGTTTATTAGTCACCTGTTGGTTCTTCCATCTCCTCTTTGATGAATAAATCACTATGTGGCAACATGCAAAATGCTTGCCTGTGGCTGAGGCTTTTATTTTTTAAGAACTTTATTCTAAGAGAAGATGATAACAACTCTCTGTCCCTCCAGGTAGCTACAACACAGCAGTACTCACTGTCTTCAGAGCTGTTTCATATAAACATTATGTGAGTTTAACAGATGCCTTCTGATATCAATCCCATCCAGGCACGTGTTTTATCTCCTATATTTCCTCCTGTTGCACGATTCTTGGCTCTCTTTCACTGCACTGTAAAGTGTGCTCAGATCACTGCAAACAAAAAGGGCATCGGCAGGAGTGATGGTTGCACCTTGAGATGATCAGGGCTGAAGCACATACCACTGAGGCCACCTGGTGTACAGAGCAGAGCTGCAGTCCATCTGCCTTCTCCTGCAGCATAGCCTAGCATGGAAAATTAAACCAAAGAAAGTTACAAAAATAAATAAAAGAAACTCCAGCGTGTTTGGCAAGAGCCTACTTTGACCCTTGAAGTGCAGCGCTGAGGCTCCCTGCCCTTGCTCTGCGGGGGTACGTGTGGCTGCACCAAGGAGCATGAAAAAAAGAGTTTACTGGTGTGGGAGGGAGCAGACCTCTAAAACACAGAGGGCACCACGGTGGAAAAGGCTCATTTTGTGAAATGGGTTGGCTCTGCAACACTGACGGCACCAGCAAGACTGAACAGAGACAGGGCCAGCCTTGTTTTTCCCCTCATGTCCTTATCTGAAGCATGAGGAAAGCATTCCTTCAGCATAGGGTCCATGGAGTCCACATCCCAGCACAGGTGGATAGATTTGAGTGTCATCTTCTTTTATTTTACTTTTTTTTCCCCTTTTTTCCCACGCATCTTGAAAAGTATCTCACCTCTCTGGTGTGAGAAGAGAGAGGAAAAATGGAGCCATGAAATTAGAATTTGGAGCGGCCACATGTAATTTGAGCTTGAAAGAGTTTCATTGCCCTTGGCTCATACACATCTTACAGACATTTGTAACTGAATTTTGGGGGTCAGGAACACCTGGATCTTCAGACAGATGTGGGTTATGGGCCTCTCAGTGCCTCTCATGCCTATGAGTAGTGAAACTCAGGGTCATGTCCTGAGTGATAGCACATCAGAGTTGTTACCACCATGTGACTGCCACCCAAATGTTTCTGTGACCATCACAGTCAGAGCACAGGCACAACCCTGCAGGGGCCAGGTCATTGTTGGGTAATAAATTGAACTAAGGCATTGTCTTGAGAGCTGGAGGTCATTGGGAGCCATCCTTGGGGCCAACAGGTAACTGTCTGTGTGCAGAAGGTACAGCATTCACACTTCCTGCTCTGTGTGGGTGACGGAGTCCTCTGTGAACCAGCCTGGGGTGTTCTCCAGCCTCCCTTTGTGCTTGTTCCACCAGAAACCTGAAGAGCTGAAGTTTCTCTCTGGCTTTAAGACTCTAGTGCTCTTCTGAGAAAGCACAAAATGTCATAGAGCTGGTCAAGGGAGAGGAAATGGATATCAAATACACTATATTCTCCCTGACTGGAGAAAAAATTAGTATAATCAAGTTAAAAATTATTTGAAATTTTAGCAGAGCCCTTAGAGAAGTCAGCCTGCATAGAAACTTCATGGGAAAACCATGCAGTCTCCATGAATGCAAAGTAGATTATTTCTCCTAAATCAGAGTGCTGTATATTTCACCCATCTGCTGCAGTCTGGCTTGTACAAAAAATCCTGCCCATATATCTTCCATATGTTAGGAGGCAATTTGGGTGTCTGGAAGTTAGTCACAGAGATAAGAAAGATGCAGAGTCATCTCCAACCAGGGCAAGACTGTTCCCTGAAATATATTCGGCAGCAGAGACAGAATGTTGGTTTTTCTATTTTCTTCTGTTCAGTGGCCTAAAAGAAATCCAAGAGAAAATCCTGGGCAGGTCTTCTAGAAAGTACGCTCAGGATTTCCAGCTCGGCAAAAGAAAGCATAATAATGAACTTCATTTGGGGTCAACTCGAAGGAATTTGTTCACTCCAAAAATAAACCTCTTCTTGTGTCCTGAGACTATGTAGGGATTTTTTTATTTACTCTTTTTTTCTTCCTGTTCACTGCGGTCAATTTTTAAATTAAAAAATATATATATATATTTTGAAACAAAAGTCAAAATATTTCTTAAAAAAATACTGACAGGAATTGCTTTGGCATTTCCTGTGTTGAAATATTTCATATGGAACAGCACTTCAGTGTGAATGCTTTCAAAAACTGTGTCTTTTTTGGATTAAATAATTTCTTGAAAAGGACACAGATTTATAAACTGTTTGGAGTCTCCCTCAGAACTCCATATTTCTTCTTCCATGTAGTGTTAATTGGGGGATACTACAAAGTCCCCCATTTACAATGAGACTGCTGCACCAAAAATCTTGTTAAGGATTACATTTCACCTGAATGTCTCTCTGGCTTAATTTTCTCGTTCCTTGGGAATATCTTTCCCAATTTTCCAGCAGAGACTCTGCCATCACAGCTGTTTTCAAGGACCCAAATGCTTCCTAGCACAACAGGCACATGAATGGCTCTTCAGGGGCCAAGCACTCAGCAAGTGAACATCTCATCAATGGCATTTGTTCCCTGGTGACCAGATGCTAAAAAAAAAATTGAAGAAGCAAAAAGAGTATCTCCTGTGGAGTCCACAAGAATGAATTCAGGATACCACTATATCCTGAGCCTCAGCCAGAGCTAGGTCTGGTCTGGAGGTAATGCTGAGTCTAGACAGGCTGTCCTTGCAGTGACAGCCAGGGCAGGTGCGTTTGTGGGCACAGCTGATTTGTGGGTGTCTGCCCTAGTGTGGGGCATTTACTGTAGAAAAGGAGTAACAGCCCTGCCAAAGGCAAATTAACCACAATATCATAGTTACTGTTAAAGGGACTTACCCTGTTGAAGCCATCACACATCGGGAAGCAGAAATCAAAATTACAGAATTTAGATAGAGAAGAAACCAGTTAGACTGTCCAGGCAATTTTCTTTCTCTTGTGAGACTTTTCATCAGAATATCTGTTGATGTTCTGTTTTGCCTGGCTTGAAATGTTTCTTTTCGGGGATTTCAAATTATTCCATTCCTCCATAAGTCTTTCTTTGAGAAAGTCTTCCCTGTAAAATCTCTTGAAATTTCACTTTTTCTCTGTCTTGATTGAATTATCTTGCTGCTAGCTTTACCCTTGTTATCATGCCAAGTAATTGTTGCTCTCCTTCTATGTTAACAGCTCTTGAAGTTTGGGTTTTCCTAACTCCTCTTAATTTCCTCTTCCACTGTATACATATGAATATGATTCTTTTAATTCTCCCTATAAATCCATGCCTACAGCCTTCTGATAAGAAGAGGGCAACTAAAATGAAGCAATTCTGCTCCTCAACAACTTGCTGGCAATACAGAGATGTTAATCAAATGCAGTTTTCCAGCTGCTGTTGAATCATATATAGAGACAGACTGCGCCGGTCAGAGCTGCAATGATTTATTTTGGCATACTCACCTATCTTTACATGTCTATAAAAATTAGATGGCTAATCTACATTAGGCATCTGGCTGTTTTCAGAAGACAATACTGGGACAGATGTATCCTCTTCTAAGTATTTTTTGATCTTCACACACAAGTTTCCCTCACAGGGGTTACCATTTAACTGCTGAAAAGTGCTTTGTTCCAAATGACAGCTGACCACATTTCCATCTTTATTTCCAGATTTATAGGTCAAGTTCTTCTCTTGGTAATGTTGTCAAAGGTTGACCCACGATGTCAAAAAACACTTGGGTTCACTCACATTCACCTTATGGCTCTTTGTATCTCAAAGGGGTTTTATTTACACGCACCAGGACATAAGAATTAAATCTAGCAGATATTTTATAGAATAAACTTTATTTGAGTTCATTAAGGATCACTTTATATTGATACTTACCTGACCATTGAGTTTATTTCTCTTGGTGAGCCCATAACACTGGTGTTTCTACAATGTAAAAACCTGAACTTTTAATTAAAAGCAGTATTCAGAGGGCTAAAGGGGAAGCTCTTTCTGCTTCCTTACAGCTCCATAATCCCCCAGTTTCACAGTCCAAGACTTCAAATGGTAGTCACTGTTTTCTTATCTTGCCTTCTCAACAAAATACTTGAATGGCACCTGATTTTCAGAATATACACATGTCCTTTCTGCTGAAAATCAGGCTGGTTTTCTGAAAGGTGAAATACAAGTTTCCCCGCTTGGCATTACTTGGCATATCCCATGGACTTACGCAAATTTTAGCTCAATTTAAGATGCCTGAAGAACTAGTGCTTTCTGTAGCAGAGCTCCTGTGAGGTTATGTCAGGTTGTGAGAGAGGTGATCTTCCAACAAGGCAAAGACACACTTGAATTGCAGAGCCCTGAGAAACAGACAGACTTCTCTGAGGAGTGAGGCAAAGGAAATCTGGAGGTCCCTCACTGAACAAAAAATTATTTCAAAACTGAGATTTGTCACCATTGCTTTAAACAATTTCCCTTAAGCTCCAGGCATTGCCATTAATTCATCTGGCATGGTAGAGTATTGGGTATCTTTACTTCTGAGAAACAAGGACCTGTTTATACAAAAAATCCCAGAACCTTGTAAAGCTGCATTAAGTGTTACCCCAAAGTGTAGACAGAATTTTTTTTCCTCATTCTGTTCATTGTCCAGCTATTGATCTGAGGCTCTTGAGTTACTGGCTGGCAGGAGCTGTGACAGTGACACAGCAGAGCATACACTGCTCCTGTGACAGGCTCCTGCCCAAGGAGGTACCAGCAAATGTTCATTCATCAGATGAATACAGGATTATGCATGGGAATTTTCTGACCAGCCAACTTTTACCCAATAATTACATTCATCCATTTCAGCAGTATTTCAAAACAGAAACACTCCACAGAAGGTGAGAAGGACACCAGTGCCTCAGCAAAGCTGCTGTGCAATGAGACCACTGAGGTCTGATCCCTCTCCTGTCTGTTTAGATAAAGTCAAGACTTTGGCAGCTCAGACTGTTTTTCTTGTTTGTGAAAGAAACTGAGAGACTCATAGGATGTGTCAAGGTGCATTGATCATAATAATGAGTCCCTTTAATACTTGTTAACACTCATTCTCTTCTGTTCTCTGTCCTAAGGGCAGTCCAACTCCATTTTTGATTTCAGAGGGAGAGCAGTTTCCTTGGGCTACTGCAGCTAACTCAGATGATCCCGTCAAAGAAACACTGATGAAGGCATGATGGAGAGGCAATGGACACAAGCATTCATTATTTTGACAGCAAAACTTAAAATTTTCAGAGTTTGGGAAGAGCATTTTGTCTAAGTGATAGGTGCAAAGATTCTGCTGTCCTCATGCTTATTATTAAGTCTATCAGGGGCAGGCTGGTCTGGGTTTGCATGTTCCCCACTGACAGACCTTTGTCCTTCTTATCACTGATCTCATCAGGAATTGTTTTGAAAATCTGGAAGTGCTGGGAATCGACCTGAGAAGCTTCACAGTTCCTGACAAGTGATCAGAAGTGTGAGTGATCAGAAGTGGGTTATCCCCCAGGTCACCTGTTGGCTTTCTTAAAGCAGTTTTGAGTAGTTAGATCTAAAGATGTGCTGGCTTCCAGCTGCAATTTAACATCAGTGTCTCCTACTTTGTGGAGAAGTATGGAGCTCACAGTTTTTGTTTCACAGGGGTGTTCCAAAATTATTTTAGTGGAGTTAAATTGAGTTGTTGAGTTGAATTGAGTTGAACTGGGCTGAGTGTGTTGTTTGGTTTTCCTCCTTGCCTGTAAATGAATCCCAATAATTTGTCCTGGAACACCTAGCCCTGAAATATAGGGAGTTTACAGCTTTCAGCGGTAGCTCAGGAAGAGCCAACAAACGAACCATCAGGGTAGAGCCCGTGGTTCCTGAGTCCTCCTCCTTGTACTCTCTCAGAATACGTGTCTTAAAGCCTACACATTGAAGCAAACAAACCCCGTAGCAAAGGTAGATTTGGTGGACTTTGGGCAAAGGTGGTAAAACATCCTGGTCTTGATTGGGACATCCAAAAGATTTTCCTGTCTCCAGCCTGTTAAAAGATGCCCCAAACTCATATGCACCTTTGGAATAATTAGCTCAGGTTTTTGATGGTGTTAATTGTTTCAGTAATTTTTTAAGTAATGATTGCCCTCTGATGCCTGGTTCTCAGCTGGTGTTTCCCCTAGGAGTAGGTTCCCCCAGGTCTCTCTAATGCTACAGCTATGCAATACCAGGCTCATAACCAGTAAAAAGTAATATAGAGCCTGGGCCTAGAGAGGAGCACTGCAACCTCTATTTGAGTTACAATATCTCCCTCTAAATCTAAGTATTTTAGGGATGAGGAAGCCACTCTTGCTTCATATAAGGCGTTCCTGCCTTCGTGGTTACAAATTTGACCTTTTTTTAATTGCTTACCTAAATTTGTCTAATCTGCTTCTGATCAGGTGACTTATAGAGTGAAACAGATTGACTATTAACAGGTGATTCCTCCAGTACAGGCATCTCTTAAACTTCTTCAGAGTGACTGGATGCTCTTAAACTCACTACTGTAAAAATTATAAATAATTCCCAAGTATTATAATTCTGTTTTGCCACTGGCTTGATTTGCCTGAGATTGTATCAATTCTTGCACTTTCTAAAGGGAGAACCAAGATAAAACTGCATTAAGAAATGAAAATAATCTAAACTCTCAGAACACTTTCCATTAGCATTTAAACAGTACCTGGAAATGAGGACATTTATTTGCATCACAGGTTTCTTTTATCAGTTCTATCCTATAGGTATTGCTAGTTCTGATTTCTTAAATCAAGGCTAATACTGGACAATTTGTATAATGTAAGAGAAGGACCAAAACTGATGATCTGTCTCTGATTCTTTGATGTTGGATATGTGTGCATAAGGCACACAGGATTTTGTAAGCAGTGGTAGATGTGCATCGTAACTGGACACTTTTGACTCCCTAACCACACAGCAGTTTATAAAAGCACTGGCAGCCTTCAATAAAAGCTCTGTATCCATAGCTAACTCTCTTAATTCTCCTACCACCACACCCCAGCTGAGGCACAGGAATGGATTTGAACACATGCCTTTTCCTAAGCCTCATTAAATGGGAACATTCTTGGTTGGTGTTTTATTTTGTTTATTTATTTTAGAGGCAAATAGATCAAAGCATTCAGTTCAAGGGAAAAAAACAAGTCCATTCTGCAAAGTCAGTGAGCAAGTACTGGAGATTGATACTGATGTTCTCCAAGTGCTGGAATTCATTTTGCAGAGTTTGTCACTTTTCTAATTGAAAAAGCTGTCTCTGCAACATTTAGCAACTAAAAATACCAAGTGATGCAGCGCAAGGAGGGGAAAAAAAAATAAAAAGCCAAGCACTCAGCAGCAGACATCTGCCACCCTGATTTGCAGGCCATACAGCAAGGACACTGAGAAATGGAGCACCGAGGTGTCCCCATCAGCAGATCCCCAGGGTGATGCTTCCTGGAGTGGGGCACACGTGTTCTCAGCAAAGAAAAACAAGGAAAATCTTATAATCAGCAATTGGCTGTAGGTGTGTGAACAAAGATTTGCTTAATACTTAATGTTTAATATTAATTCTGCATCCAAATGACAGGCAGCTATATACAAGACTATAGGTCTTAAATAAAGATAGGTTCAGCCTCAAAAATTTAATTAGACCTATTTGTCTCTTTCCTCCAGCTCCATGTCTTGTTTTGTGGTAAAATTTGTGGATAAAAAAAACCCTGGGAATCAGGTGCTCAACGCACTTTTGCATAAAAACCAAAAATCAGTTTCCAGATCTTCACAAGTTACCATGAAACCAGCTGAAGTCAGAATTAGTGCTTATTTTTCTCACTACTGGGTTTTGTGTCTTGCATTTATTGGTGTGGTTGGTTGTTTTGGGGTTTTTTGATGTTCTCTGTGTGTGTAAAATGAGTCTGTTGAACTAAGGCTTCTACACCAGTGTTTCTCCAATCAAAGTCTAATTGAATTAGCACATGGATGTGAACACAAGCTGCCCAAAATTACGGGCAAAGGATCAGTTAGCTTCTCAGGTATCTTTTTTACACCCATTACTATTATGACAAATTTGGAAATTCATCCAAGTCATTGTGATGAAGGATAGCCAAAAATATCTGAAACTTGATATTTCTTATGAAACAGAATTCTTGCCTTCCGGTGAAATTGGTAGTCAAGAAACAAGCAAGTTTCTCATTTCTCCCAGTGAGAAAATTCAATGACTTAGCAATGAAAATGATATTTAAAGAATCTTAAAAGTTCAGCTGCTGCTAAAAATATTCCAGCATATAAAAGCAACAAAATTTGAATTTGCCTCTATCCGATCTGATTTCCCACTGTACTTCTAAAAGAGAATAGAGATAATTCCTGCATCCACAATTTTTTCATGATGCCCTAATTTTAACCATGTCAAAGTGGGAGGTTAATCTAAATTACTTGAGCTCTTGTTGTAGTGGTTGTGAAGAAGAACTTGTTCAGAGAAGTCCACAAAGCTTCTCTGAGGGGTTGAAGCCCCTCTGCTCTGGAGCCAGGCTCTGAGATCTGGGAGCATCCAGCCTGGAGAAGGGAAGGATCCAAGGAGAGCTCAGAGCCCCTGGCAGGGCATAAAGGGGCTCCAGGCGAGCTGCAGAGGGACTGGGGACAAGGCATGGAGGGACAGGACACAGGGAATGGCTTCCCAGTACCAGAGGGCAGGGTTGGATGGGATATTGGGAAGGAATTGCTGTCTGTGAGGGGGGTGAGGCCCTGGCACAGGTTTTCTAGAGAAGCTGTGGCATCCCTGGCAGTGTTCCAGGACAGGTTGGACAGGGCTTGGAGCAACCTGGGATAGTGGAACATGTTCCTGCCCATGGCAGGGGGATGGAATGGGATTATTTTTAAGGTCCCTGCCAACCTAAATCATCCTATGATGGCTCTTTGTGGCTCTCCAGAGAAGCACGAAGAGCATGTGAGACAGTTGTCCAAAATGAATACAATTAACCAGATGATGCTTCTCTATCACCTATAAAAGGAGTCAAGCCACTGAACAAACATCAAAGCATCTATATTTCACATGACTAAGCTGAGGCCACAGAAATCCTGCTCGTTGGATCCCAAGCTGCTCTTAGCAGTTTTTGTAAGCTGGCACCGTATTTCGATGGGTTTCAGAGTGAGAACTGTAACTGTGATGCGTCACCAGTATCAACACCAAAGCACAAAACGCTGACTGATGAGAAGACCTTGGCAGTATTTCTGTAAACAGACATTTGAATATATGAGAGAAGAAAAGGAAATTGAAGTCTAAAAGGAGCTCTGATCTGTCTCCTGATATTAATTATCCAAGACCTGATGATCACAAAACCTTCAGATGAATTGGTGACAGATAGCAAATCCAAAGACCTCATAAACAGAAAAAGGCGTAAGTCCCTAACTGCAGATAGATATGAGCTGAGAGCATTGTGTCTCATGAAAAAGTAACATAGCTGGAATACACTAATGTAATTTTTCTGCCCAGAAAAGGGGATGGCACTGGGCACCTTCAGGAAAACTTCACTTCTCCAGGAATTTAGGAAAATGCATTAACCCCATAAGGATTGCTGAACTTTTACTTGCAGCCCAGCCAAAGCCACTGAGTTCAGGAGCATAGAACATCTTGTTCTTCATCATCTCTGCCCTCGTCCTCCCCATTTTCTTCTAAAGGAAACCCAATATAATCTCACACACAAAATAATAAACCCCACAATTTTTTCCAAGGGGTTCGTGAGGCAGAGAAGCCCATGTAGGGTTATGAATCACAAAGGTATAAAAGCACTACAATATAACAGCCTTTTTCACCTCTGTTGAATCTTAGCCAACTCAACCACTGCCTCTTGTCATTATTCTAAATAACAGTAATAAGAACACCTTTTTCTTCAGATGTCTGAATTTTGATGAAAAGGCCCAACTTTTTCTCAAAACCACAGGAATATCCAAAGTGCTCTCTTCACTTTCTCATTTCCTGCCTTTTCGGGGGTCCTGACTCTGCATTTTATGTCTCTCTAACTTGACCCAATGCACCATTCCATTTGTACACTCCTTGCCCCCCAGCTCATGCCATGGGATGCTCCCTTCGACAGAGCAGCATGGCTCCATTTTTCCCAGGGGTCATAGAAGGTCCTGTTTGGCCTCCAAAGCCCTGGATGGACCACAGATCTGACCCAGTGGGAGAGTGTTTTAGGATAGTCTGTACAGAGCAAGATAGCACCTGCCACAGAAACATTTTGCCTTTCCACCGCCAGAGTTCTATTCAGAGGACAAATTCAGTCTAAATACACAATGATTAGCTCTGCATTTACTTTAAGTTCCTTCAAGAGATAATTTCCAACAGTATGTCTCAGCCACTGCTCATTATTTGCTGATAAGAAATACAGGGAATGGTTGAGAAAAAGGACACAATAATAAGAAAAATGGAAGGTAGGAAACAAGCCAGCATAGAAATCTGCAGGCCTGGGATTTTGGCCGCAAAAATAATATTTTCCTTTCATCCTTCTTGTCATTACTAATATTTTCTTAACTTACTCCCTCTGCTACGCTCACTAAAATTAGGCAATAGCAGAAAATTAGATGCAAACAGAGCAACATATCCCTCAAAAAACAACCTGACCGATGGATTGACAAGGGTAGGGTCTGCACAGGGCTGGATCCATGGTCCTGTTTGCCTCTCCCAGCATGAGTTCCCAGCTCAAACAAGCCAGCAGTGCCCCAGTCTAGAGTTTGTTCCAAAGTTGTGTCAGAAGGAGCGCGGCTTGGCTGGTCACTTGCTCCTGTGATCTACAGCCAGCACCATCCCTTGCCTGAGGATCCAGGCTGGAAAAGAGTGTAGGAGTTGTCTACACACCAGATCAGTCTAAGGTCCAATGAGCCAGCCCTTGGCTTTTGAAAACTGGGATGGAGTAGTCTGCCCATGGAGGAGGCTTTCCAGTCACAGGTAATTGTGGGCTGGCTTTTGCCCAGCAAAGTAGTAGTTTAACACCCTGTTTGAGAGACAAAACATCCCAGATCACCCAGATCACCTGGATGCAGGCTGTCCAGGGCTCTACCATTGCTTTGAATTCAGAAATTGTGTCCAAATTGAGAGCAAGCCCTTCAATCCAGCTGCAAATGTTCCCACCACACATATGAAGCTCAAACCTCTGCCATCTGCTGGGCAGAGCAAATAACATTGCATAAAATACACATTGCTGTCACTCTTGGCTTCTGTTTATTCTTCTGATGGCCGTGAGCTATGCGTTAGTGAAGAGGCCTGTTGTACTTTTGGTGTATTTTTCCAACCTATTGGCAACAATGGCAGCTTGAATTTCATAGGTTAATCCTGGGCTAGCTATAACAAATCCCTTGCATGCATTTGAAATTCTGCTCTCTTCAGGTTGCATCACCTTTCCCCCATTACCGTGAACAATAAACAGCTAATCCTAAGGTTTGACAAAAAGTCACGATAAAATCAGAAGATCACAAACTTTCTTAAACCTCAGAGAAATCTCAGGCTTCAGTTTTAGCTCACTCTAAGGGAGGGAAAATTATTTTCCCCTCTCTAGTGTATCTAATCCAGGCAGAGGTACCATCACAGAACTTGTTGATAGCCATCATAGAATTTGATGGTATTATTTTTCAGTGCGGACATCAGGTTCCTCCTGAAGTTCCTGATGGTATCCCAGCAATCTGAATGTCCCTGCTGTTTCTGGAAATCAATTACATCATCCTTAAAATATGTGATAGAAAACAGCATCAGGAAACCTGCAGATTTGACAGCAGTGCCAGCGCTGTACAGAGCCCCAAAAGTTAACAATGGCCACGGCTTTGAAATACTGCTGATTCCTTCATTTCCCATTTCCCCCTGTCCCAGTGGTGTCATTTGGAAATACATTACAGCTGAAAGACTTTGGGATGTTTTAATTACATGTGACTAAAACTTGCTGTTGCTAGAATTAGGGCGCCTATGCCTACGATTTATAGGTCTCTGTTTCGACACTAGTGAGGTCATAAATAACATGAAATGGGCCCTTTAGTATTAGGAAATTCAGCGCTCCTCTCTAAGCCTTGACACACATATACACTCAGAAACCATCGTAGGGTTTGTGCCGAGCTTGGTGTGAAATGCAGTGCAGCAGCACTGGGGAAGAGGAGCAAGACACTAAATAATAAATACTGGCCCTTTGGGCAAGGCCATCCCAGTTGTTTCACTGGGGTGGGAGAACTCGCTGCACTTGTGGGTTGGTGTGGGTGTTTAATGGGGGGTTATTTCTGTAGAGCATGGACTCCACTTAGAGCTATCAGGGGAGCAGGGGAGAAAAAAAAAACAAGGTAAAAGAAGTATTTTTGACCTCCTATTTTGAATGTGAGGATGTGTTTCAGGTGAAGAAGCATGCACGTGGTTCAGAGTCACGCTAGGTAATGGAGAAGTGTCTCCTGGGCTCTCTGTCTGACTTGCAACACTTTGGCAAAGGAGCTTGGGGAAAAAACAGTGAAAGTTCATTCTTCAAATCACTGAAGTTTGGGGAGGATTTCACATGATGAGTAGTCTTCCTTGATGGACTATCAACCACCCCCAAACACAGCTGATCTATAGGGGCAGGATGGGGAAAAAACCTCACCTAGCACAGGATAGAGATGCATGAGCTGTGTCCCAGGCATGATTTTATCTCTGTAGACAGGTGGTCTGGGATTGCTGTCAGAAATGCTTTCAGATTTCACCATTACCGGCACTAGAGAAGGGCAAAGTTTTAGCATGATATGACTAACACTGGCAAAGTACACTTGAGAAAAAATAATGTGAATTTTGCCTTCTTTCTGCTTTTGGATGAGATGACAAAGACTTTATATTCTGACTCTTGCTCTACTCTCATTTGCTAGCTAAGTAGTCGCTGCATGTGGAAGTCTTTATGTGGTTCCTAAGAAACTCACTTTAGCAATTTAGTATCTGGAATTCAAACTTTAAATGGACATTTTTATCTTGACACACAGCTTTTCCCAAGGCATTGTTTCTCTTCACCAGTGAGCATGAGCTTCAGAACAAGGTGTGAGAACCTAAGCAATGAATCCACCATTTTATTTCACTCTTTGTAATATCCTCTATTATTTTCTAGAATAGTTGGTACATTTGCTGATTGCAAAAGAAAAGAAGAAAAGGCTTCTATTAAAACAACAATGAAATCTTGTTGCAAAAGACACTCATGAATTTTCCACGTGTAAGAGGGAATAATAATTGAGCTAATAAGGCTGAACAGGTGACTGGAAAAGAATTGGGTTTTGCCACAAATTTGTCTCAGAGCAGCCAAAACTTTGAGGCACCGAGCTAATATAAACAGGGATGTCCAAGAAGATTTAGTCTTTTGTACTACCTTTGTAGAAAATATGAATTTTTAAGAAAAATTACAAAGCCAAAAAAAACCCCAAGTTATAACAGAGAGTTTTGTCCTGTTCCATTTCCCTTGGAAGAGCCAAGATACCTTGTTCATGTATATCTTTCTCATTCCCTTTTTCTCTCTTCCTGGTGAAACTTGTGTCAGAACAACCTCTGGCCAAACTGCAGTGTGAAACAGCAGATAATAGAAGAAAATAAGAGTGTAAGGAAACAGAAAATAATGTCATGAGAACATGTTCAAATGTCAGGGTTTCTGGGTCCTATACGTTGTCTGGAAGATAATTACAAATTTTTTTTTTCTGCAGAAAGCAAGCATCATAGCATCAATAATCATTGTCAATAACGAAAAAAAAGGTTAAAAATATACTGCACAGCCCTCAGGTAGATGTTTGAGCCATAGTTGCAACACACAACACATAGCTCCATTAGCATCAGTTTGTGGCAAATCCTGACATGCAATGATCATAATATCACAGCATGGTTTGGGTTGGAAGGGACCTTAAATCTCAGCTGATTCCACACCCTATCACAGGCAGGGACACTTTCTACTATCCCAGGTTGCTTCAAGCCCCATCCAGCCTGGCCTTGGACACTGCCAGGGATGGGGGAATCCACAACATCTCTGGGGAACAACCCAGGGTTGGGTGTCAATGACATCACTCAGCTCAGTGTCATCTGATTGTTTTACTGACCCTTGAAAATTCCAGACTGTGTCCCATATCTTTTTCCTTTTCCCCAGTCACAGTTTCTTTTTGATACTCCTGTGTGTAATTCCCCTATTATCGAGGTTACAAACTCTGTCAAGAAAGGAACTTTGGGACTATCCATCTATCTGAATAATTTTGTCATCTAGAATCCAGTCCTGCTTGTAGCTTGCACCAGCTGTATTTATTTAAGATTTCCTTTTATAAACTCTTTAATAAAAACCCATGGCAGTGTCAAAGAGTATTTTTGCTCTGTAAAAATGATCCCTAGTGGGATTATAATTTATATTTTAAAATTGAAACCCATTGTCTGAGTCATAAATTTTTTGACTATGAAAATCTGTGCAGCTTTTGTGATTGCAGATGTTGTTCTTGACTGCACTATTTGCTCCATTTTAAAGCTCAAAATACTGTATTTCAAAAAAAAAAAAGAGTAGTTATAATAACAGAGAAATGTTCAAAGGTGTCTTAGCACCTAGAGATAATAGTTTACTGAGTTTTTTAAAATAAAAGCGAGGGGGAGAAAAAAGATAAACCAAAAGTGGTCTTGGATAAACTTGACAAGGTCACTGTAAACATGGACTGACTTCCCAACTCAGCCACGTACCCCTTCTGTTACCTGAGATAATTCAGGGTGCTGTTGGTCAAGACAGCAGTTAAAAAGTTTTTACATACATTCTCAGGGTCCACAGACTCTAACAGAACTTAAACAAGCATTCACTCACTTCCTGAGATATAAGCTGCTTCCTGAGTCAGGAAGTATCTTAGCTCCTTATCTCAATCAGGAATGTAATAACATTGGTTCCTCTTATTCTTTATTTTTCTTATTTCTCTGCATTGTAAAGACCTTGGTGAAGGCCATTTCTTATACAAAGTTGCACAACACCCAAAACAGTGGGACCTGTAATATCAGCAATATATTCAGGATAATTTACAATTTTTTTGAAGAGATGTGGTAAAGAGAGGGATGTGAGGATTGGATATAAAAAAATAATATGTTGGCATGATCTGTGGAGAGGGAGGTTCCTGTTGAACTGGGAACAGGGGTTTGGGGAGCAGACCAGAAAACCAAACTGTGTCAGGTAAAGGCAGAAGAAAGAAATGAAAGGAAAGAGAGGAAAGGAAAGAGAGAAAAGAAAGGAAAGAGAGGAAAGGAAAGAGAGAAAAGAAAGGAAAGAGAGAAAAGGAAGGAAGGGAGGAAGGAAAGAAGGGAGGCAGGAAGGCAGGCAGGGAGGAAGGCAGGAAGGCAGGAAGGAAGGAAGGGAGGAAGGGAGGAAGGGAGGGCAAGGTGGTACCTTAATTCAGAGGGAATAATAGACAAAAGTACAGCCCAAATGACTTTACATATAGATTTTTATGTTAATAGAGACATAGCACTTGGCAAAAATATCCAACTTCTCAGCAACTTCTCAGTATCATTCCATAAGGAAGAATCAAAACATGGGCAGGGCCTCAAAAGGGATTTTGCTGCTTTCAAGGTCATAAGAAAGACACTATCTGAAGGCTATGAAAGGTTTCTAAATTTAAAACAGACCCACTTACCATGGTAGGCAATTGAAACTGTTTATCCACTTTGAACAGATAGAATTACCTAATCCTTCTATGATTAGAGGCTAGTGAAGTTAAGTTAATTCTGTTTCTTCAGGCGCTGCTGCCTTTGATGGAAGCAGCTCATCTCGAGGAATGGCCTGCTGGTGTGATGGCGAAACAAATAGTTTTGTCCTCTTGAGCTAAGGAAAAAAATTTGCCATTGATTTTGGCTTAAGAGTGGTAAGTGCTTTCTGTACGATTCTGATCATGGCCTGAGAGCTGTTATTTTGGGCATTAGCCTCACATACCTTGATGTGGAAGACTGGTGCAATACAGGGCCTTGCAGAAATCTTCTGAGGGGATCCTTAGGGCTCTCCAATTTTTGGTTTTCCAGCTAGGAAAAGAGGGCTGAGCATATGAAACATCCTCTCTACTACCACAGAGGCTTGACAACCTGCACATATCGATTATTCTTGGAGAAAGGTCAAGAAAACAGGTGAGCCCTGGTGTTTTTCTACTTATGACTGGGGGGTAGTTTATCAAGAAAGAGCAAAAAAGCTACTGTCTAAACCCCCCTTTAAAACCAACAGCCTTGCAGGGCTTTCAGGCTGGTTGCAAAGGGAAAGAGTTGTTTTCTAAAGCAGCGTGGAGCTGAAAAGGCCAGAGGCAGCGAGCCTAGCAAAGCCCTGCGGCCTGACAAGGCTTGTACAGCAGTGCTGAAATGAACAGATCTGTGGGGCATGATCAGAAATGCAGGCAGGGGAGGTAGAAAGGCAGCAGAGGAATCACTGTGATAGTGCAGCACACTTTGAAGATCAACCTTGAAAAGGCCAGGTCTTTAAAATTGTCCTTCCACTCAGACAGATCCCCTCCACTTTGCAGGAAGAGTGCTTGAGCCAGTAATAAATCTCCATCCCTTGAGGCCACCTAAGGCACAAAATTTTCTGCTTTTTTCTGTGTCAGACTTCTGCATAACCAGAACAAAATCATTTAACTTTCCTCTTTTAGTGGAGTGTAAAATAAAATATTGCCCTTGTAGCTATTAGTTACATTGAATACAAGATACAGGAAAATCTTCTGTAGTGAAGAGTAGCTCTATACCAGGATAGTATGGCAAATCCTGAGATGGAATTTGAAAACTAGAAGTAGAGCAAATGAAAAAACATTTTTCCCTTAAAAAAACCCCAACATTCCTGGATTGTAGGCTTTTAAAAAAATTCACTTGCTGGAGAAGTTTCCAAGAAAACCCAAAAGGAAAATTATCTCAGGTTGACATTTCAAACCAAAATGATGATTTATAAAAATGTGGGGGACTTTCACTGAAAAGAAAAAAATGGTAGTTTAGGTTGTACTGTAACACAATATTTCATCTTGTTTTGAAATGATCACTCAAAATGGTTTTGTTCTTTTGAATTTCTCACCAGCAAAGTTTTGTGTATGCACGTATGTAGAGCTGACATTCTCTTGCCAAAAATTAGGTTTGACAAAACTGTATTTCTTGGCAGGAGTTCTTTCCTCCTGAAATTTCAATAAGCCCTAACTTTAAGAAATAGATATGTTTAAACAGAAGGGAGATGAGAAAACCAAGAGATTCTGGGCTAGACACCGGGATAGCTGAGGTGCTGGGTCAGCTGGAGAGCAGAGTAAAAAAATCCATCAGAAAGGCTCACTGCTGAAAAGAGTCATTGATGAATTGTGCACCAGTGAGTATCTTCAGCTGTGAACCTTGGTCATGTGTGAATGCCTGGGTGTGGGAGGGTTGTGAATGAAGGATTGTTCATGGAGGCACAATAAAATAATGTTTTTGGAGAATTTTTACCCCAGAGCATATACAGGCACAGTTATGACAAAACTTCATAAAAAAGATAATTATTCCTTTTCCTGTGCCCAGCTACAAGTGCTTTCCCACCTACCAAGACAAATACCATGGAAAGAGAAGAACTTTCTTTTGTCTAGAAAGTGGCAAGGGGCTGCCTACAGGGCTGCTGTGGCCAGAGACCTCCTCCTACAGTGAGAAAGGATTGCTGCAGCTGCATTGTCAGGCTGATAATGTCACATGGAGGCACAGGGCTCACCATACAATCCAACAAATAGTCAATTGAGAGTCTGTTCACCACACTGGGCTCCATATCAGGCATCCAGCCATGACCAGTGCTTGCTGAAGCTATCAAAGATGTTGTACCAGTCAATTAATAACTGGAGGACCCACTTCAGGATCAGCATCATCAAACTGCTCCTGCTGCCTACTCCTAGGCACCAATCCTTGGAGTCCTGAAGAAGCTTCTGGTGGAATCTACCACTTCTTCCTAGTGACGAAACTTAGCTTGGGATGTAGGTGGTCAAATTTACAGGTTTCAAATGTAAAAGTCATCCTGGCTGGTCACCCTACTCACTGGAAGCACTCCAAAGGACAATACTTCTAATTTTAAATCTGATGATTCAGAACCTCTCACCATTGAATATGGAAAAAAATGAACCAAAGATGAAGAGCTCAGATGGAGACATCTGCCTTTTAGCCTTGATTTGTTTGTGCATTGGAAGAGGTATTTTGTACCCAACAGGGTACATTCTATTATGAGGATCTCACATTTAGTAAAGGAAAAATTAGCATCTTGTTACCATACAATATATTGAAGATCATGAAAAGCTTCAGAAAATTAAGAGGATGATGAGAGATGCTTTGTCAGAGTGAAGATAATGCCTTTAGGTGGGTCCATGTGTGTATATTTGTGTAAAAAGTACTCAAAAGTCTGGTGACTTCATAGGAAGGACCCTACTCCCTCTGCACTTCAGGATGCTGAGGTGACACTTGCAGCCCCATGGTCTGTTCTTGTTCAGGGGAACAAGTTCCAATGCTATAGGGTATTGCATGGTCTCATGAGAGCAGGAGAGAGTATAATCAAGATTGTTCCACAGGTGCCTCTGTCTTTGTATGGGATATTTTTGTGAGGTGTTCAGGCTGATGCAATCCCATGACACCTGTGCACTGAGCTGGCAGGACAGGAGTCATCCACTTCTGGAGCTGATGAGTCTGTTCAAGCCCCTTTTTGCCTTTGCAATCAGAGCAAGATGAGCACATGGATCAGGGGAAGATGTTGCTTGCAGCAGGGGAATTGAAGCAGAGGGAGGCTCCTTGTAGACTTCTCTACAGTACCTAACCCTCCTACAGCCTACCTTGGAATCATCCCCTCTCCTTCGCTTGCCATGTTCTAAAATTAACTGCACTATCACAGAATCAGAGCATCTCAACCTGGAAGGGAACCATAAGGTCATCAAGTACAACTCCTTGCAGGACTACCAAAACTAAAACATATTTCTAAGAGCATCTTCCAGATCTCTCTTGAACGCTGACAGCCCTATGTGGCTGACAGATTTTGATTAACTTTGTAGCAGGATAATGATATCCTTTTCTTAAGCTGCTTTAGGTACCACACTGAAGAAACCTTAGGGAATTCATATTTCCTAACTTTTCCATTTTCAGTTTTGTCTTACACCCAGCAATAGACAGGGCTTGCCAAATGCTCACCAGGTTTACAAAGCTTACCAGCACTTTTGGGGCAGCTGAAATAGGGGTTTAGAAGTCTAATTTTCCCCTACCTTTTTCTTAATTGTAGTTCTGACACTTAAGCAGTATTTTTTTTTTTTTTTTTTGCTAGGACATTTCATTCAGCTAGAAAAGTATTCAGATGTATATTCATCAGGAGCAATCATAGGGACTGCCTACATAAATATTACATCTACCTCACACAGAAAGCACCTTGAGCCACAGTGTTTCTTGCTACTGGGAGGCCTGAAACCTGGAATCCTGACCACAGAAAATTGGTAGCGAGTTACTTCCCAGAAAAGAACTGCAGCTTGAATACACCTCTAGTAAGGCTTTAATGTATTTGTAGCAAGCAAATTTATGAGATAAACACTCATGACACACAGACTTAGTCAATGGAGTAGTTTTTGACATCTGATCTCTAGGGAATGTGGGAACTACACCTAAGGAGGCGGCAACAGAAAAGCTGACCAAGGGAAGAAAACCTGTAGTCAGAACTTAGCAAAATTGCAATCCACATCTTCACTGAGAAAAAAAAAGTCAAAAAATAAGGTAGAAAAAATTAAAGATCGCTGGCTCAAGAATGACTATTTGCTTTAATAGAATCCCAGAATGGTTTGGATTGGAAGGGACCTTAAAGACCATCTCATTCCAACCTACCATGGGCAGGAACACCTTCCACTAGACTTTTTTTTAAAGGCTGCTAAAGCACTTGCTCTGCTGGTTAGGATGTTATTATTCACTCTGAGGTTATAAATGATGTCTTCTGCTGATCTTCTTTCATTAAACTGTGTCTCAGCCAAGAATCATAAGGTTGTGCAAGTAAAAAGGGAGAAAACTGCTATGGAACTATATAAACACCTATTTAAAAATTAAATTGTTGAAATAACAAAAATACAGTACTGAGTTCAGTTCTAGCAGTGTGTACATATCTCTACTGGTATCAATGAAACTGAGGCTATTAACACCTGCAGAACATGTGATCCATAGCTAGAAGTTCTGGTCACACCAGAATAGTTCCAGGAGGCAAATGTTTTCTTTGGTACAAGAAAATGTGGTATCTAATTACATGTCCAAGTTCAAAATACGAGATAGCCATATCCATGTTATGCAAGCTTATAAGGCATCCACAGGGTATTCAACTATATAATTCACCAAAAAAAATAACATTATCAAACAAACAGGTGCTCAATAGTACTCAAAAACAACCCAACAGATTAATTTACTAAGATTGCCTTTCTTTGCAATTTTCTTGACCTTTACAGTAAAGCCTAATTCCAATTAGTTCAGTTATAAAGTCCATAACTCTTGTAGGTACCGCAGTGTGCAACACAGTATCATTTTACAATGTTCTCCCTGATTTGCAGCACAAAACATGCACTCCTTATGGGAATTTGTTGGCAGGCATTTAGGGCAGCTGGAAGTGATCATGAAGTGCAATTACTGTCTGTGCATATCCACATCTGGAAAACAGTTCTTTGCAGATTTTAAAATAGCCTTAATGAAGAATGGAACCTTGTACTTGAATCGATGGAAAGGGTGAAGGGGTCTCAACGCCAAATTTGTAAGAGAGCTAGAATAAAAAGAACACACTGTACAGAAATAGAAAATAATTAACGGAAAATTAATTATTGTCAGAAATGTTTGCCATCATTCTTCATGGAAGGAAGAAATATCATCTGTGGGCAGGGGTGAAGGGAAGTTCTCCGTTAAATAAAATATCTAACATTTGCCATGTAAAATTTAACAGTGATGATACCAGCTGGAGGATGTTAGGTGATATTATCTCCAACACATAATCTCACGATGTCTTGTGGACAGGAGAACACCAGTTGATGTGAGACGTGCAGAGAGGTTTACTGAAAAAATTCTAGGGGAAGATGGAGGCAACCCAAGAAAGACCAGCATTATCTTTAAGAGGTTAACCTTAATGGGTTCCTCGTGATGACAGTGGCTGCACCACATGCTGGGTCTAGCTCTCTCCTTGCTTTGGACAATCTCCTCAAGTAGAGTGAGCAGTATTTATTACTACATCCCTTGGCCACCCTAGCCACATTTGTAGTTGCTCCAGGACAGCACTGAGCTGAGGATGGTCACTTTCTGACGTGCTGCAGGGATCTCTTAGTGAACATGCTCAAGAACCCTTGCCTGAAATACCCCCAGTTCAGCCACACTTTGCCCTGTTCTTCTCACAGTGTTGACATCCCTCAACTCGAGCTCAAAGCAGTGGATGCTGCTGCTCCTTAGCACCTCCAAAAATTGCCCAAATAAAACCTAAGGCTTGCAAAGCCTTAAGACATACTTAATGGTATTCAAAAATATTTTTTAAATTGTTTCAATTTTTAATTTTGGGTTATGCAACTATAAAAACTTTCTCTTTCACTCCTCCCTAAAACAAGTGATCCCTTTTTCTCCTTTATGCAATCAATACTCAGGTTTTAATCCCTCCCCATGCGTGCTTTGGGATAAAGATACAATCGGTCTCTTCTCACAGGCAATTAACAACAGGACAGAGGGAAATAGCCTCAAGCTGCACCAGGGGAGGTTCAGGTTGGTCATGAGGAAGAGTTTCTTCAATGAAGGGGTTGTCAGGCATTGGAAGGGGATGCCCATGGAGGTGGTGGAGTCACCACCACTGGAGGTGTTCAAGAACTGCCTGGACGTGGCACTCAATGCTCTGGTCTGGTTGACAAGATGGGGATCAGTCAAAGGCTGGACTTGGTGATTTTGGAAGTCTTTTCCAACCTCAATGATTCACTTTTGACTACTTGGACACAGATCTCAGAGCAGCATGCTCTTCCCACAGTCTTGCATGCAAGAAACTATCCCACCTGTTGAAATCTGCCGTAAATGTTCCTTGCCTTCCTCCTTCCCCATGTTTAGTTATCGATGCTGCCCAAGTAACTTCTGATCTCTGTCCTGCAGGTAGGTGCATACTTTTGTTGGAGTCTAAGATGTGCAATTTGCAATATTTATTTTGACTCATTCCAGTTGAAATAAGTTTTAAAGGATGCATGTGGGCACTTCAGGTTCCTCCCTCTTTTCTCTCAGAAGATCTGTCTAAATCACTGAGTTTCATTACTTTCCTACAGAGGGTGAGTAATGTCCTATGTGAGCATTTCTACATTTTGAATATTAATTACCTTTAACAGGCCTAAGCTAAACTACACAAGCAGTTAACACAAATATAAACAGACCTCTACCAACATAAAAGACCATAAGAAAGGTTTTTGCAACCAAGCTAAGAGGTTTTCTTTATTTTTTTCTTTTCCTTGAGTGATGAAAAAAACCCTAAAACAACAAAAGCTTTGAGGAAGGAGGCAAAAATAGTGAAGGCTAGTAAGGCCAGAACAGCTGAGGTGGGAATAGTGGATTTCTGCTGTCTTGAACTAACCCTGCTACCTGCACAGGAGCAGGCCAGATGGGTCACCACGCAGGATGCTCTGTTAGCTCTCTTACAAGCACACACCACGGCCGACACGCTGCCCAGAGCAAGGAATGACCCCAGATTTCCTCACCGACTGCAGCCTCCAGCTGGCTTTTCTGCACAGTGGAGCAAAAAGAAAAAGTATAAGCTGTTTCTCCGGCAAGTCGTGAATTTATTCATCACCTCAATGCTCCCCAGGCGTGGGCAGGACCTCGCCTGTAAAGCGGAGCACGTTTTGGCAGCTCTCAACGGTGGGTGTTTCTGCCAGAGCGGCTCTCCGAATACTCTTTGTACAGCCAGATTTCATCAGAACAAAGCCAACACTAATTCAAGGCTAGGTCTCTCTAATGATGTTTTATTATGAGTAAACATTGGGCTAAGCACAGCTGTATTAAGTGGATTTTGGATTCTCTAGTTGTAAAGAACCCTTGGGAGCATCTGTCCCTACATTAACATCACGGTGAGTATGGGTTTTCACCCAGTAATTCCTGCAGCAAGCCAATAATTTTTGTTAGGAACTGGAGGATCTCAGGAAACGCTTTGAGAGCTTTGCAATGTTCCTGAAGCTATCTATTGTCCCGGGAATCTCTGCCTCATTATCACCCATCTGGCTTCCCTCGTGTTGCATGCACAGACCACTCTCACCTTTTCCAGCAGCTCCAGGGGACCCAGGAGGGAGAACAACTAAAATCTCCATTCATGGTCCTCCTGAAGTGGATAACGTCTGCTCTCAGGTACTTATCAGACAAAGGAGCATTATTACTGGTGTTATTATTAGTAGTAGTATTATTTATCAAATTAAGACATTAGCAATACAATGGATGCACAAATGAAAACCAAAATTCTTGCAGTATTCATAATACTAAAACACAGAAAATGGGAAGCAAAATAGCAAAGTCAAGTGTTTTATGGATGTATTTGCTCTGCAAGTATCTTTGCACTGGTGCGTCCAGGGAAGGGAACGGATCTGGGAAGGGGCTGGAGCCCCAGGAGCGGCTGAGGGAGCTGGGAAAGGGGCTCAGGCTGGAGCAAAGGAGGCTCAGGGGGACCCTGTGGCTCTGCACAAGTCCCTGACAGGAGGGGGCAGCCGGGGGGGTCGGGCTCCCAGGGAACAGGGACAGGAGGAGAGGAAATGGTCTCCAGCTGCACCAGGGAAAGATTATATTAAATATTAGGAAAAAATTCTTCACAGAAAGGGTTTTCCAGCCCTGGCAGAGGCCTCTCAGGGCAGTCCCCATCCCTGGGGGGCTTTAAGAGCTGTCTGGATGTGGCACCTGGGGACAAGGGTTAGTGGTAAACAAGGTGGCAGTGCTGGGTTAATGGTGATCTTAGAGGGCTTTTACAACCTTAAAAATTCTATGATTAGAAAACTGATGCTTTCATGAAGAGTAATTTTTAATTAACAATAGTTTATTTTCCACAAAGAGCTTTCTTAATTTATTTTGTAGTAGAAGCACTACTAAGAGGCAAATATATTTTACTAAAGGAGGATTGTCATGAAGGTCTCAGCGGTGTATTTTGCTGCCTGCCATCCCATTCTCACCTGAAAGCTGGACTCACCAGCAAGACTACACCTCCCTTAACACTTCACTGTCAGAGATTTCCCAAATGTTCAACTTTCCTTCAGTAAGAAGAGAAAGCATTGATATATTACAGAAGGTTTAGCAGTAAACTCCAATCTCCCTGTGGCTCAATATTCAAAATATTTTGGGGGCTGAATTCATTTAAAATAAGACGTTAGGTGGAAAATCATAATAAAACTGAAATCCTGCCTCTGTACCCCCACCCCCAAAAATTATTCAGAAAGAAATTTCTGCCCAGAGTTATTTTTCCCACTTCTCAGAAGGAAAGAAAAGCGTAAGGAAAGTAGATGCATTTTCCAATAGATACATACTGAGCCTGTGACAAGGTATAAACTCAACATCAACACATCATTCCTAGCACTACACAGATTTCTCTCTGCTGGAAGCAGGAGTACAATTACACATAAGCCTCCAGACAGCTGGCCTGCAGTAGGACTTTTTCAACACTTTGAATTTGAGATGGATGAGAAAAAGAAAAAGCAGCTATGCCACAAACCTGGTGGGAGAAGTTTTGCCTATGGGAGATGATGAATATTCAAATCACAGCTTGCATGAAATGCCATAGCACCTTAGTCAAACAGAGTTTGAAACAAAATTGCTCCTCAGCCATTTTGGGTCTGGTCCACAGTTCAAAATGTTTCGGTTCAAAACAACGAAAATAAAAAGCACTATTTATTTTTTTCCTATTTAAAAGAAAATACTTGAGCAAATAATATTTCTGTCTACAAACCTCTCTCTTTTCCAAAGCCAACATTCAGTGCAATTTGCATTCTCTGTCTTTATCTTCTAGACAAAGATCTTCAGGCTTACACAGGTTAAAAAAGAGTTGCCTGATGGAATCCCTCATATCTTTGATCCTAGATAATTATCTCACACGTGCTCACACTGTCCTCTCTTGTCCCACAGTTTATCCTTGCACTGACAGAGAAAGACTCACACTAACAAATACAGCCTGAAAAATGTTTTGGGATAAGTTCATTTACTGTATCGAATACTTTGCCTACTTGTACAGAAGGTGTAAACACTAACAAATTGGCAGTCATGAAATTAATGATGACTGTAAATTACTGAGGTACTTAACTACTTCTGCCAAGTGTCTCCTGAACAATAAATAAGAAGGAAATGTATTTGGAGATAAGGAAGACCTCATAAATATAGTAAATTTAATTATGGAGCTCAAGCAAGTCTGGAACAAATATATCAGTAGGTCCATGTGATAAGTAGTAGATGTTAAGAGACTTACTCCCAGTTTTTTGTGGGGTTCCCCAGTTCCAAGTGACCAGCATTATTTCTTATGAGTCACAGATCAGGGCTGGGCTGGAAACAGAGCGAAAGTATTTAAACACTTAAAGAAAAAACAACATTGTGTATTATCCTGTTCTAGGTGCTTGGCAGGGATCTAGTGTGGTGTACGAACAGCCCAAGGGTAGCAACCAAAAGCCATAGGCTCATTTGGTGTCACAGACAAAAATCTGTCCTGCAGGGGGTAAGTCCCATCTAGTGATAAGAATAAAAACCCAGCCCTTGGTAATTCCAAAGGCACCTCAGGAAGTGGGAGGAAGGTCCCTGCTGGCACCCACATTCTGCAAATGGAGAAAATAAGACCCTAAGGCCCATTTCCACTTCAGCAAATTTCCAGTTGCTCAAACTCTTGTGCCGAGGCTGGGTTTCCCTAAGTCAAGGGGAAAGAAAGACAGCCTTAGATGTAATCCCCCTCATACATCACCCCATTTTCTCTCCAACAGCAGTTCAGTGGAAAAGGTGGGGACCCCAGAAATTACTACTGCCACCTCAGAGTTCTTTGTCCCTTGTCCCTGCATCTGCCACCCCTGAGGACCAAATCCTGCTCTGCCTCATTGGGGAAGGAGAGCTGGACACAGGCACTTCTGACAGCCTGGGGAAAGCAGGCCCTTGTGGAAGGAAACTCATTTTTCTGGAGCTATGAGTTTCTTTTTTTTCCTTCCATGAAGGAATGGAAGAGTGATGTCAAGGGACTTTGGATCCAGCCCTTCAAGCACTGTGAATCAGCCAAGAAGTCCAGCCAAAGCAGCACAGCTTTCCCCAAATGCTGCCCCTTCCTAATTCTGCTTCCCAAGTGATTTGCTTACTGTATCTCTGTCTCCCTTCTCCTCACCTGCCACTCAATCAGAGCTAAATGTCAAATGTCTCTGCCATCAGCCATGCCAGGCATGCTATAAAAAGCAGCTGTCTTCCTGACAAACTGTGCTCTCTGAAAGTCCTGTCTTCAACTTTTCTGTCATTTGCAGCCTTCCTTTAATTTTATTTTTAACACTCTGTCGGTCTGTCCCCCTGGGATCGCTCAGCAGCAAGGACATCCCAGAGGAGCACATTCACCTCTACTACACCCTGCAGGAGCAAAGACAGGTAGGAATACCTAAATCCCAGTGCTCCCAGGGATAAACTGAGCAGTACAATCATCCTGTGGTCTGTTCAAACCCTCCTGGGGGGAGATGCTCACAGGGGAACTGTGCTGTGACAGGTCCCATCACCACCACACTCCGTACACTTGAGGCATGGCCCAAGGCAGCCTCACACCCTGCTCATCCTCTTGGGCATTGACACCACAAACAGGCAGCACAAGCCAGAGCTAGTTTGGAGTTGCCCACAGTGACTTTGGGGGCCACTTTTAAGGCAAGCTGAGCAGGGTTTACCAGAGCACAGTCATCTAACCTGGTACTTGCACTGCAATCCTCTCCTGCACACGGGCATGTTCCTCATTTGATGCCGAGGTTGGTGGGCAGGCAAATGCTGGGGTTGAAAAACTGAGAGTAACAAAAAGCTGCTGACTTTCTGTCAGAAAATTGCATATTCTGTGCTGTTTTCCAGAGAAGTAGCATTGTGGGGATTTATAATGCACCCGCCTATTTCCAAAATTACTTGGTTGAAAAACGGTTTCTTTATGGGAAATGGGTAGTGTTCCTCCTTCCTTTCCCACTGTAAAAGGTTTCCAGCTGGGAATACTCAGAATTTCATCTCCTTCAGTGTAAAAGGACACAGCCAGATATCACCCTCCCTACCAAACATCCCCAGCCTGGACACTGAGAGTGCACAAGCTCCTGCAGTTCCAGGTCTTTCTGGAATTAATACCCTTCATCCTGGCTCCTGCTGAACCATTAGGAGCTCAGGTAGTAAAGAAAAGTGGGGGGTTTGGGGTTAAGTTAGTTCGGGATCCCACCACCATTCCTCACTTCTCTTCCTGTAATCATCCAGTCCCATTTTTATCCACACAAAATCATCGCCACTGAGTCCACTCATGTATCTCCAGCAAGACACCACTGCCAGCAACAGTGAATTTTTCAGCAATCATGGCATTTAACCCTCCCTTGTAAAACTTGCTTGGCTTGCTTTGAACTTACTTTTTTACTCTGAAAAGGGACTTTTTCAGAGAAAATGACAACTACCTTGTTTATTTGACCACTCATCTGTGTTGCTGAGCAGGAAAGGTATTTTTAGCCTGGCAGTCAGCCTCACAAATAGTCCAGAATTCAGATTTTGTTTCTCCTGTCTCGCTCATTGCCACCAATAAAAATTTTGCAACCAGAAGTTCTCTCTCAGACTGAAGTGTTAGCCACAAGAGAATCCAGCCCTTATTCCCAGGGACACGTCAGCTCTGCAAAACACAGAAATCCTGACTTTGTTTGCACAAAGGAAGATATGACTGAAATATAAAACCACATATATAACACACAGATGAAACAGGGCTAGCAGTAAAAAAGGGGTTGCATTTAATTCTTCTGTTACAGGATTACCTCTGTCAAATTTTAAGTGTTTATACACGTAGCAAAGGTATTGCAATCTCACGGTGGACCCAAGTGAAAATATTTGATGATGGAGTTTATCTTAAATACTGTTGAGGGAAGTCCATTCCTGGGTGACATGCTCTCAGAGGATTTCTCTCTGATATGGGGTATTAAAAGTACTTGTGGAGTCAAGAAAATTTACTATATGCTGAGAGTTTGGTGTGCCAGGCAGTTGATCTCAGCTGTGTCTTTGCCATATGCCTTCATCTACACTCTCTTCTTCTCTGTTAACTCATGCAATCATTTTCTGAGGCTTCATTACAAACTAAATTGATTCAGGTAATAATAGACATCCAAACATGGATGCAAAATTAATCTCATTTAGAACTGAGTCCCTGCTCAAAAGCCTGAGAAAGCTCAGTTCAGTAAAGTCCGTAAGCAGATGCTTAAATTCAGTCCTATTAAACACAACACAGTAGTGCTTCCCTAAAGATTTTACAGATTTGGGACTCCTGCCTGATTTGTAAGTGGTGAGTGGCTTTGATTTCTGTGTGCCAAAGGAGTTGGAAAGAAATTTAATTTTTATATTGAGAGTATTTCCACCAACAAAAGACGAGTGGTTCTAAGTAGGTCTTTTTTTCTGTCTATTTAAATTAGATTAAATAAGATTATGGTATTATTAGCATCATTAGGGTTATTATTAGGAAATTACTATTCACAGCACTTTTACTGTCATATTCTACAATAAGAAAAGCACATCTATTAGAATGATTGAACATCAATACATAAGCTCCTAATAATCCAACGGTATCAATGAGTTCATCTTTTAGATTCAATTGCAAAAGTCATCGTTTGCTGGTGATTATCCAATTGTTCATTAGAAGAGATTCTCTGAGACTCAGCAGCTCTCTAATGATGATGCATAGTCATTACATTTCAGTCAACCTATTCTTAGTGCAGCCGTTGGTTAACGTTTAGCTGTTGCTATTTTATTGTTATAATTGGCATGTAACAATGACATCATGACCCAGGCCACCACATCAGAGTTTTGTGTTGTCACACAACTTTAAACCACAGCAGGGAGATGCAGTTAGTGCTCAAACTGTGATTTTTGGGGCATTTTGTAGAAGATGAGATGGTCATTGCGGGAGGAATGTGTTGCTCATTCCTCTGACTGGGGGCTGAACAGTACATCTATACATCAGAATATAGTCTCATATATATATATATAGCATAAATACATGCTATATATATTATATAGAATATAGTAACTGTATATATCAGAAGAGAAGTAATAGGTCTGCACGTTTGCTGTCTATGAACTACTCATTGGAAAATCTTAGCTTTGCAGCTCCCTCTTGAGAGGGAGGTGTAGTCTGAAGGTGGTTGTAGCCATCATAGGAAAAGTCTGATATGTAAATAGCTAACATTGAGTGTGCACTTAATCTTTGATAGCCTGGACTCTGAAAATAGGATTTCACCTTCCTTTTGCCACTTGACTCATTCTGTTCTCAAGCAGCACATCATGGGAGATTATGTCTTTTAGGACAGGGGTTGACAAGGAAAAGAAAGACCTGAAAGGTGCTGACTTAATTTGGACAACTTGAATGTGAGAGGAGGGTGGTCTTCTAGAATTATCCAGCAATCTTCTGCTCATGCTGAAATCAGTAGAAAGACTTCCTTGGACTTCAGTAGTCATGGAGCTGTTCAAAAATAATTGTCAGTTCACCAGGATATTTCCAAAGTAAGTGGGAATCAATTTTCGGTTATTTTAGACTTGGTACTCCCACAGCAATTTACACTGATTAAACTTTTGCACCTTTAAAAACTGTAAGCATTCAGATTTTGTGCCTGCACACATCCATTTCATATACTCACCTTGTCCCTCACTACCCAGGCAGTGACAAGCTGCAGTAGCAGCCTTGTTCCACACATCCAGACATTCCAGCTTCAGACAGCATATATCTGAAATTGCACCTGGGACCAGATATGAGGTATCTCTTTTTTTTCAATTTAACAACCTCCATTATGTTAACTCAGTGTGAATGCAATAGAGATCCTTAGAAATCACTCTGGTTTTTCCTGCATAAAACTAGTCAGAAATCCTGACTAGTAAAGCTCCAGCAAAGGTGGTTTCCATAGATGAAGAAGGATGGTGATTTTGCACCTGCATCAGAGATTAGGTTTAGCTCCTATGTTCAAATTTCAGTTGTTGTACACATTCAAACTGTGATACCACTCTGAGCAACATCCTTCAGCCAAACCTCCTGTCATCAGTTCAGTTTCAGCTAGAATTTGGATGCAGAGGCCAGGCTGGCAAAGAGACGCCTAGGAGAAGGATTTGAGTACATATTTCCTATGGAGCACTTGCCTCTGTGCTTTGCTGAACAGGGATGGGTTTAAACATCGCCAAATTCTTTGCTGAATGGGTGTTAGCTAAGTGAGAATGAGTGCAGATAGACAAAGCTAGTTGCTGACCTGAGGCACAAAGAAATGCACAACTTTCTCCTTCTTAAAACCTCTGAACTGCTTCAGAACCTTTCCTTGGCATTACTTTTTTCCTGTTTATCCTGCAGGAGTGCTTATGGCATGATGACTTAAGCCATTAGATACCCCCAGTTCATACTCTCCAGCCACAGACTGGTGGTGTCCATCCTGTCTTTGCAATCCTTTTATTGCCTATCCTGTCTTTGCAAAGAAATAAGCAATCCAGTTTTTTGGAGAAGTGAGACATCCGTTTAGTCTCCGTGTATGATAGTGGGTGGCAGACAGGGAACATCATCGTGGGGGTCTCTGTGTGTTGCCATTCAGGCAGCCCCATCACCACTTGCAATGTGCTCCCTGGGATTGGCAGCAGCCTCCTTGGGACTGGACACAAGACATCCCCAATACTGAGAGGTTTCCAAAGGAAATACGAGTGGCACCTGCCATTCAGAGACAGCAGGATTAGCAGCCTCATCTGCTGTGACTGGATATTGCATGCCTGCACAGATCTTTTTCCTCTACTCCAACTCCTTCTTTGGTTCAGCCATGGGTCTCATTCAGGCAGGCAGGAAGCTCTGGTGACCTTCTTAGGGCCTTTTCTGTCTCCCAGGAGTTGTGGAGAGGGGGAACTTCTGCACTGAGGTTTCAGTCCCAATGCAATTCTCCTAAGAAGCTGCCATTTCTCTGTCTGGAAGCATGATGAAACTCTGTGTGACTTTATGGCTTGTGCATGAAAGAGTGCTCTGCGTCACAAAGGCTCAACCCTGACTTAACACATAAGAAAGCAATTAGGGAGACAGGGGAAGCCAAATATCTCAAGAATAAAGATGAAAAACTGTGGGATCCGGCTAATTCCAGAAGCAAAACCATTTAAGTTATTATTTGATGCCAATAGTTACAAAAATAGTAACCATGCTCCTCAGCACACAGTGGCTCTCTTAAACTGGCTGTGAACAGCCACATCACTGGCAGCAAAATTGTTGCATGTGTCTGGAATAAAAACCCTACAAGGAACACAACAGATATCACAAGAAGGCCTCTACTCACCCATATGCACATTCCAGGGTGTGCATGTGAGCTATTCGTGTTGATAAGGGTGAGACTGCCTTCCTGGGACAATATTCTGGCAAAGAGGAAAAGACCCAAGCCATTGACTGCACAAGACCACAGTTATCTTCAGGACGGATGTCGAAGCTCACTCAGCATCATCTTAGAGGAGTGATAATGGCTTGCCATGGCTCATCTGCTCCCCTCTGGGAAGAAACAGTTGTCAGTGAGAAACGACCAGGGGAAATGTTTGAATGCTGAGCATGCAACTGCAGAATGAGGTGACACCTATGCAGGAACAGATTTATATAGTTGAAGATCCTGGATCCCCATCACTAGGCTGTCAGGCAGGCAAAGACCAGTGCCAAGAATAGAGGATAACTGAGATCCATGTCCAAGCTATGAAGCTGAACCCAATCCAAGATGCCCTGCGGCTGTTTAACTAACTAGGAAAACTTAAACATTCCCCCACAGTCAGACTCAATCTTTTGCACTCATAATACCTCAACAGTTTGCCTTGCCATGATAAAGGCTGTCAAGACACAAATCCACAGTATCTGAAAGGAAGTTTTTGAGCCAGTCAGCAATCATTTGTATCCATGCCTTCGAACTCAGCAAGAATGTGGGGTGGGAATATGTCGTTACAGGCACATTCCAGCTGCAAAATATTAAAATCTTCTACAAACATCATGACCTAACTCACGATTTTGGCAGCTACCACTCTCACAGGGATCATCTGCTTATGACACATTCCTTACTTCATTTAAGAGACATGTTTTCAAGCAATTATCATGTGCAATTTCCTCTGCACCTGATATTTTTCTTGCAGGGATGAGACAACTGCAGCAGCTTGGTGGGGTGAGACTCTGACCCTTTGTGTGCCACGGTCACAAAGTGCACATCCTTGAGCAGAGCCAGTTCCTACGCCAGCAGCTGTGAGGAAAATAGGGCTGAGAACATTTGTAGACCTGGATACTGCCTTAAGGGGCACTTTTATCTGTTTCTGGCTGGCTTCTGATAATGCCAGTGTTAGTTAGTGTGTATCTGTTAGATAGAATGGCAACGTGAAAAGCAAAACCTGGGGAGGACTGGAAAGACCATGGTCGTGTACAGAACTTTTTCTATTCACCATATTATTAAAGGATGCTAGTCCAAGATGATTGCCACAGAAATTGTCAGAGGGCTGGAGCACCTGTCTTAGGAAGACAGGTTGAGAGAGTTGGGGTTGTTCAGCCTGGAGTAGAGAATACCTTAAGGGGCTCCAGGAAAGCTGGAGAGGAGCCTGGGACAAGGGATGGAGGGACAGGACAAAGGGGAATGGCTTCACATTGAAAAAAGGCTGGATTAGATGGGATATTGGGAAGGAATTCCTGGCTGTGAGGGTGGTGAGGTTCTGGCACAGGTTGCCCAAAGAAGCTGTGGCTGCCCCATCCCTGTCCAAGGCCAGGTTGGATTGGGTTTGGAGAACCCTGGGATAGTGGAATATGTCCCTGCCCATGACAAAGAGCATGGAACATGATTATCCTTAAGTTCCCTTCCAACCCAAACCATTCTATAATTCTATGCTGAGCCAGTGGGGTCTTTCACCGTGAATCACCCCTGCACAATTTCACCTGGAGGTGTCTAGCTGCTTCCTGGGAGCTACAAAATTTCTACCAGAATAACCTTAGATAGGCTGAGACAATCTATTGTAAACACCAAAATGAGAAAGCCATTTCTTCAGTAAATTGAGAAAAAAAATTCTTCCCAACAATAAAAAAAAAGCCACCAAAACCCCCACCAAATTCCATCTTACATATGCACAAACAGCCTTGTTTGTGCTAACAAGTCTAGTTTCGTGCATCTCCCAGTCAAAAGTGATGTATATATAACTGCTATCACATGTAGCAATCAGAAACACCCTGACATCCTGTTCTTTCCGCTCCTTCCCCCTCTCCAGTATTCAAAATACTTCAGCTCCTAAAAAACTCATATCCCATTCCCCTTCATGTAAGCCCCAGCCAAGTTGCCCTCTTCCTTACCTTCTTTAAGTGTTCAAAGGTAATTTTAAAGAACACCTCATTTAGCTTTCATTTTACTGAGATTCAGCCTGCCCATAAATCAGATCTGAAGGGGAATTGGAGAGGGTCTCAGCTAATCAAAGCTCCAATCTCTAAAATGTTTAAATATAAATCAAAATAGTTGAAGGCTCTCCAAAGCTTCAATTTTCTTTGAAAGCCCTAGTTCTTATTTTTCCTGTGCTTAGTTCTCAATTTCATCCTCATCCCTTGAAGGTATTTTCTAAGTATTTTTTAGTCATTTTCTCCAAGACATTGAGATGCCTGGTTCAAGAATTATATTAAATTTTGACCTGTGAGTGAGTTCCTATGCTCCCAAGTAGGAGTGCTTTGTCCAAATTAAGGTTTTAGGGTTCAGCTCCTAAATTGAAGTTTACTAATGACTTTAAGGCTAAAAATGTTCCTAGAATCTATTGAAAACATGACTTTGATCATCCATTCCATACTGCAGTCAGAACTACATGCTCCATATGTCAGAAATGATAAAATGTTTCTGCCTCCCTCTTTTGCTTCAGAAGTCTGGAAGTCTGCTAAATTAATCTGCTTACCTATCTTTATCACATCTTATAGTTCTGGAATGGAATATGGGTTAGGAAAGTTAAGAATATAAGCTCATTTCTCTCTCTTCCTCTGTTCTCCCTTCCCGTGTTAAAGTTATTGAGAGAAAGGAAAAAAATTACACATTGTAAAAGATATTTTAATCCTTGGGTTTAATCATTCGAGCATGTGAGTTTACCAAAAGAGTTCTCACAGAAAAGCAGATCCTTTCATTCTTCCCAATATGTGGGGTATCAGCATGTCATATCAGTGTGTTTCATTTTGCTAAAATAACCAGTCTTTCAGACAATTCTCTTGTTAGAAGAAAGAATGGAAAATGTGGGGCATAGGAATATTTGGACACTTTTCTGGGTGTGTGGTGCAATAATCATCCACAAGGGAATGAGCTTTTGAGCAAAACTGCAATAACTCTTAACAGAAGGTGTACATGGAATTTTTATTTTATGTATTTACAACAGTTACACAAAGGTTATGCAGTTATGTAAAACAGGATTTAAGAATATGTCTTGAAACATACTATATTGATACCCCTTCTACCTAGGATAGCTCTTCAGTTATTGGGTGACCTCCTCAGATCTCTCTTAGAGATCTCTGAGCTAGGGCAGATGAACTTCAATGAAATATGTGCAAGGGCTGGTAGATTGTCGGGCAAATTTTTCCACACAACACACATTTTTGCTTACTTTCACTGTGAAACAGATTTCTTTAGATTAGACTTAAATTTTTGAAATTTTGAAACTGTATTGGTTTCAGCTGCCTCACACAACAAGAAATTTTGGGGGATTTTAGTCATACAGAGAGTGCACCTTCTATGAACAAAATATTTCATGGATCTTCAGCTTCATGTGAGCAGGGCTGACTCCAAACTCTGATTTGCTCTCATATAAAATATGTAGTTAGAATGAAAATCCAGGACACTATCCAACTGAAGGGGCTAGTAATCCCTGAAAGCAACAAATCCTATGTGGGAAAGGAAAAGGGAAAGGAGAAGGGAAAGAAAAAGGGGGAAAAAGAAAGAGAGACAGATATTTCACTCCCGTATCTATTAACATAATAGAATGGAAAATGTAGGATCCTTGGGCTGACTGAGAGTCAACTTTCTCTTTAGAATATGTTCATTACAAAGATCTCTTTTAATATTTGGCCTGACCTCACAGGTAGCTCTCACTTTTCTCTTTCTACAGAAGGTAAGTTGCAAAATGTTTAATTTCTCAGCAGCTGTCTTCATTCCATTTGGGAACAGCCTCACAAAAATAATGAAAACCTCTTTCCTACAAAATGAAGTGTTTTGTATCACATTCTCTTGGGTTTTTGCATTATTGCCAACCAGCATAAAACTAGAAAAATCAAAACAGAGAATAATCAAATAGATTACTTAAGACTTGCTTTGGTAGCCTTATGAAACAAAACCTCATTAATATTAAGTAAGTTTTGCCAAGTGTTAGCACTTGAGCGAAGCCACTTCCACAGGTGAGGCATCATTCAGCTAGACTTTTCCGAACAGCTTGAAATGCAAAGGAGAAAGAAAATGCATCTTTTAAACGGTTGGCACAAAACACGTACACAGACAATGTGTACATAAGCAAAATAGTGTTCCTTGAAAATATGGAATAAAAAAATTGTCCACGTTTACAATAATTAGGTACACAGAAAAGTAATATAAAGGAAAGAGAAATATTGCCAAAAAAGGAGAAGTTTAAAATTTCCAAGGCTGCATTCCTGCACACAGGAAATTAGGTCCTAGGATGTCCATCGTGGCAAAAGGAAGGTGAGGGGAGAAACTCTAACTACTTTTTTCATGATACCCAGTGAGTTTCTGAGCAGAGAGATGTGAAATCAGGACCTGCAGTGTAAGGAATTGGGCTTGATGACTTTCTTCCTGTTGCTCTAGTTTTCCCCAGGGCTGCAGAAAGCTGTGCCTGACCTAAACCAAACCACCAGGGAGCCACTTGAAATCCCTTCAGAAAACCAAGTGCTGAGGGAAAGGCAGCAAAAATTGGGTGCTTTCATTCAATAAGGAGGAAAAGTCATTTCTTTTCTTTCATGTTGTGAGCCTGGCTGACAGTTAACCAGACTGCAGGTGTCACTTGCCAGTGGGGAAATATTGTAATACATTAGTAATATAAATATTACTAATGAATGACATGTATCAAAACTGTATTTTTCTCAGGACTTTGTAGGATCTGGGTAAACCACAAATCAGACATGGATCTGCTGACAGACAATACAGACCATTGTATTGCGCTTACGCAAGGACCTGTGGCATGGGAATATATTAATTTTTAATGGAAAATGTTATTCTTAATGGTCAGCTCTTTCAGCAGAATAATTTATCAAGACTGACATCAACCAGATACAGTAAGGATTGATGTTAAAGTGAGGGCGGAGAGGGGGACATCTAATATTTACAAATGGCACGGCTTTTAAAATGCCACTACTTAGAATCAAGTGCAATTACAGTGTATTTAAATGAGCATTAAAGTATTTGTATTGCCAGTTTGCAAATTCAGCATCTTGAGAAGCCTGAATGGATTTTCATGTAATTATTGTCATTAACTCAGAGAAGTAAATGCTCAGCAAAGAGTCTGCTTAAAAAAAAAAAAAAGGGCAAGTGCATAAATGTATAATTAAATGGCATCTTCATGCTTAATTCCTCACATGATCTTCTAAAATATACACCTCATAACTGCTGAGTATCTTGGTGACATAGCCCAAGCTTCGTTTCTGCATAGTATTAGCATCAGGGAAGCTATATTTGCCGTCTCAGAAGTTTCTCTTAGGAAGGTGACATTGAGAAATTTTCTTTCCCTGAAGCCTATTTATCTGCTTTTCATGCTAGGAGATCCTTGCCTGCCTTTTTCTACAAGTACTATGAACAAAAACTTTGCCAAATGTTCTTACTCTCATGACTGTTATCCATTTCTACTAGAAATCACAGGTATTGTGTGTTTCACACCAAATCTCAATCAAAATGATTTTATAAATAGTTATAAAATCATAGACTCACAGAAGGGTTTGGAAAAGACCTTAAAGCTCATCCTGTTTCACCCCCTGCCATGGGCAGGGATACCTTTCACTATCCCAAGGTTGCTCCAAACCCTGTTCAACCTGGCCTTGGACACTTCCAGGGATGGGGGAATCCACAGCTTCTCTGGGCACTCTGTGACAGGCCCTCACCACCCTCACAGGGAAGAATTTCTTTATAATAAATGAGGTATTCCAGTTCTTCACTTCTCATTAAATTTGAATATGCTTTGGCGAGATGAGTTTTAGAAGCTGATAAATAATAGAGACCAGAAGTATCTGGAAATTATAGACTGAAAAATGATGCTTCTGTGTTTGACACCATTGACATGTGGCCTCAGTGAGCCCTTCGATCTCTATGATCCATTAGCAAAATGGGCACAGGAGTCCTTATGTTTGCAGAATGTTCTCATCACCCTTCAGCGAAAGCTGATGTGAAAGTTCAAATCACTGATCAGTTCCGGGAGTAGCATGTGGTACTTGATAAAAGAAAACCTTCAACCTACCCCTTAGAGATCATGAGCCCATGAATGACACAGGATGGTCCTTAAGGCTGGCTGGCTTTTAGAACAAGATAATTTAGAAGGATATAGGGAGAGCAGCATTGGCTGAACTACAAAAAGCAAGAAAACAAAAGAAAATGATTATGTTAGTTATTACAGGCCAGAAAGTCTATCAGGAATTTTGTCTCTGCGTAAGAAACCTCTGCCTCAAGGCAGACGTTGAATAGTCACTGGTAACAAACAATATGACATTCATAGTGCTCAGCAGCCCTGAGAGCTGGACTGGAGTGAAGCTGATGAAGTTCAACAAGGCCATGTGCAAGGCTGTGCAGCTGGGTTGGGGCAATCCAAAACACACAGGCTGGACAGAGAATGGGTTGACAGAATCTCTGAGATGAAGGACTTGGGAGTGCTGATGGATGAGAAGCTCAATATGATCCATCAATGTGCACTGGCAGTCCATAAACCACATGAGAGAGGGAGATGGAGAAGGAATTTGGAAAGTGCATGGATTGATAGCACAAGGGGAAATGACAAGAGGAAACACTATCAGGGGACAGGGTTAGATTGATGTTATGATATTAGGAAGAAATTCTTCCCTATGAGGGTGATGAGGCCCTGGCACAGGTTGCCCAGAGAAGCTGTGGCTGCCCCACCACTGGGAGTGTCCATCCATCCAAGTGGATGGAGCTTGGAGACATCTGGTCTAGTGGAGGATGTCCCTGCCCATGGCAGAGGGCTTGGAACCAAATTATCTGTAAAGACCCCTTCCCCTTTAAAGATCCCTACCAGCCCAAACCATTCCATGATTGTATCATTTTATGATTCATCTCTCTTTTACAGGTGGCCAATATTTGCTCAAGATAAAAATAATTTTTTATTCTTGTTAAGTAATGGTGACTTTAGAAAATAATCTGTTCAAGGAACTGCTTTTACCAGGCTGTCTCAGATGCTTTCACTCATAGTCTCAGTGCTTGCCACATTGTCTCACAAGGAATATTTTTTTCTCTTGATTGCCACAAGTAGGTCCTTGTTCCACCTGGATGTAGTACCTGCTCTCGAACAGATCCATGAACTTCATTTCAACTGCTACAAGAGCAATTTCAAACTTAGAAATGTCAGTGTCTAGCGCAGGGCTTTGCTTTGTAAACATTCCTTTGTTAATGAAATTGGAAAAGTTCAGAGGAGGAATTTTCCATGAGTAATTCCTCATGTAAGCACTACTTAAAAGCGCCTTTTCTCAAATTCGCTTTGACAGCTGCTTTGGAAATAATAATAATAATAATAATAATAAATCTTAGCCTTATTTCTATATCAACAGAGTGAACATCTGCAGGTTCAAGCACTGGAACCCAAATTTCTGGGCCTTCATCCAACATGATGCTCTCTGCTACCTCATGGCTGGAGCACACCCACCCAGATGGGGAACAAGACCCAGGCTGGTGGTCAGCTACTGGAGACCACTACTTTCAGAGGACACTGAGGAAACTCTGACGCCATTAGCCAAAGGGAAACACCACTTTGTGGTGTCTGTGTATTTCTCAAACCCTTCAAAACCTTTTTTCTTTCCTTACTGCCACCCACAAGCTGATTCCACCTGCTGCCTCTTATCTTGGAGACAGATTGCCATTTCAGGAAAAAGGGGCTGGAACTTCATGATATGTTTCTACAGCACCCTGTGATGGGATCTCCAGGGATTTCTGAAGTACAGATAATTAATCTGACACACTACTCTGTGGAGGGGCTGTCAATCAAGAGCGAGCCATTCACATCCCCTCTGTCAGGCTCCCATCACTCCATGGAGCTGTTGCCAGGTTTTCAGCAGCTGGAGCAGAGGGGAGAGGAAACAGCCACGACCAGGTGGTGCAGCCTGGGCCAGCTCCCTGCACAGGCAAAAGAGGCAGTTCCTCAGGACAGGTTATTGCTGCAGGAGGGCAGGAGGAAAATGAGAGACACGAAGTAAAAGTTGATATGGCCCTGCAGATTTTGCACCTTTGAACCTTTCAGTGTAAGGTGACAATCCACATTGCAGTTCCTGCCTGCATCTCCCACATTTCCCAGAGCTTTTCCACCCCAACTCATGTCAAACTCTCCTGCCCTGTCTTTGTCATTCTCCTGATATGGGTGGCCTGAGACAAACACTCACCCAGATTAGAGGATCTTAGGGATTGATGAAGCTGATCCTCTGATTTTAGGTTCAGAGCCTGGAGCCATTGAGGACATATGGTGAAGCACCAGAGCTGTGGGTACCTACAGATCTGAGCTGCCCCTCTGAATTGTTGTGTAACATCACGAACCACAAAAACAGGAGCTGTGTGAAAAGAAATAGAATAAGTAAATGAAAGGTTGAGTGCACAGACAGCTCAAGAAACAATGGGTGAAGAAGCCTGAGGAATAGCCCTGTGCACCACTGTCTCCATCAAAAAAACAGTGTGCTGATTCAACCAGCAATCTTCAAACTGGATAATGAAAAACTATGAATCATGCAAAAAAAACAGTGCTCATTTCACTGCCCTGCAGTTGCAACATAAAGGCTTTACAAGAGATAAATATTCCTATCGTGATGAGTGATCTTTAAGTCTGCAGCTACGTCCCTCCCTTGAAAAAGGAAGTGATGGAGTGCTGTTAGTGTTGCCTTGTGCCCCTTTGATTTCAGCACTATAAATATTTCCCTTGTCTTTGGTACGGGCCACAACAAGGACTGGCTAAAAAAAAACAGTCTGAAAATCAAAAGAGCGGAAATTATAAGGAGTAGGTTTGGCCTTTGCAGTGCACCCAGGACACATGGAGCTTTGAGGTCCAGCTTCTAGGAAGAGTGGCCTGTTGAAAATCAAAACAGTGATGTTTTTATCACTCCTTTGTCTTGAATTAGTGAAGAGAGACAAGAAGAGAAAAATAAATCTAATAGGCTTTGAGCGGACATTGTCTTGAGATGATATATTCAAACTTTGTTATAGAATTACAGAATGGTTTGGGATGGAAGGGGACTTAAAGATCATCCACTTCCACCCCTGCCACAAGGAGGGGCAGCTTCCACTGTCTCAGCTGCTCCAAACCCTGTTCAACCTGGCCTTGAACACTTCCAGGGGTAGGGCAGCCAAAGTCTTCCACCATTCCTTCAGGTAAGAAAGAGGACATGTGAGTGGGAAAATGAGCTTGCATCATTGATGTTTCTTTTTTATATAAAGACAGAAAATGGATGGATTTTTTTAAATAGTTTATTTTTTGTATTTTTATTATGTCTGCTCTAAAGTACTCTCTGATGACAGACAGTCTACTAAAATGTAAGATAAGAAAAAGAAAAGTATCTGAAGGGGGAACTTTTGTTAAGTGTTTATGTAACACCAGTGCTTAACCTTTGGTCTTCAGAAAACCTGTCTTAAAATTTAAATATGGGCACTTGAATTGATTCACACGGCCTTTGCAAAACAGCTCAAAGAGTATTCACTGAAAGTCTCAGCAAGGACAAGCAGTGAAATACTAGAACTGAAAATATGAAAGCCTATTTCATATTTTGTTGAGGTTCTGTTTGTCAAAAGGATGCACAACAAAAATTTAGAAAACTTGTAAGAGGAAGAGGGACAATTGCTGAAAAACCCTTGTAGGTTACCGCTATACACTCCTTCTCCTATGCATCATAAATAATACAGAGGAGAGAAGCCAAGTGACATCCCTTTCTTTCTTATCCCTTCATAGGACAGAAAAGAGTGCAAAGATTTCCATAAATAGCCATTTTCTGCCTTACAAGCTGCCTGTGGAGAATGTTTCTACCCTGGTTTCCAAAGAAAACAAGGACTTACATGATCCAACTTATGTGTGTATCATCTCATCTTTTCGTGTCCCCCTGACAACTTTTGAACCCGTTTCAACAAAATTTGTTAGACTTGTACATGTTTCATGAAAATTTACAGCCTGGGGGAAGACAGGGACTTGATTAGTTGCACCAGACAGAATAAGAGAGGCTCCAGTTACCCTTTATCAGAGTGTGGAGAATCTGTATTGGGCAGAGACATTATTCATATCACAGCTGTGGGAAAATCTTAAATTGGCACCCTAGTTTAACCAGAAAGTTCAAACCTGAGACACACGTCCACAAGAAACATGATTTTGTTAATTCTGCTGCTCATGGAACAGCTTGTTCCCACTTATATCTTCAGTTGAAGACATTAGCAAAGATGACACTTCTTCCATTAAAACTGTAGTTTCCAAAAATCATCATCTCTTGACAGAAAAAGGGAAAAAAAAAAAAAAAAAAAAAGGCCTTTTAGAGACTTTTTAGACCTGTGACTCTTCTGGACCATCTATGCAAAGAAACTCCTTCCACAAGCATATGTCTGTTTCATTGTGCTGAAATATGAGTGGTGAGCATTTGGGTCAGAAATCCACAGCTCCTCTGAGTGCAGGCCGGGTGTGTTGTACACAAGGAAAGGCACCAAAGTGTCTGTGTTGACTTGGGGAAATCTTTTTAAATCCCAGCAGAAAGGAACTACTTTCTGTTTACCTCCTGGGGATGGACCTCTCAGACCCTCACAGTGGATCCAGCAATAGGGTGCTTTATCCCATGGGCCCCTGGTGCTTCTCAAAGCTTTTTTACACCTAGACAAGTTGTTGGTATGCTGCCCTATAAATACATTCACCTTTTATTTACTGATCTCCTGTAAAGCCTTTGACACCATCCCCCACAACATCTTTCTCTCTAAATTGAGATAGATTTGATGGGAGAACTATTAGATGGATTAGGAACTGGTTGGATGGTGGCATCCAGAGGGTTGTGGTCAGTGGCTCAGAGTCCCAGTGGACATCAGGGACAGGTGGTGCCCCTCAGGGCTCCATATGGGCACCAGTGTTATTGAATATCTTCATTAATGACACAAAGGCATCAAGGGCACCCTCAGCAAATTTGCAGATGACACCAGGCTGAGAGGTGCAGCTGACACCTGGAGGATGAGGTGACATCCAGAGGGACCTGGACAGGCTGGGGAAGTGGCCCATGGGAACCTCTGAGGTTTAACAAGGCCAAGTGCTGGAGCTGCACCTGGGTCAGGGTAACACCCAGGATCAATCCAGGCTGGGATAAGCAGAGGGAGCAGCCCCAGGAGAAGGACCTGGGGGTGCCGTGGGGGAGAGCTGGACCTGCCCTGCCCCTGAACCCCCCGTGCCCTGGGCTGATCCCCAGCGTGGGCAGCAGGGCAGGGGGGATTCTGCCCCTCTGCCCCGCTCAGGTGAGACCCCACCTGCAGAGCTGCCCCAGCCCTGGGGAACAACAGCACAAGGACCTGGAGCTGCTGCAGCCAGTCCAGAGGAGGCACCAAGATGAGCAGAGGGATGGAGCAGCTCTGCTGTGAGGAAAGGCTGAGAGAATTGGGATTGTTCAGCCTGGAGAAGAGGCAGCTTTGGTGCGACCTAATTGAGGCTCTTAATACCTGAAGGCAATGACAAAAAGATGGAGAAAGACTATTTACAAGGGCCTGGAGTGACAGGACAAGGGGGAATGGCTTCCCACTGCCCAGAGTGTATGGTTAGATGGGATATTGGGAAAAAATTCTTCCCTGTGAGGGTGCTGAGGCCCTGGCACAGGGTGCCCAGAGAAGCTGTGGCTGCCCCTGGATCCCTGGGAGCATCCAAGGCCAGGTTTGATGGGGGTTGGAGCAATCTGGGATAGTGGAAGATGTCCCTGCCCATGGCAGGGGGGGTTGGAACTGGATGGTCTTTAAGGTCCCTCCAACACAAACCATTCTCTGATGTTATGATCCTATGGTCACTCTTGCTCTGTGGCTGTCCAACATTTCAGACTCCTGTATCTCTTTGCTTTAGGAAGACGTGACCAGGAGCCATCCTGAGTTACCAACACACTGCAGGCTGAAGAAGACAGGCTCAACGCTGCCAGAGGACAAGATCATCCCACGTTTCCTTGGTGAGTTCAGGCTCCCTGAGTGTGTGAGGGGGTGTTTCTTCCTGCCCCCGGAAGTCTCTCATCTGAGTATGCTGTTCACCTCTCTGCTAGGCCAGACACTTTCATTCAGGCCAAAAACTCATTTAATTTGCAGAGAAGGTGGTTCCTTCCCAGCTGCCTTTCAAAGTAGTTTCTCAACTGTGCAGGGAGCACAGCCAATCACACACCTTCACTGGAAAACACCCTGGCAGACACAACACCAGGTGGAGGATCCTTGTCACGGGTTTGCAGCACTATGAACACATCCAGGCTGTAGTAAGGCTCTCAGTCCACCCTGTAGTTCAGACACCCTCAAGGGTCGCTTTCAGGGTGTTGTAAGAAGCAATTATTTCTACAGATGAAAACCTATTTAGTTCATTGCAGGATATATGGGAAGATGGGGTGGTACAAGAGCTATATTATAACTAAAAAGCCACCACTTCTCACTACAACTACTACTTGGAGAAGGGAGAGTTGTGTGCACACATTGCCTGTGGTAGCAAAGCTTCTGCTTGGGGCTTTCTCTCCTTAGAATCACAGAATAGTTTGGGTTGGGAAACCTTCCACTATCCCACATTGCTCCAAGCCCCATCCAACCTGGCCTTGGACATTTCCAGGGATCCAGGGGCAGCCACAGCTTCTCTGGAAAACCTATGCCAGGGCCCCGCCACCCTCACAGAAAAAGAATTTGTTCCCAATATCCCATCCATCCCTGCCCTCTGGCAGTGGGAAGCCATTCCCTGTGTCCTGTCCCTCCATGCCTTGTCCCCAGTCCCTCTGCAGCTCTCCTGGAGCCCCTTTAGGCCCTGCCAGGGGCTCTGAGCTCTCCCTGGAGCCTTCTCTTGTGCAGCTGAACACCCCCAGCTGTCCCAGGCTGGCTGCAGAGCAGAGGGGCTCCAGCCCTGCAGCAGCTCCGTGGCCTCCTCTGGACTGGCTGCAGCAGCTCCAGGTCCTTGTGCTGTTGTTCCCCAGGGCTGGGGCAGCTCTGCAGGTGGGGTCTCACCTGAGCAGGGCAGAGGGGCAGAATCCCCCCTCCCCTGCTGCCCACACTGGGGATCAGCCCAGGATACAGCTGGCTTTAGGGGGTCAAGTGGACATTGATGGGTCATGTTGAGCTTCTCTTGACATGGTTTAATCTCTAAAAGGTTAAGCAGAGCATGGGCATCGAGGTTGTTCCCTTCAGCATGCACTCCGTGAGTGGTGTGACCCACAGTGTTTCAGGAGAAATGGCTTCACCTTTTACAGTCAGTCCCTGAGGGGATGTAAGCGGCCTCACTCCGTGGGCCCTGGCAGTGAGAGATCCCAGTTTTGGCTGGTAATGGTCACATCTGACTCGTGGAATTTTTTAGGAAAGGCCCTTCCTAGGGATGAATATGAACAGTATAACAGTGTAACCCATCCCCCTCCCTCTCTATCAAATAACAAATTATCAACTCAGTAAGAGTCAAGAAGATTCTATTTAAATTACAAACTGCAAATATTGGCTTATTTTGAGCTAGTTAGTAAGAATTAACAATCACATTAAAAATTTCTTATATTTTGGAAATACATTTCATCTGCCTTTGCATGATGGCAGCCAAGAAAATTTTGTTCAGATTTTCCAAGGTGATTCACTTACTGGCTTCTAAAAAACCTGGTAAATGTCAGGTGCCAAAAATTTCTTCATCAAGATTTTTGAGCTAGAATGAAAGTTCCATTCCAAAGACTAACTTTAATAATTGTTCATGCTACTGCTTTTCTATTTTTAGGTCTTCTTAAGAAGACCTCACAAGAAAGAGATCATTTGGTTGATATCTTCAGTACATTTTCAAACTCTTAGGGGAAATGTCAGTGATGCAGCTTTGATTTTGAAGGTCATCTAGGGACATGAACTTCATAGTTGCTGATGATGTACTGTTTTTTCCTATTCATTCCTTCCAACACTGCAGCACAGAGGCAACACTTGCAATGTTTTTAATGTCTTTTTAACCCTTCTTTTGTGCCATTTCTGAAAGCACTTTGACCAAAAGCCCTCATTTTTGGAATATGCTAACTATCTTCCTCCTGAAACAGATTTTCAAACTGAAAGTCCAAACACTGAGGTGCATAAAAACATCTGATGTCTTTTGTATGGCTCTGAGGGGCAAAATCCTCTAAATGTGGCAATAAAGCTGTGACAACCAAAGCAGGTGAATTGTGTTCTGCAGGAGAATACAGGTCACCTCACTCTAGAGGAAGGAGCAGCTTTGCCATTTCACTCCCCAGTAAGAGCTGCAGAGCTCTGTGGGCTCTCTTTACATATTCCATTGCCATGTGCACTTGGCTTATTAATTAAAACATATTCTTTACTGTTTTCAATACATTAAATTGAATGTGTCTAATGAATATCCAGCTGCACTCTTCTTTCTTTATACATAACAATTTAGAATCATAAATTGCACTCATTCCAACCCAGGAACATTTTGCCCATTATATGGCTGCGGGTGATAATGTATCAGACAGCAATAATGACGCTTGATTTTCATAAGCTGCACTAAATGGTAAGTGCTCAGAGCTACATGTTTTGATTAGCAGACTAAGCAAACCATGACATGAGGATCCTTATTTACACTGACTACTAAGGCTCCTTTCACAAGGTGATTTATTCAGGCAGAGGGATGTGTTAAGTGCACCTGACCTGCCTTTAACTGAGTTCTAGATCATCTCAAGCTGGACGTCTCTGACGCAAAAAGCTCTTGAGTGATTGTCTAATCTAAGCTAGATATGCAAAATCATATGCTAGAATTCATTCTGTGCAAGATTTACCAGGAAAAATAAAGTCTATTTTGATGCTCTATATGTAGAAGTTGAATCAGATGCAGAATATACCCTGGGGAGGCCTGTAGACAAGAGAAAAGGTATTTTGTCCCAGATGTAGGTTTCTACGCCCTCCATTCCTTTTCCATCTCTCCTCCATCATTCTCTTCAGCACCCTTGTGTTCCTCACGCCCTCCCTCCACTGCACAGCTACACTTCTGTCATTTCACAAGCGCAGTGCCTTCCCAGCACACTAAAAAAGACAAACACACCCATATATGCCTTCACTCGCACGCTCTGCGTTGTTTCTTCAGCTCCACCTATCGACGTCCTGAAAAAATGAGCGGCCGGGGCAGCAGGTCCCTTCGTCTGTCCTGAGCGCATCACACAGCCCTGCACACGCTCACAGGTGACCCCTGCCCCTCACACGGCGCTGCTTTAGCAGTTTGAGGGGCATGACTGACCTCTGCGGGTTCAGGACAGCTGGTCAGAGAAACTGTACTCTACTGTGTTGAGCTGGATATTAATTCTTTGGGCTGTGACAGAGAACTGTGCTTTAGTTAAGAAAAGATGAATGCAAGCCAGCCTAAAGGAAGAATTATCATGACCATCATTACCAGACTGCTTGGTTTGAAGGCTGTCCCAAAGGACAACCTTTAGGAGGCAAACAGGGTAAACTACAGGGAGGTGAAGAAATGAAGATGAAAAATAGTGCAGCCACATGAAATCTGAGCTCTTATTTGGCTCAAACTTATTACTAGAGTTTGACCTTGATTACGAAGTATTTTTCACTTTAAGTATCTCTTAGCATCTTTCACATACAGCTTTCCTACGCTCATGTTTGAAGGAGTGTGTCAGATAATCCCTATTTCACCTACAATGGCACACACCCCAATAACTGATGGCAAATAAGGTCACAACAGAGAGAGGTTCCACTTCCAGCAGAGTTACATTGCTCCAGTCCATGCTGGGAAAGTCACCTGAGGCTCCGTGGTCAGACAGAGGTGTGGTGGTGGCTGTGGATGCCTTCAGGGGTTGCTCCGAAACACTGAAATGATTCATACTTCTAAGTAACTTCATGATCCTTGGTTGGAAGCAAATCATGAAGTGTTAGATGTCATTTTGAAACAAGGGCTGGGAAACTTTTCTCCAGCGTTATGTTTGGTTTAAATTTGGTTTGGTAAGTAGCCCAAACTACTGAATGTGCCTCTAAAAGCATTACTGGAGATGATTCTGAGGGCTGATTGTATTCAGAAACACAGCTCTGGAGGTCCCCAAGCATTATCTGGACCCTCCAGATTGATGCTGGAAGTCACAGAGAAATGGGCATTTCCATCATCCCTGGTAGAAATACCTTGACAACGGATTCTCCATGTCTTGGCACTTGTGGATCCAGAAACTAGAGATGGAAGTGGAAGGGGAGGGGGAGATTAGAGCTATTTTATTTCTGCCATCATAATGAAATATTTGGTCAGATACATCCAACACAGTCAGAGACTGAGCAACACATCCACCATGGGGTTCTGAAGGGCAACATTACAGCTTTTATCTTCTCCCCTACATATCTGAAGTTTATAAAGTAATTTGGCAAACCTTTCTGGAGATAACCTGTCACCTGGAAGGTTTACAGCCTTGCTTCTGTTCTGGACTACCTAACAAGGGAAAGGAGGTGAGGAGACGTACAGATCCATCCCTGTGAACTCAGCTGGGCTGAGGGGAGGTAGCACAGGGAACGGACTTGGCTTGCAGCTTGCGGTATCTGATATGAGCTATGAGAACTGATAGGATGTAATCCAGCTCAAGGCTCTGCAACGGCAGAGGCAAAAATTGCATACAGGCATTTTGGGAATGAGAGACAGAGCTGAGACAAAAAGTCTTGTGGGGGAAACCCCAGTGAACTGGATTTGCAGCTCCTCCTGCTGCCACAAAAATTGATACTGTTCCTCTGAGAGCCTGATATCTCCTGGGAGGAGTTATAATCCCAGACACCCCAGTCTCTCCCCAGCAGCAGTGTCAGCAGCCAGAGAATCTGGCCAAAACCAAACAGACAGGTACCAATACCACACAGACGTCTGACCACTTGTTACCATGCCCACAGAGTGTGCTGCTTCCAGCCACCTATTTGATTTATATCTGGGCCTCTGGTGCCTGCAGCTTGGAGCTGCTGTATCTCTGCTCACCACTTCCCTGCTCTGAATTGCTCCTTGAGCATGTAGCTGCAGGAGCCACACTTTATGTTGAGATGCTGCAGTTGACAGAGACATGTCCTCACCCCAGGCACTTGGACAGAGATTTTTACCCACTCTTGCAGTACTTTTTCTCTTTTTTTAATCAAGCAGAAAAGCAGTTCCAGTGAAAATGCTGGTGTGAGTGAGAGAAGAGACAGGATGTGCTCACTCTGCTGGAGGGAGTGTAGGCTGAGGACATTCAATGTCTTCTGTCTCGGAGAGATATCCCAGGAGAGAGCAGCACTCCTGTGCCCTGCATTCAGGCTAAAAGGGTCACAGAATCAACACAGAATGGTTTGGGTAGGAAGACACCTTAAAGCTCATCCAGTGCCACCCCTACCATGGGCAGGGACACCTTCCACTAGATCAGGTTACTCCAAACCCCATCCAACCTGGCCTGGAACACTTCCAGGGATCCAGGGGCAGCCACAGCTGCTCCGGGCAAACTGTCCCAGGGCTTCACCTCCTTGCATCCAGGAATTCCTTCCCAATATCCCATCTAACCCAGCCTTTTTTTCAGTGGGAAGCCATTCCCCCTTGTCCTGTCCCTCCAGGCCCTTGTCCAAAGTCCCTTTCCAGCCCTCCTGTGGCTCCTTTAGGTACTTGAAGGCTGCAATAAAGTCACCCTGGAGCCTTCTCTTCTCCAGGCTGAACAAAAAGATATGTCTGTGGCCACATGAACAGCCTGCCAAGGCAAGACTCAGATGCCTGAAGTCAGACACACCAGATGAAGGCTGTCATTTTAAAAAGGTACAGGGTCCCAGGGCACTCTTCAAGGCAAAAAACACTCGGCCCATGTGTCTGGTCCAAGTCCAAACAAAACTGCTTCTTTATATGAGTCAGGAATCTGTGGACTTGTTCTACAGCCCCATGCTATTTGTGCATTTTTTCACACACATTTAGGCAACCAGTGCATAATCCCCACAGCTGCGCATTTGCACTGTAAATTTATTGTCTGGTTCACTACCCTCTGCTTACACACACACACACACACACACGTACATATAATCATGCTCAGTCTGTGCCAAGGCTGCAGAACCAACTCACAAACTGCCTAAAATTGACACAGGAAGTTTTATCCTCAACCATCAAGTTTCTGCAGAGTGATAGACTTGGTTCAGATACAACACAAGGCCAGAAACAGTTTAGATTTTCATGTAGAAACAAGCTTATGGGGTTTTGGAGTTTGCTTTGGGAGTGGGGAACACAGCAAATATCCCAGGAAGCTGCTATCACAAAGTTATGGAAAAAAATCCATCATCTCACCAACTTCCAATCCTTATCATTCCACCTCCCCCATCATCTCCAAGTTATTATCTGTTAACCACATTTTTAAACTGTAGCAAAGAAAACAGAATAAAATCAATAACTTTCTTTACAACTAGGAGGACAGAAATATTCAGCTCCCCGGTGGGAAAACTGGTTCTTTCTTTTTTCCTTTCTTTCTAATTTTAAACCTCACTTAAGGTTCAGTGATTGAACAAAAGCAGACAAAAAATATTGCAGTTATCTGACGTACAGAAGTGTAACATGAAGTCTGCTCATTATGGATAATATTTATGGCAGATCATAACGTTAAATTACAACTCAGCCGCCTCAGCCAGAAATTTGTAACACCACACATGTGCTTCTAATTAAGGGCTTTTGAAGTTGCCCTGGATATTTATTTTCAAGGGATTTAGTGCACAGAACGATTAAAGTTTGCTCTTGTTAGGAGTTCTGCAATCAAAAAAAAAATTACGAGAAATTGCAACTGGACCTCAAACTAATATATACATTCATTTTTGCATGAGTGTATACGTGTACATCTGTTTATCTATTGCCATAAAAAAAATAAAAATGTGTGTGTTAACATAGATAAAATAATATATTAAAAAGAGGGAGACAAAGGGCCCTTTGTTTCAAATGTGGTCCAAGTCCAAAATTTGTGACCGTAATTTTGTTTATAGGAAATCCTTTATAATGCTAGTTTAGTGTTTCCATATGGAATTCTCATAGGACTCTTTTCTCCCTCCCCCTCAACCCCCCCCATCTCCCTCTTTTATTTGGATAAGGCAAGAGAAAAGTGAATGTACATTCCAAAGATGCATAGTCATTCCGGATCAAATTCAATAGATTCTGGCAAGAGTTGAAAAACACAGATGCAGTGTTTTAGGTCTCCTGCTGTGCAGCCTCCAGCCATGAGTGTCTGGTTGAAGCACTTTGTAAAATCATGAAAACCCTATTAAATTCATGAAATATAATATACTGCATTTTCGAGCTAACTTTCCATTGAACTGTCCGTGAAGATGGAATTTGTCTGGCTTGCTTATGGTGTTCACAGACACACACACACGTACACACTCAGGCATCCCTGTGTGCATGCCAAGACACAACCAGGAGCTGCTGCAGTGCTTTAACCTCTGCTTCTTCAACTGAATCTTCCTCTCCAAACCAGAAGAGCCTGGATTAAAGCTCAGGAGTTCCCATCAAGCCTTCTCTGTCTTTGCACCACACAACTCACCCAATGACCCCAACAATTAAAGAGGTCCTGATGTTTAGGTAGAGGGAAGTGAGCGTCCTACACAGCTGCCCCTCTTCCTACTTAAAACAAAATCCCTTGCTAGGAAACTGAAAGCAGCCTGATATTCTTACTTCATTTCCTATTGAGTTTCACATAATAAAATCATCATATGTTTAGGATTGGGTTTCTTTTCTCCTCTTCTAAATGAAAAAGTGAGAGCAGTCCCCTGAGGAGAAAGCTCTTGCTGTTAAAATTGTCCTCGAGACACGGGCAGTTGCGGCCCCTTGCATGCCTGTCAGAGTGAGAAAAATATGTATTTTAGTAAAGCTGGCCTGCCCTTGCTCATTTATGTCTAGGCACCCACGTGGCTGAAAGTTGTAATAAGTTTAATGAAATGTGGCTGTACCTGAGCTCACCATGCAGCCACGTGAGGTTTTCCTTACCTCCGCGTGAGGCAGACGGAGCTCTCCCATAAAATACGCTGTACTTCCAACTGCATCTTTTATTCAAGGATCTGTAGGTACTTTAGAAACACTGAGATTTATAAATGCTTAGGCCAGACAGGACCTTTGAGCACTCAGCCCATGTAATACTGACTGTAAACTTCATCCTGTAGCTGCTGTATTGAACACAGCAATGTTGACTTCCAGTTTTGAGATGAAGACTTCAAGAGAAGAGGGATCTTCAACAGAAGAGCCTTCTCTGGTAGATTGCTCCAACAGCTAATCAGTCCTTCTGTAAAAAACATTACCATGCAATAAATAACCCATGATGTTTAAGATAATATTGCTAACAGTAGGATTTAAGTTGTATGTCTGTGGTTAAGATTGTCCATGGGAGTCTTAACTCCAATTTTTTGAGAAAGAATTGTGATAAGGTGCATCCTTTTCTGTCCAAAGTCTCTACCAAGTTCTGCTCCACCAAATCCACAAATAATTCATAAGATTTTGTGTAGAAATGGTGATTATATTTGAACATTTCTTCACAATTTTGGTACAAGGCTTCCCATTTCTGTTGTGAGCATTTTCTGTCAGTGGATGACAGAAAGATGGAGGCTGGATGCTTGTTAATTAGGTTCAGATTTCCTGATGAACAGTTCTATTGCAAGCAACAAATCAAGTCAAGACTAGAAATTGCTTTGCAAGTCAAATATTCAGAAATTTGTCCCTGTAACTTTAAAATTCCAGATCCCTTTGGAATGGAAATAAAGGCTTAAATTTCAGGACCACAGTGCACGTTTGACACATTCACTGGCCTCAGGTATGCCAAAACAAAGACAACAGGCCGTCTCCTATTTCCCATTCCAAATAAGAAGGGAAAGGAATGCCTAAAGTCCCTTAAGTACTCACTTTTTTGGTATAAATAGTTTTGAACTTGAGCTTGTTTCAACACTGTTGTTTGCATAAGGGTTAGATGTGAATCCTCTTAGGTTTAGATTAGATGATTTACCTTCTGTAGGTGCCTGTATATCTCTACTTACTAAAAAGGAAGTCTAGAGTAACTTATTTGGACTTCTACATCTTTTTAGACATTTATTTTGGGTGAGAATCCCTTCTTTTTTCCTTACAAAAACACATTGAAATAAAGATATTTTCGCAAGTCTTGGTACAGCAGTAATTGTCTAAGAACATAAACAAAAATGAGTGTATCAGGATACGACTTTTTTGTTGATGAGGTTAATGTGGTGTAGTTCAATATCATGTACCAGCTAAGTTACTTTACATATCTTTAAATGTCATTGATATTATGATTCATAGTACAATACTCTGTGGTCTTCCAGTTTCCTTTAAAAAAACTGAAGCATACATTTGCAGACACTAAAGCAAAGTTAATTAGTGAGGTTTGTGTTAACAGACATCTTGAGAGGATTAATGTGCAAAAATTAGATAACCAAGTGCATGCCATTTAGGTTTAAAGTGCTACTCCTGCTGTGTCATGTGAACATTTTATGCAGAAAAACACCTGTATTCTTCATCATGCAACAAAATAATGGGGGACTTAATAAGCTTTACTAATTCGATATAAAAAGTGGCAGCTACAGGAAGCGTGTATTTACTGGCAAGGAGGATTGTTTAAAAGAAACAGACAGAAATGGCCTGGGAATATTCTACTGGACAGCCAGTGAGCAAGCTGAGGGAAAATAAAATTTGGCATACCCTTGGCATCGTCCTAGCCTCCGCACTCCAACCCCAGCCCTTCCTGGTTACACCCACCACAGCCCTTTTGGCAGGGACACACCCCTTGCAGGGCTACCTTTGGTGGCAGTGGCCAGTGTACATGCATTTGAGTGCCTGTCATTCCAAGCCCCCTGACACAGGAAGGAACATGAACCAGAGGTGACATCAGGCTCCCTGGTGCTCTCATTACCATCCCTGACCAAGATGTCACATCCTGCCACGCAGCACCAGAGCTCCCAAATTCTCCAGCCATGTGAGCCATTTCAGACCAGAGCCTCACCAACATGGATTTACAGGTTGTTTCCAGAGATGCCATGGTTATGAGGAACACAATCCATAGAACTCACAAAGGTCTTTAACCTTGTTACTCTTTACTTCTATAACAAAGCATATAAAAGGTCATGGGCCTGTTGGAGGAAGCCACAAAGATACTGCAGGGCTGGAGTCCGTCTGCTCTGGAGCCAGCCTGGGAGAGCTGGGGGTATTCACCTGCACAAGAGAAGGCTCCAGGGAGACCTGAGAGCCCCTGGCAGGGCCTAAAGGGGCTCCAGGAGAGCTGCAGAGGGACTGGGGACATGGGCCTGGACTGACAGGAAAAAATGGTTGTAGACTGCCCTTTTCTGGAGGTGTTCAAGGTCAGGCTGGATGGGATCCTGAGTAACCTGGTCTAGTGGAAGGTGTCCCTGCCCATGGGAAGGGGTGGAACTGCATGGTCTCTAAGGCCCCTCCCAACCCAAACCATTCTGTGATTCCATGATTCTAAAATAAATGGAAAGCCCCCCAAAAAAGAATGGATTACACACACTTCTGTACCTAAGCTCTCTCCTCATTTCTTCATGGTTTCAATTTGGATCAAAGTCTTTTTGTGGAACCAGAATCCTACTTACCTCTGGAAAGGTTATCTCTTGGTTCTGCATTCTTGCAGTGTATTACAGTCCCCCCAGCTCCATGATGAACACTGGAGCTTTTACCACCATGCAGATAACACTACCTGATGGAATACTATCATTAGGATTGGCAGCAATAGCCAATGGCTCTGTAAATTCTCACTTCGATAACCACAGCTATTCATCAGTTCAAATCCCATTTAAGAGGCTTTTGGATCACAATCTCTCTTCCCCCTCTCCAACAACAATAAGATTGTGTAAAAATAAATATTTTGCTTATTGCTTAAATGCAATTAAATGCTTTGTCCACCACACAAGGCACCAGATCCCACATCCTACCCTGCTGCCCAAGGCAGAACTCCAACAAGAGAGTTCAAAACAACAGTATCATTACTGGCTTCCTACTTACTATGCATTGGAGGGGTGTTTGCCATGGAGTAACAGGGATGGCACAGTTCAACAGTTATTTCCTAAAATTCCCTTTTAGAAAATTTATAAGGGAAAATGCTAGGTTTTGATATACAATTCCCCATTCATTTGCAAATTCCAGTGACCAAAAAAAACCCAAACCACCCTACTTTAAATTAATTTGAACTCTCTTGCTGGTGTTCTATTTTTACATGTAGGATTTATGTTAGCTGTTCTAACAAGCTTATATGCTTCAGTATTATTTACATTATTCTTACTATTCATATTGGGCTCCTTTTGGAAGCCTTAATAATAAAGCCCACTAGGCCACATGCTCTGCACACTCAGTCCAAAAAGATGGCTCTGCTCCAAGATAGTTTGGGATGGAAACATGGAACAAAAGAAAAGTTTGGTACCGACAAACATGTAAAAGCATGAGCACAATACAAGGCAAACCTGGTCAGCTGAGCAGGCACGAGCTCAACACACCACAGCCTGACTGCTACCAAATGTTACTGTTCACACCACTGGGATGATTTCAATCAGTTCAGTTATTCCTAACAACGCAATTAGTCTCACTACCACCATGGCTCAATTTTCTCAGTGAGCCTGAAGAAGACTGGGAGAACAAGAGAAAATTTGAAGCAAGTGATTAACATCAAATCTGACAAAGCTCTGGAACAGATTTTACATGGAAATACCCAGGGAGAAACCTGGCTGGTTCTTAGATGCAGAAAGGGTTTATCTATGAGGTTATAAATTGGATTTATGGGTGGCAACCAGGAGGAGGACTTGGTAGCCCAGGACTTGTTGTTTATATATAGTGGGGACTGTATCTTTAGACCCAAATGAAACAATTGCATAGAGATATGTTTCAGAACAACAAAATTATATTAAGAAAATAAAGGCTGTTAAAAACAGAATCTATACACAAAAAAAAAATTTTTACAGAGAGCAGAGGCTGCGTATGAAAAGTACCAGTTAATTTCATCACAGACTCATCACAGAGGTTGGAAGAGACATTCAAGAACGCATAGTCCCACCATCAACCAATACCATCCCAATCACCCCTAAAATCCATATGCCTCTTGAACAGTTCCAGAGATGACTCCACCACCTCCTTGGGTAAATTATTCCAATGCCTGACCACTCTTGCAGTGAAATTTTTTTTTCTAATATCTCTCTGAACTTCCTCTGGCAGAACTTACAGCCATTTCCTCTCATCCTTCCACTTCAGACATGGCAGCCAAGACCGGCCCCTACCTCACTCCACCCTCCTGTCAGGGAGTTGTGGAGAGCAAGAAGGTGCCCCCTGAGCCTCCTTTTCTCCAGACCAAACACCTCCAGTTCCCTCAGCGGCTGACAGGTTTTCTAGACCCTTCACCCGCAAGATTATGAAGAGTAATTGCACTTGTACTGCAGATATACAAATTAAACTCCTATTTTCTATCTCCAGCCCCTGGGAGGTGTTCAGGGCCAGGTTGGACAGGGCTTGGAGCAAACTGGTCTAGTGGATGGTGTTCCTGCCCATGGCAGGGGGTGCAAAGAGATGATCTTCAAGGTCCCTTCCAACCCAAACCATTCTGCAATTCTATGATTCCACAATAGACACGCTTCTGTTTGGTGCTTTGAAAGATTCCAAATAGTAACAGGCTACACCTACAGGTCTCACAACATGTTTGGGAATATGCATCATTTGAGATCCACAGTGATAATCACTGGCCAAAATTTGCTTAGTCCTTGAAAAGGCTGTGGTGGCAGAGACCTTCACACAGAACCCACTGAAGTCAAGAGAAATTGTTCAAAATTATTTCAGTGGGGTTTACATGTAGCTCACGAGAATTTGATTTCTGGGGCTGTTGATCTGTAGCCTTCCACAAGCACTAATTTTACTGACGTATCTTTAAATGTAGTTCAGCTATGTCTTGGAAAATTTCAAATCTGCCAAGTCAGATGGATGTGCTGCATGCCGTGGTCCACAAAAATGAAAGGCCAGCTATTAATCGGCTTTGCCTTCAGCTTGGTGACTTCAGAAATGTCCTTCTTGCAGCCACAACATTTAATTTATCGAGAGATATATTTGGATCTATTTATTTCAAGAACAAAATTGTCTGGTTTGCTGCCATTTATTTTATAAAAGAGATAATAAAAATGTAATGAGTATGGAGATTCAAAAGTGGAAATGACACAAAGAAAGCAATAATCATTAAAATAAAAATATAAACAAGTCTATAAACCAAACCCCCAAGATATTTTTCACATATAATGTAACTTTTATACCTCGTACTTCATAATGCATAACTTTACAAGAAAATTAATTTAATGCTTTTGCTAACCTTACTCAACCCCAATCAAGTAATAGGTAGCAAGAAAAACAATTATATGCACACACAGTAAGCTTTCATTTAGTTCAAGTGGTGATTCAAGTATTTCAATAGCATAATAAAGACCTGAAACCTATTTAACCAATAGCAATACCAAAATCCCTGAAACTAAGTTTTTCACATGAGATTGCTTGGATATTTAAACCCACTTAAACTTCTACAACAGGGCTTTTGTGAGATACTTATCTGTGCTGACCTCTATAAATTTCATCAGGTACTTCAGCCATGATACAGAGATAAACTTTACACACAGCAGCAGTCTTGCAGGAGGGACAGGACTTTTGGCCAAAATATGCTGTCATTAACAATGGAGAGGATCTTGGGTCCCAGTCTGAACAGGCAGGAGGAAAGGACTGACACTCACCAGCCCACCCCTGGGAGGATCACCCACAGCAGAGGGTTTAACCATGGCAGCTCACCCCACAAGCCCAACCCCACCTCTGGAAATGTTCAGGGCCAGGTTGGATGGGGCTTGGAGTAACTTGACATAGTGGAAGGTGTCCCTGCCCATGGCAGGAGGTAGAAACGAAATGGTCTTCAAGGTCCATTTCAGCTCAAACCGTTGCGTGATCCTGTGATCAGAGCTAAGCCCTGCTTGGGATGGCAAATCGCGACCATACCATCCATGGGACATCAAGACACCTCCCTTGGTGCTGGAAGGGGTTGTCAGCACAGAGGCGAAGGGCTGAAAAGCTCTTTAAACCCCCATCTCCCTCCCTGAGGTCCATCCCCAAGCTCCCAGCAGTGTGACTCGCATTTCACTGCAGAGGGAAAGGCTGAATGATAGAGGTATTGAAGTGGATAGGTTAAAATTGGGGCATTTAGTCCTTACATCTACTCAGACATAATTGGCTTAATTTTCCCTGTTGTGAGGCCTTCCTGCCTCCTGCTGCCTTCAAAAGACATCAGACTGCACACACAGAGATTAGAAAATAGCACTGACTGTTAAAATGTTTGATTACAGATATTTCCATAATCACAAGCAAACATGTCAGACTTAAATGATCCTACTCTTAGGCTCCCCACCTGTAAATCATGAAACAAGGCACTTCATGCACTTTTCAGAAGCAAGGGCAGGGTTGTTTCTAGAGCTGACTGAGGCCTTAGGCAACGGAAGTACCATGCTCAGAAAGTCCAGGGATAAGTAAGTATATGCTGCATAAAATATTTTAAGAGGCTTTCAGAAGCAGGAAGAGTTTCTCTGTACTAATAAATCCCTGAACCTGAAGGTTTTGCTGCCCTTGAGTTCAGCGACACGGCTGAGATATCCGCAGTCATATAAAGTTTGCAATTCTCTAAGCAGCTTTGTGGATAGCCAAAGGCGAGATCTACAAACCAGTCATTATCACAATTCATATCAATTACTTTTAAAACTGAAGAAAAGCCAAAAGCTTCATCTCAGTAGGTGGCCTGTTCCAGTGCCCAATCCAGAGAGGACAACAGAGCAATCCATGAGTCCCCAGACTTCAGCAGGGCTTGAGCAGGGACTTCATGCCTTTGAGTCACGAATCCTGGAGCTTTGGACAGATCCTGATCGTCAACCAACCCCACTGGAACCAGAGAATTCAGGCACTCACATTGCTGCAGAAAAGCATGAACTTAATACAGGTCTGATAACATCATGATGCCCCCTTCAGCCACCCTCATTTTCAGCTCAGAAAACAAGCAAGACATTCTTCCATGTTTGGCTGGAAAACTAAGAGAAGTATTTTCTGATCAAGTCTCATCCCAGCACAGGAGCAGCCAGGAACCAGCTGCCAGCAGAGGTGGAGCAGCTCATTGTGTCTGGGACAGGAGTCAGGGAGAAGCAGCTGCCAGGCTGGATGATATTTTGGCAGGCTGAATGCAACCCACAGGTCACCTGTGCTCTGCCTCGTGCATGTCCATTTTCCAATGAGTCAAAAGTCCTTTGCACCAAGTCACTACTGGAGGAAGGTCTCAGGAGCAGCCACCTCCAGCAAGAGTCAAGGACAAAGGCAGGAACAGCAGTGCCCAAGGTCCCCCCCCCAAGATCCCCTGTATCTGGCTATGAATGACTGCTGAACTTCACAACTAATTCCCTTTTCCATGTTCTCAGCTTCTTGCACTACTACAATTTAAAATACTTCTCTCTCCCACTACCTCAACCGGCTCATTGATATGTCAGTTGAGGAACATGTTGGAAAATTGGATGCAAATGTTTCTTCTCCTTTCCCTACCATGTCCAAAACATACAGTTACACCATCCTGAACTCACATAAACTCCCAACTGTGTTTATTTCAGAGCTGTAAAGCTGATTCGACTGTTTAAATTGATACAAGGAAATAGAAACAAATCACTTTACAGCCTCCAAGATGGCTTCTGCTGCACAAACATCCTTTTTTTGCCTCAGGCCTCAGAAATTCTCTGCCAAAATGGGTCTGAGCACAAGTCATGTGGATGAGTTATTCCTAGCACATGTCTTTTAGGGTTTTTTATACTCAGATCTTTTTAATTTTTTCCCTCATTTCAATTCCAAATATCTGATTTTCTTTAATGATTCATATCCTTATTAAGGACCTTGCCAGTATCCATTTAAACCAAATGATGCCTTCTTGAATGGGTCAGGTGGTCCAGAAGGCTACAACTTTTTCCTCTAGTAAAATCTATAATGAGAACTGTGTGAATAACTGATTTTTTTTTGTTTGTTTAATGCTCGAACTGAAAAACTATGAAAAAAATTAGTATAGAATGGGTCTTAAAACTGTTTCATTTTTCTCAAAGGAATGAAAACAAGCACAAAAACACAATAAATGTTTTATTGCAGTACTTTCCTCCTTTGAAAAATTATCACTGAATTTAGCTAAACTAGGCTTTAAAACATGAAGACTGTAACTCTTTTATTTCCCCTTTCTGCATTTGATCTTTTTTTGTTTTCTTCTGACAAAGTACTCTGCTAAATACAGCTGTTACTTCTGGATGTGGAGTGACCTGAAACAGCTTTTTTAGCAATAAAAGGCATCTTTCTCTCTAAAATTATTCTTTTGTATCCAAAGAGAGAAAGAGATCTAACCTTTTCCTCTCTGATAGTGAAAAACTAAGTGTTTGCTCATGATGGGGCACAAGAATCAGCCATGGGATTTGACTTGTTCTGTAGCCATGGAAAACATAACCATGGCACAGAGGTGACATATCTAATGTCAAGGGCAACATTATTTAAAGTGTGTTTCTTTACACATGATTTCCTGGAAACACAGGAAATCCCAGAGCACCCTTGTGGAAAGGTATTTTGGTCCACAGCAAGGACCCTGGGGTCTAACCCCACCTCAGATGAGGTTCAGACTAAAGGATTTAAAGCAAGTGGAAGCAGGCCTTGGCTCTTCCCTTCGCATCAGGCAAGCTTCAGCCTGGCTTTCCAAATCAACTTTTCATGACCTCCAAACTAATCCCAACCTTTGCACTGGACTCAGTACAACTGGCAAATTTATATTGTAAGCCTCATTAAGCCTCCTTTGTCTCATAAATCCTATATTACCCAAGAACTGGCTACGCAGAAAGCACTCAGGGTCGCACAAGCCTAAGAGTGTGGCATTTAAATAACTCACACTAGTTAGATGTTTCCTCCACATAGCTGGAAGCCTTCATTGAAACAAAATGTTGCATTTTGAGCATTACAATAGAACCCAGCACTAAACCTAACCTTGGCTGCAGATAAGGCATATTCCTCAGGGTGAAAATTTACTGTGAGTAAAACAAGCTGATGCAAACTCTGTATTTTCCTTCACCAGCGTGCCAAAGTTCAGCAGTAAGGTTCTGCAATGCATCCTTCAAATCCTGTAAAAATAACTTCTACTAATAATACAGAGAATGAAAAAGGCATAAAGCAGAACAAGAGGCTAGAGCTTAAAGTATTCAAACAAAGTGATATCAATATTCTCCATCACAGGACTTTCAAATTTGAAAATAAGTGTAGCTCTGTAGCCACCAGTTTCATAGAGGTTATCCCTGATGTAAGGGCAGGAGTACATGCCAAGAAAAAATTCAGAATAAGGCAGCCAAATCTACAAAGCAGCACACAGCTTTTCTCTATGAGATGAACAAAATTCAACCCTAACCATCATTCTGCAGTAACTCATTTTATATTCATAACCCCACCTGAACACTATCTTCTTACATGCTCCTACAGCTAAACAAAAACTAGTAATACAACATTTTAAAAAAAGATCAAACTGTACAAATCATGAACCAGTTAGACAACTGATTTTTTTTTAATTTTAAAAAATCTTTAATGATTACATTTCAATTTTAAATTCCAAATACCTGCCTCCATGTTCTTCCAAATCACTTCTGCACCTGCAACTAACTCCCAGCCTCAGGCAGTGAGCTCTGTTCGGCCTAAAGGTGATCCCCAAAACGGTTTACCCACTCAGCTATGAGAGTGAACCCAATGTTATTCACACACACAGGTTGAAATTGGGAGTACCTTACTCAGAGACACCAGTACCACATTTCTACCTCTTTTCCACTTGAACAACTAGGTGTTAATTGCAGAAATTGGCTATGACTTTGTCTCCACTTCCCTGTTTCACAGACTCTAATCAGGTCCCTATATCTCACTCCCTCCTTTCCTCTCCTCTGGAAGAGCCAAACATTGACCTCCCCTGGATCTCCAGACATTTTTCTCTGGAAGCTCAAACGGAACACGTCTCCAAGCCTTGTCTGGGGAATTCACAGCACTCACACCTGCAAGTGATACACAGAAGGAGATCTGGCAAAATGCTCTTTCTTTTTTGTCTGCCTTCCCTTTCCTCACGAATGTGGACATTTTGCCTAAAATATACAATTACATAGATTCTGGCCTCATTTATCCCCTGTACAATGGGTACTAACCCCATTCCCAACATTAGCTGTGGACCGGGCATCCATTGGCCCCAGCTGCCAACACAGCCAAGTGAAATGAGTGAAAAATGCCCTGTGTACAAAAGAAGATAAATCAATACACTGGGATGTGCTAGGCTAAATTTCCCAAATCTTAACCCAGAGACTGTTTTTAAATCCATAACTCAGTCAGTCCCCAGAAGATAGGAGGCAGATTCTGATCTTAGTTCAAGTCCTGGACCAGGAGCATGTTTGGAAAGAGGGGATAGCAACACCTGCATCCATGGTTAAGGCTGAACCTTGGAGAACGCTTGAGACAACTCCAGGCAGCCTCATAATGAGCCAGCAATGTCCCCACTGGCCTCACAGCCAGAGGGCACACTTGCATGTGATATTGTAGATAAATAATATTATCTTTAAAAAAAATAAAGCAAAATTAAACACTTTGAAAGATGTAAACTTAAAAAAAAGATTATATCAGTTTAATTTTTTTCTGGTTAGAAGTTTCTGTAAAGGAATAGGGTTGTTCTGCAACAGCCCTTCAAAATCTTCCACAAAAGGAAGAGCAAGAGAAATCTTGTTCCTTCCTGCAGTAAACAAGCCCCAGCTTGCAAACAGCACCAGAAACATTTTTTATGTACAACAAGAAGAATCCAGAGCAGCTCCGCTGAGACTGATAGATATGACTCTTCTCTTGTTTATATAAGTGATGTTGTATTAACTGTGGAGGAACAAAACCTGAGATGACAGTCAGACACCATCACATAAGCTTTTATCTGCAGACCTCACTCCTCTCCATCTCTGCCATCTTAGGTCTGATGAAAAGACCATTAACATTAAGGGAGTCCCTTGCACTGCATTTCTAAAAGACATAATGCCATTTGTCCAGTGCATAAACGCCAATCCCATGGCACAGGAGCAGCTAAGCTGCCACAGGGGTGCGAAGACAACACCCCAAATTAGAGAATCCTTAAGCAGTTTGATTTGGAAGTGACCTTAAAGGTCTTTTAGTTCCAACCCCCCTGTCATGGACAGGAACAACCTTCCACTAGACCAGCTTGCTCCAAGCCCCATCCAACCTGCTCCTGAGTATCCTGCAACACACCACACTGTCCCATTTTATTCCAGTAAGTCTGGAGTTGGCAGCTAGGGAAATTTGTCCTGTCATTTACAATCTTTGAAGTGCAAACTTCAGACTCACACAGAACAGAGAGCAGAAGTGATGTCTGCGTTTTCAGGTGAGCAAAGCTGCAGACTTCAAAGGTTCTGCATTAGTCTGTGAAGCCTCTTAAAGATTGTCACCTGAGTTTATCAAAAGCTGGGAGAAAACGCATCCATACATCCAGATAAACGTATTCTTTGATCTGAGTGATAAAAACAACTGTTTTTCTTCATGTAAACTCCTTTTTTGTAAATGTTTATGAACTGTGGGAAATTATGTCTCTGCCAGAATTTAAAATAAAGTGATTCAATGGGTTTGCCTTACACTTACCATTCATTATGCTCACAAACATTGCAGAATCCCAATGGAGTTTTCAAGGAAGGTTCACGATGTTGTAGTTACCAGGGAAACACATGATAAATTGTTGCTATCTAAAAAAGAAAATCCCCATTAACTTTCTATTAAAGAGCAAGCAATGTGAACTATATGGGGAAATGCCTTTACGGTTACCATATTAAAATGCTGAGTGCTTTGTCCCAAGATTAACCAAATAATGGCCAAGCTCTGACGTTTTAATTCACTGTGAACAGCACCTAGCATTTTACAGCCTGTGGTTTACCATGCATTGCTAAAGACACCCCAGTATTCAGCTGGATCAGCCCAGGAACAGCAGACACCATGTGATTGTACTTGCAGTTAAAATATTTACAGGCAAAGCTTTGCTAACATAGGCTACAAAAAACCAGCAGGGTATTTCACACCGCAATGAAGAGGCTTTGCCAACTCCCCAAGGCTTGTACAGGATATCCAACCCCAGATGAAGAGCTTACAGGTTTAGAAACAAGGAAACTTTGCATAGAACAAGCACAGTTTCTCAGTGTACGTTAACATCAGTCATTTGGTCTTGGAGCACAGGTGTTGCAGATCACCCATCACCTGTCTCTGCAGAGCAGTGATGGAGTCATGGATGCTCCAACCCTGCCTTGCCCTGATGTGAGAAAACCACATGGGACCACCTAAGCAGCCACACAGAAAACCAGAAAAGCTTCCTTGTTCAAAGCCCTCTTTGAGCTCTTGCAGATTGGGCGGGCAGCTGAAGCAGGAATCATCACCCTTAACCACTGCCCCTTTGAAGGAGCTAATGTCCCTACCATCTCAGTCCCAGCTTTTGAGACTGACCACAAGACTGCCTCCAACCTTACTGCAACATGAACAGGCTGCCTAAAATCACCTTCAGCAGAAGCCAAATTAAATCTGCCTTCTTCCACACTAAAATGTCCTAAGGCACATTTCCTTCCCTGTCCTCTCTTTCACACCCATCAGTTATAGTACCTCAGCCCAGCAGAAGGTAGCCTTCAATAAAGAGCAGTAATTTCTCTGGCAGCTGCAAAGTGATTCACATTTGGCTGCCCATGACCATCACACTCAAGCCTTACAGAGTAAGACCCTGAATCACTATAGTGAGTTAAAAGGATTTATTCTCATTTAAGAGGTCACCTCTGAATTGATGAAAGACATTCAGTAGCTGGCTTACCCGAGTTTCCACTGTGAATTAATAAGAAAGCAGAGACATTGTCCAGTTTCTTGCTGTATTGTTCCCACCTCACTACTCGCTGGATTAAAGAAGGCTTTAATTTCATTGGAGCTCGTGTTAGGATGTCTAAACTTTCCAGCACAGGAGAGGAGCTTCAGAAATACTTCTGGCAAGTAGAGGCAGTGTTATGGGATGTAGGAGTTAATTCTTCCCCCTGACGAGACGGAGCAGTGGCTGGTTCTGAAAATTAAGACATGTAGCTCATGGTCAGTGTGGAGGAGGAAGACAGGGGGTCACACCAAAGTTACACTTGGGAAGATGCTGACACAACAGGGCAGGTCTAACCACCAGGACAGGTCCTGTGCTAAAGGAGAAGTGATTTGACAGGACAAGAGGACACAGCAACTTTTCACAGAAAGGGTTGGTAAACATTGGAGTCCCACTCCTGGAGGTGTCCAAGGAGCAACTGGATGTGGCACTCAGAGCTCTGGTCTGGGTGACAAGGTGGGGATCGGTCAAAGTTTGAGCTCAATGACCTTGGAGGTTTGTTCCAACATTTATGATTCAATGAAAGAATCCGCAAGACTTAGACACAGCCTGGACATGAGGCTCTAGACCAAACTGAAAGAGCAGCGAGAGCTGATGGTGTGTGACAGCAGAGAGAAAGAGGAAAAAAGTGGGGAAGGGAAGGCACAGTGATCCCCGAAGCACTGCTGGCAGGGCTTTTCTTGACATGTCTGCAGGCCCATTCCTGCTCCAGATCAGACAGGAATGTCTGTCCCTTCTCTTGTAAGAAAAGGCTGGTCCTGGTGATGGTCGCATCTCTAAGGCCATAACACTCTAGAGAAGGGAAGGATATTGGGTTCTCTCTGAAGGCAGGACACACACCCAACCTCCCTTCCTAGCTGTCAGGTCACCTGGCTGGTTTCTCATACTATCCAGAGGCACAGCTTTAGTTGCATGTTTGACATCACACGGCTTCACACCACAGATTTAGCCCTAGCTGTAAATCAGTGTCAGCAGGATGCAAAATAATGGAACAAAAGCCTCATTTTAGTCTGTTGACCTGTTTTCTTTTTCCTTACCTTATTTTTACTTTTACTGCTTTGCTTCTTAAATCCTTTCCTAAAACAAGCAAACCTTTTTTGTTTCCATTTGCAAAGGATAAAAAAAAAAATAAAAGGAGTGAGAGAGACACACAAACACAAAAGCCGAAAAGAAACAGTGGAGAGGTATGTGTTATTGGACAAGTGTTTAATTTATGGAACTTGGCCGGCAGAACAAGAGTTTGAATTGTACTTCAATAAGTGGAGCTCTTAGAATAAATGTGGCTTGTAAAATTGTTTTACAGTCTGCTTTGCCGAACAGCCAACACCTCATGGAAACCTTTGAAAAATATTCTGTTTAGAAGCTACGGTTTTTATATTTCATATTTTCTCTATTTGTTTTCCCCTCTGGTTTTATAATTGAAACCTTATGCAGGAAAACAGGATTTTTGTGTCTTAAAATATCTACCTGACCTGACTATTTTTATTATTAAAAAACAGATAGCATTTTAAAAATTCTTCACGTATGAGGCACTCAGTTCAAACATGAAGGTGTCCTTGTTTGATATCCCAGTGAGCTACAGAGTTCCTGAATAACCTTAGGACAGTCATTTAGCTGAGACTCATCACCCCTCTCCCTGCATACACGTGGTGCAGCTGTGTGCATCTGAGCTGTCTTTCCCATTATAGACAGAAAATGTGACAGAATTTGGGACATGATTCATCTGTGTAGGATGGGAGAGGATGAATCATGCTCTAGATGCATACATTGACCAGCTCTTCACTGGAAGTCAAGATGCTCAGGTACAGACGTCCACACTGCACATACCAACCCTCGTAGGTCCCATCTCAATCTCTCTGTGTCAGTAAAAGGATGAGGCAGACACTTCTGGAAGTAAATTCATCCCATCCCAATGATGATGTCCCACACACCTGCATGATCTTCCTGGAGATGATACCAATCATTCCATGCCAGCCATGGAGAGGTGACATAGATATAAGCCTTTAAATATTTATAGGGAGTTAAGAGGAACAGAACAAGAGGTAGATAATGTATTAAAAAGAAGTTCTTCCCTGTGAGCGTGGTGAGGCCCTGGCACAGGTTGCCCAGAGAAGCTGTGGCTGCCCCATCCGTGGAAGTGTCCAAGGCCTGGAAGGTGTCCCTGCCTACGGCAGAGAGTGGGACAGGATGGGCTTTAACATCCCATTCAACCCACCCATTTTATGAGTCCATGAATCCCTTTCTAGCAACACCATTCAGGAGACCCGTGGTAAGGAAGCCAAAGCCTCCTCCTTTGCAGTTACACACACAGTGCATGTGTGTGTGTGAGACTGTAGGTGTGCAGACAACCCAAATACAAATGGTGCCAGCACAGCTTCTACCACAGACATGAGTAAAATCCATTAAATAAATTCTGTGCCTCCGTTGCCAGAGTGGGAGACACTGCTGCAGCAGAGGGGGAAAGAAGAAGTAGTAAACTTTTGCCTTGGAGCAAAGTATTGCATTACATAGTACAGAGACTGGGAAAGACACAGAAAGACCACGTTGTAAAAGCCAATTATCTAAATAAGGATGTAAGAATCATATTTAGGCCCATTAAACTATCCCAACTGCTAATTGTTGTAGTTGTGCTTGCTGTACAAGCAGCACAAGATATGGCAGAACTGCTCTGGGATGTGGCTTCATTTAATGCTTGTTGTAGGAAACAAGGTCACTTGCGCACCTTTTTTCCTTTGGGGTGTTTTTTTGTTTGGTTGTTTGGTTTTTTGTTCTTTTTTTCTTATTTTAAAGGTCTGTGGCTGAGGGTTTTATACCTACTCTCAGAAACAGTGTTGCATTCATCCTTAGTGACTGTTTTGAAATGCCCTGCTTTATTCATTTGCTTTCAACATCACAGGTTGATCCCTGGTAGAGCCTCACTTGGTAAAGTCATTACGACTCAGCCAAGCGTTCTGTCACCATCCCAAAGTTTTTCCCTCTAGCTGTACATGGTATTTCTTCTCTATTCCTTTATGTCTTCTTATGAGAGAAATGTGCTTTTGCAAACTGTTTCTTTTCAAGGCCCTGGCGAGGCCACATCCCTTGAAGTCAGCGTGTTTTCTGACTGGGCTTTCAGCACAGAAGGGGAAAGATAAATTATCCAGGCTTGGCTTCAGGTACCTTAGCACAAGGCCAAGCTCCCAACACAAACAGCAGCCCTGTAGAGAAGTTGGCTCAAGGGTTACTCATCACCCATCATGCTGGTCATGCACCATCTCACTGTTCTGACCAAAAAATTGGTGGTTTTGTTCTTTGCATGAGGCCACCAGGGCACTGTAAGCAGTGTGATGGTGCTATGCTTGGAACGTTTTCTTTAGCAGCACAAGCCAAAGAGAAACCCAGATCTTGATCTTGGAGGCTTAAAAAATACACATCTCTGTGCTGTCAGCACCCTGCGCCTCAAAAGCAGGCTGCAGCCGCTGTCTGCTGGGGGATGAGCAGGCACAGGTAGGTCTGGAGGTGAGTCCTAACCACCTGGCACTACCCTGTAGTCTGGAAAATGTTCTTAACAAGCAGGACTGCTCATTACCACACTGATGAATCGGTGTTTGCTAACAAAAGGCCCTTTCTCAAGGAATTCCTCATCAGCCCTAGGTGTGCCATAAGTGATTCAGGCTCTCATTAGCCTTAATTAGATAATTGTTAAAATTATTTCTCTATTATTCATGCAGCCTGTACCACTGAGCACCAGCCCATCGAGAGACTGACAGGTGCTCTCTGGGAAGAAATGGTGTTTTTCCAGGATGAAGTGATCCTGCAGGGATCACTGTGCCCATCACAGCCCTCCAGGATCTTACCCAGCTGTTGCAGCCCCTCGGGCTGTTCTTATGTAAAGCCCCACAATTCACCACAAAAGCTTTCAGCATCCCCAAATCTTTTTTTTTTTTTTTTTTTTTTTTTTTTTTTTGGCACTAATTCTTTCACCCCAAATTTGGTAATTCTTCAGCCTTCTCCTCCAGCCATGTCCCAAGTTGCCTTCCCATCTGAGGAGGGTGAGTGTGCTTCATTCAAGACAAGATTGAGTTCCCTCCAGTCCATAAGAAGAAAGCAAACAGGAATCATAAAAAGGGTCTAGTTGGTCTTTCTTTCCTAGTCCCAGAACTTTGATGCCCAACTTGATGTAGATTACAGGGTGTTACAGATGGCTCAGTGATTTAAAAGCACTAGCCTGGGACTACAGATCCCACTTCCAAAAACTTCAAGGTTGACCTTGGCAAAATCTCTTAGGCTGGAACTTTTCTTGCCTGCAAACAGGCCTCTAAAAGCTCAGCCACCAGGCTCCCTCTGCAGCCAGTGGAAAAAGAGAGGCAGAACACCCTTTTTTTTCTTTCGTTTTTCGCAGCTCATCTAGGTATATTAGGTAAAAAAGATACCAATCACTCTCTGGAGAGACTAGTTTCTCTCTCCAGAGAGGAATTGACTGGAAAGGGGTCTAATATGACAATATTGCCCTTAACCCCTGACAGTTAAATGATGTGAGCAAGACAAGAATTTTAAAAATACACAGGTCCCACATCTCAGTTTCAGAGGTAATTGAGCTGTGCAGTCCTGTTAAGTACAGGGTTTAGAAGCTCTGAAGTCATGTTTCTGCTTTGTAAAACCCACAAGTAATTTTTCCTGGTGGGGTTTAAAATGAGCATAAGTTTTCATGTGCTGTGATGACTTAGACACAACCTCTTGGCATTAATTCTCCCTGCTGCTAACAGCTGTACTGCACAGCTCATGGTGGTTGCTGTTCACAGCAAAGGGACCACTCACCCTTCTTTTTTGAGGCATCCCTAAGACTTCAAGACCACAAGAGATGTCCCAGTCTCCTTTACATGGATCCAGTGCAGCTCTCTGAGCCCACCTCACCCCTTGAAATCCTTTGGAAACACTCCAGGGAGAACATGAGCAAATAAACAAAGTAGACAGAATCATAGACTTGTTTAGGTCGGAAAAGCCATCTAAGACCAGCAAGTCCAAGAATAACCCAGCACTGCCAAGGCCACCACCAACCCACGTGCCCAAGTGCCACATTCACACAGCTTTTGATCACTTCTGGGGATGGTGATTCCAGCACAGTGCTCACCAGAGGGTTATCTCTGTTACCAGATCAATTGCTAAATATGACCATTAACCTCTGGAGAAAAGCACCCTTCAGGACAGCCAGGTGCTGGCCTGGCACTGCTTTAGAGCCTCTTCCCTGCTTCTGCTCTTGATTTCAGACCCCATGTCCCTCCCAAAAATTATTGGGTACCCTCACTGCAGCACCCAGGCTGTCCATGGGAATACCAGGAGCTTTCTGTTGGCAGCTATGGGCTGAGATGGCCTGACTTCCAGCTGAAGGTGCCCAGAGCTACACCCAAGGAAATTACCTTACAAAGCCCCAGTGCTCATGGGATACATCCAGGCAGAAATATCTGGTTTTCCAGTAGGACCTGGGCACTTCTTACCTCAGGGGGATGTAAATTCCCAATATCTAACCACTGCAAATTCCCTCAGCCTAGAGGACACACAGGAGGAGAAGAGGAACTCTAGATCAATGTTCCCTACACCAAAGTCTTCCTGGCTTGCCACAAGGAAAAGCCAAAAAATGGCTGTTACCAAGGCTGCCTCAAAATGAAAACAGGGACTGGACTCAGCTCTGGCCGGAATCAGATAACCAATCAAAAGAATAAAGAGGGATAATAAAACCACTCCCTCTCTCTTCTTTTGCTCCTTGCTTGTTCCTGCACTGAGCACAGCTTTTCAAAACCTCAAAACCTCCCTGTTTACAATGCCATGAAGCACCCCTGGGCAAGGGCTGGAGCCCCTCTGCTCTGCAGCCAGCCTGGGACAGCTGCGGGTGTTCAGCTGCACAAGAGAAGGCTCCAGGGAGAGCTCAGAGCCCCTGGCAGGGCCTAAAGGGGCTCCAGGAGAGCTGCAGAGGGACTGGGGACAAGGCATGGAGGGACAGGACAAGGGGGAATGATTTTAAACTAAAACATGGGAGATTTAGGTTAGATATAACGAAGAAAGTCTTGGCTGTGAGACTGTGGCAAAGGTTGCCCAGAGAAGCCCTGGCTTCCCCATCCCTGGAAGTGTCCAAGGCCAGGTTGGAGCAACCTGGGATAGTGGAAGGACACCTGCCCATGGTAGGGGGTGGAATGAGATGGGCTTTTAGGTTGCTTCCAACCCAAACCATTCCCTGATTATCTGATTCAAGGTTTGTAGGTGTCTATTCCTTGCATAACCACAAGTTGTTGCTGTTGTTTTAGACCATTTTCTATCTTCTATAATCCTCCTCCCTTAGGCTCAAACAAATGAGTGATGCTTGGGTTTTGTTAATACGGTTCCACACAGCCTCTCTTGCCGGTGCAGCCCTCCTCAGGCTGACGTCGATGCTGAAGGACATCCCAAAGGCTCTCGCTGCCGTGGGGACGAGCTGCCGGCAGAGAGAGCCAGAGCATTGGGGAACAGGCGCCGCGCAACGCGTGTGCAGGGCTGCGCTCAGCATCGTGCTACCAGGGGCGGAGGGAAAGCAGCTTTTGGTGCTCAAGGACCTTCTTCTGAGAGCATCCAGGGCCACTGATACTTTTGCCATCTGCCCATCAGTGTCCCTCTCTGCAAAGCAGCCTTTCCTGCAGCCAAGCATCCCTTCCTGCTGCTGCTGCAGGCTCCAACGCTGAGAACCAGCCTGTCTGAGCTACCCAAAAACAGGCTCCCACCAGAAGATGGTGCCTATATTCCACTAAACAGGGGGCAAGCCCTTCACAGCACAGCCCACTTTGGGGCAACACCTAGAAGAAACCCAGCCACACTATATCAAAATCACCAGAGCAAAACACACAGCTGATGCCAGGCTCCCTCAGGCAGCGGGGATGAAATTTTGATGGTGTGACCTGCAGTGTATCTCACCAGGCTGCAGTGCAGTGTATTTGTGTATTTTCTCTTTAGGGTTTATGTGGTAATAGACTTTTTAATGAGCAAGGCCCTGCAAGTATAATTGGAAGATTAATAAACCCATACTCCTGCTGAATATTCACCTGCTAACTAAGGAGCACGCAGCCCTGAGCCAGTGTTCTTACCTTTGTCAAAAGCCACATGTGGATGCTGATTTCTGTGCAAAGCTTTGATGCTACCCCAGGCTGCTCTTGATGGTCTATCAAAGGCAGATGTGGAATGAGGAGCATCACAGGTTTCCGGTGATATACAAAAGCACCAATTCAAAACATTAAAAAGGACACACAGTTCAGCCTCTCCTCTTGTACTTTCTTGTCCACTACTCTCTGCTGCTGTCCTGGCAATTTGCATTGCTTCCCTCCAGCTCACTGCTGGACAGGTATCAGCAGGCTCCCTTCTCAGCACCTGCCACTGTAGGTACACTCAGGCAAGCATGGTCATCACACAGGTACTACTCAGTTTTTTGGCAGATGTCAGGTCCCTTGTCCAACCAGCAGCTTGCCACGGGCTGTATCAGGAGCTGGAGTGAGGGTGGGGTGCTGCAAGGCACCCATGCCACATCCCTCTTTCCCCCTGTAGCTCCTTGGCAGCAGCAGGGTACTGCCTGGTCCCCATCACCACTGCAGCACACACCACTCCCAGCTGTGGATCTGTCAGATCCCTTCTCCATAAACATCTCATCTTTGATAAAACATATCACTGGGTTCACAAGGTTGTCAGGCCCCAACCCAAAAGGCTTTTCTAAGACTTTGTCTCTGTGATTTACAGTCATCCTTTACCATCACCCAAAAGAGGATGGACCTCGGTGAGATCGTTGTGACTGAACATCACAGTGAGAGGGAGCTCTACGAGAAAGAGATGCCAAGAGCCCAGGACTTGCCGTGGAGAGGTGGAAACTGGATCCACCATGGCTTTGGGTATCTCACAGGAGAAATGAAGGAATATGGAGAGTGGATGAAAAGTAAGCAGAAGGAGGTGTTTGGAGGTCTCTGGCTGGGGATATCCATATTTCCAACAGTACTCCCAGTGAAGCGTGTTTCAACCCCTGAGGCAGACCATGGTCCAAGCTCATTGCAAACTCTGGCCTTTTAATTATCTCACTCTCAGAAAGAATACCTCACTACACCCTCTGGTCATCACCATGGCTGCATGCAAAATTTGGCACAGCCCTAGGATGTCTTTCACACTTAATCAGTTACATGTCATTATTATCACGTCACATGGCGATGCTCAGAATCACACATCAGAAGTGGGGGATGAATCTCATCTGTAACTGCCTTGGATCAGCCACTGCCTCTCATCCACATGTGGGCTGATGATGGGGAATTGCCTCCTGATAGAGGCAGAGACTCTTGAGTTCCCAGCCTTGGGGGAGTAATAAGCACTGTGGGTGTTACAAAGCCATAAAACAGATGCCAAGACTGATCTCAAAGGTTCACTGTCCAGACAGGAACAATGCATGAGCAGACAGTCCAATTACTGGCAGCGAGGGTTTGAGAGGCTGTGTAAGGCTGTGGGCCCTCTGTCAAGGCTAGGGTTGTTAGCAGTACAGCTCCAGGCCAGTGTGATCCCCAGACACAGGAGAATATCTCCTCCTTTCTCTTTACTCCAGTCGTCCGCGCTTTGTAGACAGCTTTTCTTACTCCATGTTCTGGAAAGCTTTGGCCACTGTCCTCTGGTTATATTTGAGTTTTTGCAGATAATACTTGTGTCTGAAACTAAGTGTATTGCTGATGCCTGTTGCATCAGCACCAAATACTAATAAATATATAAATAATAATACCTCAACACCAAATACTAAATAAAATTAATTCAGACAAGCCTGGTCATTTTACTCTAAGGAGCCCCTTCCTCATCCTCCTCCTCCTCGTTCCTCCTCCTTAATGCTGCCTGGAAGGAGTTCTTAGGAATAAGTCATTGCCCATATTCAGAAAGAACCCTCGTACCTTATGCTGCATCTAATGAACAATCTAATTAACACAATTAATTTCAAATCTTGAAGAAGATAAAAGTTGCATATGCACATTGCACGAACATCTGAATATCTTGCACATGCAAGCAGCTCCCCTTTCCCGTCCATTCTCTTTGTACCATCCTTTAATAACAGACAGTGGTTCAGAAATGGTTGCAGTTTTCCCTGAGGAGAGGCAGAAGAAAAATTCAAGTCAATTTGCAGAAGGAGAACCAGCTTCAAAAAGTTATTGCAGTGGCCTCATCCCATCTTCCCCCTGCACTCACCTGAGGTATCTGTGCTTGGTGTCTGTTTGCTCTGCCCAGGTTCAATAACCTTCTCTAAAGAGCAATAACTCTTTGTCCTCTGGAAATGCCTCTTTGCCCTGAGTACAGTCCAAGCTATAATTACTGTTTCCTAATTTAGGTTCTTTAGCTCCTGAAATACTTCTTAGACACTTTTGACCCCATCTCCTATATCCACCATACCTCCATGTTCAGGGTTGCTGATCTTCTTCCTAAAACAGCAAAATTTTTTCCTTTTCTTATTTTCCTATATATGTACAAAGTAGTTTCAGAGTTCTTCTCTGCATTTGAATTATACACCAAAAAGAATCTGTCTCCTTATTAGATTTATAGCAGAACCTAAAGTGATCTACCATGAAAGTAATCCTTTGACTGTTCTCTGACCACCACAAATAAATCACCTGTTTTTCTGTCCCTCCATGAATTTTACAGCAGTGCCCAGTCCATCCCTATTAATTCTCAAGTGCCAGATACAAAATATGAGACAACAACTAATCAGAGCCTTGTTTTATAGAACTGTTAACACATCACCTCTGCTCTGTGCCCAGAAAGGGGCTGCAGAGGTTGTTCTTTGCTAAAATGATGCCTTTTTAACAGTGTTTTCCTTTGATGTCCTCCAGACAAGCCCTTAATGGTTCAGCTGGTGGACTGGATCTTGCGAGGGACCTCTCAGGTGATGTTTGTCAACAACCCTTTCAGCGGGCTGATCATTTTAGTGGGACTTTTCGTCCAGAACCCCTGGTGGATGCTCACAGGCTGCACTGGAACCACTGTGTCCACCTTAACTGCGCTGGCCCTCAGTCAGGACAGGTAGGTGGCACCATGTGTCTTCGTGCACTTAACAAAAATTGATGGCTGTGATATCTGGAGCCCACTGATGGGTCACTGATTCTTGTTAGAAGACTCAGGTGAGGGCAGAGCTGTGGCTCAAGAAGAGCTGGCCTGTCCCTGTGTCTGTCTGTCTTCCTGAAAACAGACAGTTCTCTCTCTTTGATAGCCATTGTCACAACCGTGCAGGTCCTTTGAGCCACAAGGACGCCCCTAGACCATCATCATCCAGCAGTCCCCAAATTTTCCCCTTCCACACACCACTGCAAGGCAGTACATCAGTAATTGCACTGTTTTTTCATCCCTTCACCAGGGGCAGGACACTTAAAATTGCATTTCAGTGGGTCCCAGTGATGGGCCACCCTCAGCAGAGCTTTCTACCTTGCAATTGCTTCCATCACAGGTCATCCATCGCAGCTGGGCTGCACGGCTACAACGGGATCCTGGTGGGGCTGCTCATGGCCGTCTACTCTGACAAAGGGGATTACTACTGGTGGCTTCTCTCCCCTGTGGCAGTGATATCAATGGCCTGGTAAGTGCCACTGCTCCTCCTAGTTCTCAAAGGATGGGTCTGGCTACAAACAGCTCAGACACACTGAGGCCCCCTCTGCCCTACACCAGTAACTCCAGGCTTGATGGCACTGGAGAGTTGTGTTCGTCAACACACAGAACTCTTGGGGGCTGTGGTAGGAGTTGAGGGCACAGAAACACTGATTATAGCAAACAGGCAAAGCAGCCCCACCCCAGTCCTCTGAAAATGGCCCTCAGAAGCACGACATACACGGGTTGGAGGTCATTGCACCCAACACCACAATGCTTCTTCCTCATCCAGGCCCTAAATCAACCCTGTGCTCATCCTGAATTCAATATTCCCCTTCTCAGATATGCAACCGGTCATGAGCAAATTTAATTCCTCCAAGTAGCTCCAAAGGACAGGCTATGTCCTTCCAGGATTAAATTTTGCCATTTTTAAATATGGATCAGAACAGCACTGCAGAATCTATTTAACAGCCTTAACTGAAATTAATTTAATAGTAACATTTTAATCACTGTAAGCAGTAAGATGCAAGCCATTATTGGATTTTCACTGCTTTTAAGATCAGATTTGTTTTATATTTCATTTCTTTAGTCATTCTCAGCAAAGGTCATCTTGTAACAATCTCTCAAAACCCAGGACACGTTGCGAGAATGTTTGGATTGTCTTATCTGCCAGAATTCCTTGAGGCTTTTTGTTTAAAATTTTCTTCATTGTTTAGTTCACAAGACTTGAGGGTAGAGCTGAAATATTTTAAAATCAGACACTTCAGTGATTTTTTAACTGATACTTTGAATTTCAGCTTTAGAAGTCAGCATTTATTTAACTGTTTCCTTTTTTCCTGACAAGATGTGTGACAGAAGCTTTGTATTTCAGCACAGAAATTAGGACACCATTTTCACTGAAGTACTGATTTTTTTTTTTCCCTGCAGCTGCAAGCAAGGAAATCTGTAAACCCCATTGGGAACCAAACTTGTCAAAAAAAGAATAGGCTTCATCTGAGATTACACAGGGAGAACAAAGCATTTTTCCCACTGATAGTATCTATACAGCAGGACACAAGATGTTGCTTTTGAAATGTCAAATAATTTGGGTGGGGTGTTTTTTTATTATAACCAGCTTAATGACCTTCTAGGGCTCACATGCAGCTCCTTGAAAAATTAAAGTCTTTAAATTGATTTTTTATAAACTGTAATGTTCACTGCCACTTGGAGCTGACCGTAAGAGCTATTTAGCTCACCTCTTTTGGAAGAGCTCAGCTGGAAGAAGAACACAGGCCATTTCCACCAAGGACTGGCCAGTTCTTCTCTTCCTTGAGCTTTCTGGGCCCCAAGAAAATCAGATATCACCTTGCCAACATGCTCCCATAAAGTCCTCCATGTAGGACACACACTTCAAGTGGAAATCAGGCAGTGTGGAAATGCCCCAAGAAGGTCAGGCAAAGTTTCTACCCCAGGTTCTACAGACAAGAACTTTGGAAAAGGTCATGGTATTTCAAGGTTTACATGGTTTTTGTGTTCTGACTCTAGGTTGAGTGTCACCCCAAGTACTTTAGATGCTAAAAATATTCAATCAAGCTTTTTAAAAACAAGTCTCAGTTTTCAGGAAATGCTGTATGATTTTGGATGGTACCTGGGCAGCACAAAATGACATCAGTCAAGGTCTGAGTGATGTTTGGTACCAACACCTTTCCCAGCTCTGCTACAGTGGTGGCTCCATCTTATACTCTGTTGGGCCTCATAGTCCCCAAAATTAGTGTCTAACATAGTAAATATTTCCACCCTTCTTAATGGAAGATTTTCCATCCCCTTTGATCACCTCTTCTGCTCTATTTCTCTTCCAGAGCCATCCCCTCATACCTTTCAAACTGTTTAAAAAAAAAAACAAAACAAACAAACAAACAAACAAAAAAGGCAAATTGGGTAATTTCCAACTCCCTCTTGCCTCCTCAAGACAGCAGCTTTTTTAGACCATCTAAAGTTCTCCACAGTTCTTCATGTGACATTCCCAAAATCTCCTTTTCTGTTTCTTGTTCAAATTTTCAGCTGAATAGGAAGTCAGATTGCCTGTCTCTGTCCATGCTCAAACATTGTATTGGATGCATGCATGGATGTGAGAGTATTTTTTTCAGAAAGATGAACAGCTTTCTATAACGCTTTGTTTGACGCATATTAAGGGATTCACCACCTGGAGTTGCTAAAAGGAACAGTATTGGCTTTTAATTGCCAAAATTACCATTTTGTGACCATGTTTCACCACTATAAATTGAGATGAACAAATTACAATTGTATTTCTTCTCCTGTTCTCAGCCCAGTCCTGTCCAGTGCTCTGGGATCCATCTTCAGCAAATGGGACCTTCCTGTTCTCACTCTGCCCTTCAACATTGTGGTGACCCTGTACCTGGCAGCCACAGGACACTACAACCCCTTCTTCCCCACAACCCTCATCAAGCCTGTAGCTGCAGTGCCCAATATCACCTGGTCTGCCATCAACGTGCCACTGGTAAGCTTCACACCTACAAGTTTATGGTATTTCACTGAAAAAGTGAGCAGGAAGGCGTTCACCTCTGGATGACACTTTCCCGTGGGTCAGAAGGTGTCAGGAGCAACTCACAGAAATACATGGCTTGGTTCTGTGCAAAGAGAGCAGTGCCACAGAATCCCTTGCTGATCCAGCAGAAAAGTTGGTGGAGCCTTAGGGAACAGAAAACCTTAGCCTCTCATTCCAATCAAACTTGGGTTGTCCCAAAACGAGTCTTGAGTATACATCCAGAACACATCTGGATATGCCCTCCTGCTGTCCAGATATGGTTGAAGAAGCATCAGCAGCACAGTCAGTGGCAATATGAAAATTCAGAGGAAACATCAGGATTTCAAAGTGCCAGAAACTCATTTATACCCAGTCCCCTCATGTCTAGGTCTAGCTCTCTGGAGGGTCACCTTCCCAAAGGAGAGCAAGGGTAACTGATCCAGAGGGTTGTGGTCAGTGGCTCAGAGTCCCAGTGGACATCAGGGACAGGTGGTGCCCCTCAGGGCTCCATATGGGCACCAGTGTTATTGAATATCTTCATTAATGACACAAAGGCATCAAGGGCACCCTCAGCAAATTTGCAGATGACACCAGGCTGAGAGGTGCAGCTGACACCTGGAGGATGAGGTGACATCCAGAGGGACCTGGACAGGCTGGGGAAGTGGCCCATGGGAACCTCTGAGGTTTAACAAGGCCAAGTGCTGGAGCTGCACCTGGGTCAGGGTAACACCCAGGATCAATCCAGGCTGGGATAAGCAGAGGGAGCAGCCCCAGGAGAAGGACCTGGGGGTGCCGTGGGGGAGAGCTGGACCTGCCCTGCCCCTGAACCCCCCGTGCCCTGGGCTGATCCCCAGCGTGGGCAGCAGGGCAGGGGGGATTCTGCCCCTCTGCCCCGCTCAGGTGAGACCCCACCTGCAGAGCTGCCCCAGCCCTGGGGAACAACAGCACAAGGACCTGGAGCTGCTGCAGCCAACCCAGAGGAGGCACCAAGGTGATCAGAGGGCTGGAGCATATCTTGTATAAGAAAAGGCTGAGGGAATTGGGTTTATTCTGCCTGGAAAAAGAGAAGGCTTTGGAGTGACCTGACTAAGGCCTTCCAATACCAGGAGAGATTGTATAGGAAAGATGGAGGGAGACTATTTACAAGAGCCTGGAGGGACATTTGAAGCCATTCCCTCCAAGGAGAATTGGCTTCAATTTCAAAGAGAGTAAGTTTAGATTAGATATTAGGAAAAAACTCTTCCCTCTGGGGGTGGTGAGGCCCTGGCACAGGTTTCCCAGAAAAGCTGTGGCTGCCCCTGGATCCCTGGAAGTGTCCAAGCCCAGGTTGGAGGGAGCTTGGAGGCACCTGGTCTAGTGGAAGGTGTCCCTGCCCATGGCAGGGGGTGGAATGAGATGATCTCTAAGGTCCCTTCTAACCTAAACCATTCTATAACTCTATGACTTACCCAGAGTCCAACTCAGAGCCAGGGTTCCTTCCTTCCCTTTTCAGCCAATAGCCTGGACAAAAAACTGCTGTGTCCCTCAGGGCACAGACAGACAATAACAAGCCCTTTTCTGCCACCTGCTGCAGCTCTTACAATCCATCCCAGTTGGTGTTGGTCAAGTGTATGGTTGTGGAAACCCCTGGACTGGAGGCATTTTCCTTGTGGCTCTGCTCATCTCCTCCCCACTGATTTGTTTACATGCTGCAATTGGATCAGCTGTGGGGATGTTTGCAGGTAAGAAATACTGACCAAATCATTTTTGCAGCTAAGGTATCTTGAGCCAAGCCAGATTCTGCTCAGACTTTACAGTCTTGGCAGTAGCTGGGACAAGACTGTCATTTTTCAAACACTCTAAATTTGAAAGCTCTTTCTAAAGGTCACGCAGCACAGTGAAGGCAAGAACAGAAGCAGGTTTTCTTTAAACTTTGCATTTGTTATTAGATTTGTCTCTCAGGAAAGTGGCTTGTTCCACCTTGCTTAACCCTTCAGCCACTGGGTGTGATGAATCCCATAGAGATCACAGGAAAACATAGAGAAAGAGTTTCAGAAGTGATCTCTTGCCACCACAATTGTTTAAATTACCACCACAAGCAAAGGTCTGCCTCAGAACTAATCAGCCGAGGAAAAGAAAGACTTTTCTGGGATGCAGTTTGCTCAATCCTGCTGTGGATTTCTCAAAATACCTAAATGAAGGCCACTAAAAATATCCTGTCTCTCCACTAACCAGAGAGAAACAATATTAAGAGACTTGAATCAGACCCTAGAGGTTGGAAAACATTAATGCCACTTAAGTGGCTGATTTTAATAAGAACAGATGATGGAATAAGTGTAGTCTGACTCCTTGGAAAAGGCAGTGATCCAACAAGTGCTCTGTGCTCTGAAGCACTCTTTACAAGATGTGAGCTGTCTTGTATTTGTGTTTTTAAACAAGACTGTCCACAATTTGTATGACTAAGAGCATATGGCAGGTCTTGTAGAGGTGTGACATTCAGTCTAGAAGGGAAAGGTCAGGGGGAAGTTTCTGGGGACAAGCATGGTAATAAAACAGAGAACAGATGAGGACAATATAGCAGGAAATGCATTAATCTTACAACTGTCAGGAAGGTGGCCGGTGCACTACATGTTGAACTCTCCTTTTCACTGTTACTCCTGAATCCCATAAGAAATCCTGCAGAAGTTTCTGAGAGGTCAGATTTGAAGCAGACCCTCAGCTCCCATCCCCGTGGAGAATTTCCACTGCACAGATGAAGTGACCACCTCCAGTAACTAGACCATACCTCACAAAGGTCACTAGGAAGAGATGGAAAACTCTGCTTGTTCCCACAAAGGCATGAAGTTGTGCCTCTGATATTCAAAATCAGGGTATGTATGAGGTTTAAACAAGTGTGTGAGCACAGCTTTCTGCAAGGAGGACACCCAGGTCCTGCCTGGATTCTGGGTGGATCCTCCACCTGTGTGTGTGGATACATCACACTCGGTGAATACACAGAAAGTTTTGTCTGAATGAAACCTTTGAGACTGGGCCAAATTCCACTGCAGGGACATTATCAGAGCTCCAAAATAATGAGCCTCCTTCAACCTCCTGTGCTCATGTGCATGTGTGAGCACAGATAAACCCATTGATGTTATGAGGAAGAGATGACAGACTCCTCCTGCAGGTACCTCTCACGCCTGACCTCACAGCCTTGCCCTTTGTCTCGCAGCCCTGAGCATTGCATCCCCGTTTGACAGCATCTACCTTGGCTTACACAACTACAACTGCACCCTGGCCTGCATCGCCGTCGGGGGCATGTTCTACGCCCTGACCTGGCAGACCCATTTGCTGTCACTTGCCTGTGGTGAGTATCCCTTACATAAAGGGAAGGCAAAAATTTGTGCAGCCAGGCAGCTTATGAGGAGTGCAGGTTTAGAGTCAACCATCGCTCTGTCTATCCCAAGAGCAGGTACTGTGCAAGAGTTGTTTCTCTGGTGGCATCAGCGTTGGGCTTGACTGTGCGAGTACAGAGAGAAGAGTGTTAGAGCCTGATAGCATGGAAACATCTAGAAAGGGTGGAAGCACTGATTGTGAGATGAACACAAGCTAATCCATGAGCATGTTTAACAAATTAGCAACTCAACAGTTTCACAGAAGCAGCCTTTTCATAATTATATGTATCACTGGAGGAAGTGGGTCATAAGAAGGGAGCTGTTGCATCAGGCCAGTTTAAAATCCACCCACCTGACAACCCCACCTCCAACAGGAGCCCAAACCAGGCACTATGGGAAGAGTTTAAGAGAAGAAATTTGCCATTTAAGACATTCCTGTGAAGATTTACCCAGGCTCCAGTTATCTTTATCTCAGTGTCCTGAGGACAGTTTCTGGATTTCTCAGTAGCTTTTCCTTCTCTGACTTAGTCTTTGGGTACCTGACCTCGCCTCCTGTTCAGCCATCCCTGGCATCCAGGGGCAAGGAGTCCCCCTGCTAACTGGCTGTGGTGTGAAGCCATAGGACAGAGAATTTCTGAAAGTCCAGTTCTACTGAAGAATTTCTGCAATTCCCACTGCATGTGGGTCAGGTCATGCCAAATAATAGAAATAGAAATTAAAGATTAGAGAAATGCCACCATCACTTGCTCTTGACAAAACCATGTTCTTCATTCCCCACCCATCTCTACAGAGCAGAGAGGGTGAAATGTAGCCACAGAATCATTTGGGTTGGAAAATACCTCTAAAATCATCAAGTCCAACCATGCCTCCAGCCCTGCCAAGGCCACCACTAACCTATGTCCCCAGGTGCCACGTCCACACAGCTGCTAAGCCCTCCAAAGATGGGAACTTCACCACTGCCCTGGGCAGGTCCAGCCAGGCCTGGACAACCCTTTGTGTGAATAAATTTTTCCCTAATATTCAACATAAACCTCCCCTGGTGCATCTTGAGGCCATTTTCTCTTGGGACATTTCAACTAATTGTTGAATTCTAGCAGTGACCCTCACACCAGGTAGCTGGGAGGATATTTTGCTGTGCATTTGGACAATGTAGCTATTTTTTATATTTTCTTCGGAGAATTGAGCAACATTTTTTTCATCCTGAGCTCTCTTTGGTCTTCTCTTTTCAGCTTTATTTTGTGCCTACTCCGGAGCAGCTCTTGCTAATGCCCTCTCTGTGGTAAGTATGGGGTTTTGTGTTTTACTTGGTTTCTTTTATTTATTTGTTTTAACTGCATTTTGATTCATTCCGATATAATGTTAAGGAAATGCCTCAAAATTCTTCATGTCATCTTTGACAACACTGAAATGAGAATGCTGCAGCCAGCTGTGCAAACTCTCAATTGTGTCCCTCAAGACTTTATATCTGATAATAAGATTTCAAAGACCCTTGGAGCATATTATCCGCAACAGGGTTGTGCATGTATATGTGAGTTACAGCAACAGCATATGGTTTGAGATTAAATACTTAGTTGAAAATTATCTTTCAGCAATTCCAAATGATCTAAATTTTCATTTTCTTCTTTCAAAGTCTTTCTCCAACCCTGCCCACAGATATTACTGAAGTTTGAACTGGGTATGAGAACTAAAATGAGGGGGAGACTGTTCTCTTAAGTACAAAGTTATTATATTTGGACAAATCAAGAAAGGAGTGAAGACAGAAATGCCAGGCTTTGTTTCTTCTTTAAGATCTGAGAGATTAAAACAAAACCATATTATAATTAAATTGATTTTCTAACTTAAAAGAAAAAAAGGATTAGAACTAGCAGCTCCATGCACTAAATGTTTTCATCTGGCACCCTCTCAGTACCGTGTAGGTCCCTGCATATGGGCTGCTTTAAGCACACCTGCTTTTGGGAGGCATCAGGAAGGACATCCACTTTTTATCCCTGCGATCTTGCTTTTGGCAGACCTCAATTCAGATCAAGAGGTGGGGGAACAGAGAGGGCTGAGGGTTGGATGTGATGCCAGTGACATATAATCATTGGGCAGAGTGAATATTCATGAATAATACCCTCAATACATGACATTTCACAGAGCAGAGAGGGTAGAATTTGGCTCTTTTATTAGAGAATTCAAGTGTCTGCGTGTGAGCTGGGTGTCTTGGCTTTCATTGCAGTCACCAGAGCTCTGAAGCCTGATTCAGTTGCTTCAGCATTGGTGCCAGGTTCCATTCAGCACCAAAATTGAAGCTGCACCTCTTACAGGGCTGAGGTCTGCAGTGTCAGATGCTTTGTGCAGCCCCAACACACCCCAGGTGAGCTACAGACCTCTGTGTGGGCAGCTGAACTGACATGTGGTAGCCACTGTGCCTTCAGGGAAAACACAGACCCTCCCAGCGTTCCAAACGCAAGAATTTAGCCGCAGGCAGATGTAAGCAGAGAGACCAAAAAGTGGTACCAAAGTGCACCCCTGTGTCTGTTCTGTCCCCTCCCAGCTCGGGCTGCCAGTCTGCACCTGGCCTTTCTGCCTCTCTGCGCTCCTCTTCCTGCTGATCAGCTTAGAAAACCCGGCCATCTACAGAATGCCCCTCTGCAAAGTCACCCACCCAGAAGCCAACCGGATCTACTACCTGAAGATGAAGAGAAGGGCCTCGGAGAGCAGGAGGGAAGAGCAGAAGCGAAAGGAGCAGAAACCTTCTGACAGCTCAAAAATAAGCACTGGGGGCACCCCCCTGTGCACCCCCAAGAGCCGCCACGCTCACTGATTTCAGGTACACACAACTGTGCAATTTGGGGGCAGCTTGTCAAACGTCACCCAGGCACAGCACAGCCACAAAGACCACTTTTGCCAGCCATCTGCAGGCTGGGGATTCAGCATTCCACACTGGAGAAATCATGGTTTGCCCTTGAGCTAAGCTTTCCAAAAAGCACTCAGGTAACATAATAACAGCTGCCTTATCAATCCACTGGCTGTTAACTTGAAAGTCACCTCTTATCAATGATAATTATAAGAATAGGCAGAAGAACATTAAAGCTGATGAGAGGCATTTAATTTCAGAGGTGTAATTTAACAAAATAAATATGCTGAGAAGGCATTGGTGTCTAATAATAATAAATAATGTAAGAACTAAGTCAAGAGCTGCACTTCAAATTAAGAAAATGTGTATTTGAAAGTGAAATAAACAGACTGTTCTCTTCCTTTCTTGTGTGCCATCAGTATCTAACCCTTTTAATACCACTTTACAGCTACAACACGCACAGGTAAATACTCTTACAGAGCACATCCTGTAGCACTTTCAGTGCCATCTCCTGGCTCCTCATTAAGTGCCAAGGCAATGAATACATATGCTTTAATCAGACTAGAAGAGTGACTAGCTAGCAGCGATCAAACATTCTTCTTCTCCTTGAATAATTTTCTGTCTTACAAATAGAAGATTTCTCTCTCCTGCTGATTGCAGGATAGCAAGTCTGAATCCCTACACACATCCAGTGGGAAACAGGAAAACTTCATGTAAAGAATGGGATAAATGTTTACTGCTGGTGGCAGTTTTTTCTCTCCCTTTCCTAGAGGGGCAGATACTTTCCATTCAACCATGAGAAATTAACAAGTGAAAGGTTTCCACTGCCACTTTATGCTTCCTCCAAGCCCTTACAACAGGGAAGTTCCAACTGCTCCAAGGAGGATTTTATCAGGAACCTTTTCCAAAACCTCTGTGAAGGAAGCCTGACGGAAAGGCTTCCTCAATCTAAAGTTGTTGTATGTCGTCAGTTTGAAATCACAGACCCAAGGGATGTGAAGATTTAAAATCCAAAGGGACTGTGCAACCACAAACACTCAGACACTGTCCTCTCTGCCTCGTGATGTAGGGCTGTTTTGCAGATGCATGTGAGCATTTTTGAGCAGGCGGGATCCCAGCTCCAAACCCCACTTTTTTAAAAGGTGAGCCTGTGTGCTGCTCATGGAATTATTTGTGCCTTTATCACCAAAAATCCAGCAGCAGCAGCATCTGCCTGCCCCTCTAAATGTCCCCTAGGAGCAGCATCCAAGATTGAATTCATCCTGGGAGACAAAAAACATGGTGTTGTTTATGTTCAGATTGGTTTCTGTTAAACAGGTGAGGCCATTCCAGGAACTCTGGAAAAATTTAGGTCCTACTTCCTCCTCTGTCTGCCAAGACACCCTTTGAGCCATGACTTTAGCAAACCAACGCTAGCAAGTGAAACAGTCTCTCATGGTCACTACAAACTGCAAGATCAGGGACATCCCCCTGTTGCTGCTGCTGTAGAGAGCCAAAGAAAGGCAGAACAACACAAGAGGTAACACACAACTGCCTGAAGACCTTCTACAGCAGTCAATGAAATATGAAGCACATAGAAACTAGAAGAGCCTATTCATGCAGTTTAATTTAGCTCATGCACAGTCCAGCGTTAGAGAAATATTTGAATAGCAGCAATAGAAAGTTACTGCAAAAACTACTGCAAAATAATGCTAGAGTCATATATGTGAAGAAAAACCCCAACTGCAGTTAGTTATGCCCAACACATTTGTTTTCCTAAAAACAAAAGTGAAGCCCAGGCACAATATGGCTATTGGAAAGGATTTGTCATGTAAGTGCCACTGCAAGCATTAATTCCTCAGCCACAAGAAAATCCATCCTGAAATCAATTAGTAAAGCAATTTCTAGAGTTGAAGCCTTCCATAAAAAATAGAGTATAAACAGCTTTTTTAAGTCTCTAGCTAATCAAAGAATTTGAGTAACTATAGCCAGTACTAATAATTCTTGAAAACAGGCAAGACAAATCAAGTGTCTCCTGCAAGGGAGCAGCAGACAATAAAAGCACTAACTGAAGCTATCAGTGGTAGTCCAGCAGCCTGATACCTATAGAGTTCTATAAAAATTTTCATTAAGAGAGATAAAATGTATAGTTTTCAGTGGGACTAATAATTTTGAGACAGCTCCCAGAGATCTAACATAAAATAAATATGACCATTAAAGGAGAAAAAAAAAAGCCTCTTCTGTAGTTAGAGCTGCCACTCAACCCACCTCACCTCCACCTTAAATAGTGTTAAATAAATGTTCCTGTACAAACCAACACCTGGCCTAGCCATAGCACATGAAAGAACCAACCTCCTAAAAATTTGCCTTCAAAAATTAAAAAGCAGAACAGATTAAGCAAAGTGAAGGATCCGTAAGAGAGCTCGCCAGTGAACAAAGACAATTCTGTTATAACTGGTGCTCGGTCTAAAAAATAGTATATGCACTATGTGGTTCCAAGAAAAATGCTTACCTTATTGCTCCAAATATAATTTTTCTTACTCTTGTGTTTGCTTCATACCCCATAAAATAAAAAAAAATGCATCTTTGCTCTTCTGTAGACTTCAGTGCTTCTGTTGACAAGATCAGTCACAGAACTCATACAGGAAAAGCTGGGGCAAGTCCTTTGGATGTGCTGGCTTGGGTATTGGTGGTTCCAGGATGACTTACCACTTAGTGACTCTTCATGAACAATTAGCAAAGTTGCAGGAGGGAACATGGAGGGAAGGGATTTGCTTTTCCCATGGACATTGTTTGTAGCAGAGAACCTGCACTGGAGCATCCTAGCTGCTGGAGCATGAAGTTTCCCTCCTGATTCATAGAATCACAGAATCCTTTAGACTGGAAGAGCCCTCTAAGATCCTCAAGACCAACCATTCCCCAAGCACTGCTGAACCTGACACTAACCCATGCTCCCATGGGCCACATCCACACGGATTTTAAATCCCCCCAAGGACAGGGGCTCCATCACTGCCTCGGGCAGCCTGTCAGTGTTTGACAGCCCTTTCCACAATGATGTTTTTCCTGATATCCAGTCTAAAATCGGTTTCCATCATCTGGTCTTTTTTGAGACACAACCACCTCCTCACATACCACAGGGATGAAGAGCAGACGGGAAGAGCAGCACAGGTGGAGACCACAACAGGAGGTGGTGACAGCAGGGAGGACGCCCAAAGCTGCAGACCTGGAAAACCCAGTGCTGTGCTTCCAAACAGTAATGGGGAGAAGTGGCTGCAGCATTGCACAGGCCAGGCAAAGCATGGTGGGTTAAAGCCTGATGAACAGATTTCCTTGCTCTTATCTACTCTCAAGAAACCAGTGCTGCTTTGCAGCAGAGCCTGGGCCCTACTCCCTGTTCAACACTGCTGTAAGCTTAAAATAAAAATAGTCTTTTTTTCTGCAACACAACATCTCTTCTTCCCATACCTGCCAGTATTCAGTGCAGGTAGGAGCCTGCAATCATCAGACACAGGGAGAGTGTGCGTCCCATCCTAGCCCCTAGGCTGCTGGCACAGGGAGCCAGCCAGCAGCCCAGCAGGCACCAGAAAATACCAGGAAGGGCTCTGTGTTCCAGAGGGGCACTCCAGCAACACAGGGCCTCTCTACAAGCTGAAAAACCCAAAACTCTCAAACTTGTCCAAATAAGAAAATTCCTTAAAATATCCAGCTGCTGGGGAGTTGGTCTGTGCTCTGGCTGTCCATGCCAGACATCTCCAGTCTGCAATGACAGACATATTGCCCAGCACTGTAGAATGATTTCGGTTCTTTGTAGATCACATTTTCCAGGGTCACAGAAATACCACCACTCTGAGAGGGAGACCTGTTTACTGAATGCTGCTCCCTCACTCCCTCTTCCTCCACATCAGTTTTAATTTGGGAGAAGGAAGGAGTTCAAACAGGAAACAAGCCCTTGATTGCAGTTGATTTTACAGTTCTCAGGGGGTCTTTTACAAGCTCCTACAGCTGTTGCCACAGCTGGAATTCACACATCCCAGTGGTGGGATAAAAAGACCTGGGATGGCTCTGTGGGAAGCAAAGGTTTCTTCCACTTGCATTTTACCTGGCAGTGAGTTTGGGTATCTGACGTCTCACTCAGCAGCTGTTTAGTGCACTCAGTTACCTCAAGGCATTTAATAGCCTAAGGTCTCATGGAACTGCATCCTCACATCCATCTCCAGGGGCAGCGTTTTGCATAGAGAGTTGACGCAGACCCAAATCCCTGCTCCCAAAATGTGCATCTTCACACAGCACATCAGGGTTGAAGCACCAAGTGAGTGCAGAAGCCCTTCCAAAAAAATCCAACTGCACCACCACCCAAAATGCACAGGTGTTGGGGCTGTTCAGCACATCCCAGCACCTGCAAATTAAACTGTGCTGTACACTGAATTGCAAAAGGCAAAAGCAGAGGGACAGAGGCCTCCTTGACCTGTGCAGCTTAGGATGGTCTGGAGTCTTTCTCTCCCTGCACACCCCATCCTGCACCTGACATTGCTTTTCCCTACTTCCTTCATTTCATCCAAGTGCTGACAGCTCTGTTGCTCTATCATCCAAAAATCTCTGCTCTGCAGAACTACTCAGCCAGAAATCAGGTAGAGACTTCCCATCTTTGGAGAAAACAAAAAAGTCAGAGGTGACGACAAACTGTCAGCCAGAGATGGTTTCTTACTGCAGCCAAGCAAACTTAATTCACTTGTGCAAATTAAATCATGTTTAGGGCATTTTCCCTTGGCAGAAACTGAGCTATTCGACAGATATGACTTTTTTTTTTTCTTTTGCCTACCCCCAAATATGCATCTCTACTGCAAAGGGATTTATACCTGTTTGTGCTTGTGCATGAAAATGTCGCTCCACAGTACTGCTTGCAAAATTCCATAACCACCCACAGCCAGGGTAACTCTCCCTCTATCCATTGCACTGACTATTAATTTCCAGTTGTTTCTACCGTCTGGTGCTTCATTTCTTGATGCTACCAGTCCTCTTTCTCTTGTTGATCAGCAACCCATGCTATGTAAAGCATCTTCCACTTCTATTAAGAAATACTTGGCAAGAAAGTAGTAATCGCTGGGATTTATAGGCTGGAAGTTTCTTGTTGGAACAATTATAATATTCTGCTCTATGTTAAGGCCTAACACATTCATCTCCTACAACATACAGGCTTGTGAGAACGGATTATTTCCTTGGAAGCAGCCGTGCCCTGGGTGAGACTCACAGCCCTACCATCAGGGCAAGGGAAGAAGAAAGGGTGGGTGTTGCAGTGGGGATCCTGCAACACGCATATATCAAACCAGGAGTCCCGTGGAAAGGAAATATATATGGACAGACAGATTCTTGCTAGATGTTTCAGAGATGTTTATTTCTCCAGCCGCATGGCCGGAGCTCTGCCGAGGAACTGTTCCAGTCACGGGACCAAGGGTCCTTCTGCCCGCGCAGGGAACACAAACCAACCAATGGGAACGAGGCTGAGCAGGGGCAGGGAAACCCCGTGTCTGTGCCCTCAGGGCCCCTCTCCCAGGGCTACACGGCAGGGGAGGGACCCCAACACCTCACCCGTTTTATTTTAATAAAAGGAGAATGAAAACAACTGGATAAACATAACAAGAACAGTTTCAAAACAAAACAAGCCACCCTCCTGAGTCTTTAAATGTCCAAACAGATTCTGTGGAACATCTTAGGGCTGACAGAAGGGAGACAGAACTCTCTGAGCATGCTTTGTGGGGAAACTGAGGCAGGAGAGGGTTTAACTTCTTCCCTCCCCTTTTTCATCCCCCACTCGGCATTGGAAAGGGATTTGTGGGGAAACAATTTGCAAATGCATGGTTTTGTGAGGGAAACCATGGGTGAAAAAACGGATTGGGAATACACTGGAGGTAATAAGACATAGGGTAAAAGGGAAAGGTGGGATTAGGAAAGGGAGACTGTAGGGGGGGTTTACAATGGAGATATTGTCTAACATGACTACGATTTTTTGCATATATACTGCCTTTTACAGTAACACCATCAAGCCCAGTGACCTGCGATGCTTGTAACCCTTTTCTACCTCGTATAATTTTGAATTCCATCACCTCTCCATCTCCCAAGCTTGGGATGCATTTTTCAGGGTTATTCTTTTTAATAGCAGTTCTATGCACGAATATGTCTTGCTGGTTGTCACACCTTGTTATAAAACCATAATTTTGCTTAACATTATACCATTTTACTATCCCTAAGGTCTTAGCTACTATGATCTTTTCCTTTTTCCGAGTGGCTGCTGTTTTCTGTCTCGCTGCGTCTTTGCTCTCTCCTTCGGTCGCTCCCGTGTTGGAATTGTCAGGGCTGCTGGTGCCTGCGCGCTCTTCCCGGGGTCGCGTTCAGGGCTGCGTGGGCCGGGCCGGGCCGCGCCGCTCAGTTCTCCGTGCGTCGCCTCCTCTGGTCGCAGCTTCGCTGCCGCTGCCAGGTGCTGTACCCACATCTCGGCCGGGTCCCCGAGCGATGACCCCCCCGTGCCCTGCTCCAGCGCGCGTTTCAGCTGGGCGCGGCTCCGCTCCACCGGCACCGCCGCCCGCCGCTGCCCGCGCGCCGCCCCTCTCGGTCGGGCGTTCACGGGGCTCACTCCACCACGCGTTGCGCAGGGCCGTGCAGGCACCGCCGGGTCCCGCTGCTCCCGCCGCGCCTCGCTCCGCCACCGACACTGCGGCTCGCGTGGCTCCGCCCGCGCGCGGGAACTGCCTCGCTGCTGCTCGCAGAGCGCTCGGTGCACGTGGCCTGGGCCGCACGGTCCCTGCACCAGGCTTCCCTTCGCCAGGACACAGCTGACATTGCTCAACAGTCTCGGTAACTAAATAATATTCACGAAAATATTCTTCCATCGGCATATATTTTGACTCCAGTATTAACTGTGTCCAAACGGTTTTCCAAAAGCCCTTCGTAAGAATTAAATCCCAAGAAACATAGAAAAAGTTCTTAAACAACCATGCCAGGAAGTGTTTCAGTTCTTTTTGAGCTTGAATCAAGCTAAAATTTACAAATCGTTGTTCAAGAATCATTTTAAGTTTAAGATAAATGTCCATATGTGGCTCTGAGAGCCAAGAGTCTTCCCACGGTTCCTCCATAGTTTAGATACGGAATAGCAAAACAAAACCAAGAAGAGGAATCCAAAGTTTCCAGGGTTTACTCACACAAATCAGTCACTTAGGGATCGGGGATCGTTCTGCTCACAAATCTCCACCATTTGTTGCAGTGGGGATCCTGCAACACGCATATATCAAACCAGGAGTCCCGTGGAAAGGAAATATATATGGACAGACAGATTCTTGATAGCTGTTTCAGAGATGTTTATTTCTCCAGCCGCATGGCTGGGGCTCTGCTGGGGAACTGTTCCAGTCACGGGACCAAGGGTCCTTCTGCCCGCGCAGGGAACACAAACCAACCAATGGGAACGAGGCTGAGCAGGGACAGGGAAGCCCCGTGTCTGTGCCCTCAGGGCCCCTCTCCCAGGGCTACACAGCGGGGGAGGGACCCCAACAGGTGGGGAAGTTTATTAAGCTGAGAGTAGATGCAGGGAAGTTAAGTGAATTGATTCTGAAACTGAAAAAGTGAATGAAGAAGCAGAAAAACACCTTGCCTTGTGTCATAAAAAAGAGGCAAGTCTGACCAGCTTTGGCATTTCTAACGGGATCCTGCTGCCTTGAGGTAGATTTGGAAAAGGAGCCTCTTTGAATTTGGGCTTTTCCTTGGAGCCAGGAGAACAGGTTAGGGGTTTGAAGTTGAAACTTAGAATTATTTGAGTTTCATTTTCCCATCTTTACTGAAATACAGCAATACAGTCAACCTCGGGCTTCCAAACCCCTCCAGTATTTCAGATTGTTTCAATATAATGGCTGGACTCAATCATCTCAAAGGTCTTCTCTGAACAACAATTCTGTAATGCTGTGATTCTAATAGGGCTGATTCAGTCTGCCACGCTAGAGATGACCAGAAAAACAAACAGCCCTGGGCTTCAGACTCGTGCAGGAACCAGAGAGCTTTTCTCTCTCTCAGCTCCTGAGTCCCAGGGCTTGCGACTCAATCTCATCTCCACAGGCATCCAGGCCAGCCCAGAGAAATGTCCATGGCTGGTGGGAAAAATGATCCAGCTGGCTGGAAAAAGGGAAGGGGACACAAAACCAAACAAGTGGAACCTGCCAGAGCAACGCACTAGGCTTTTCTTTGACCTGTGTTTCACTGGGTTTCATGACACACATGGCTGCCTGGCTTTCCTGGAGCCTCAGACACATTTCCTGAGCTGGACACCATGGGCACTTCTACCTTGGTGAATGGGATGGTTCCAGGAGTCAGGTCCTCATCCCCAAGCTGCTGAACCTCCGGTCCTTTGCATGTGTTGGCCTTGGCTAACTAGTTCCTTTCCAAACAATTCCCCACTCCTACTAGTAGCAGCATTTTGAACAAATACCTTGAAAAACTTGCAGCTGAAATAGAGGAGTTGTTTTCTACCCCAGCACTCAGAGCATCAGCCTGCAGGAAGAGAGTCTGCACCTCTGCCTGAAGCTGGCACCTACTTGCCATCACAGAGCAGAGCTTTTTTCCACACTACTCTAGCTGTAAGACACCTACAACCCACTCTTCACCCTCTCCCAGGATACAGAGACTGTTGCTCTTAATCAATAAGCTGGTTTCCAGATATCACTTATGCACTCTTGGAGCTGCACGGGCTGAGAAGGTGAGTCATGAGAGCTTGTCAAGGTGGACAGAGAAGACAGTGGGTCTCCAGAGAAAGCAGGCAGAAGAGGGCACTGATGTGAGTGCATTAGGACAATTTTGGGAGCATACATCACCAAGAGCAGATAGGTTCAAAGCACAAGGAGTTTGGGCTGTGCCCGGGCCAGGGAACTGCTGCTTGTGAGCCCTCTGAAACGGGAGATCCGCTGCGATTTCCAAAGCTGCACATGTGGCTGTGCTGGAGTCACACCACGAGAGGGAGACGGACACCGGAGAAGCCAGTGCTCTGCTCCAGCCACTCACCCAACCCCGTCCCACTGCCACTCAGAGGAATGCCAAACAGCAGCTTTCTCTAGAGAATTTTACGGGCCAAAATGCAGGGATAGAAGCTGCCCATACCAACTCGGCTGTTGAGCCACCCTGTATGCACCCAAAACTATTTCCCTCAGCAAACAAGTCCAAGATTGTGACAGACCCTGTGGTGCTCTGTGTTGAAACAGATTTTTCCACTCTTCACTCGCTCGTAGGAACGAGATAAAAAGCAATGTGGCCACGGACGCTGATGGGGGCAGCCTTGCTCCTCCAGGTACTCTGGCTGTGGGACAGGTCAGTCCATAGTTGGCCAGAGGAGCTGTGTCCTCAGCCAGGACCTGGGCTGAGCACCACTCACCCTCAATGCACTGTGTGGATCTCTCCCACTCCTGCCATACTTCTATTACCACTGCCAGCTCTCCACACACCTCCAGAGGAGCCACAGACTGGCAATAATTCTGGAAGTGAAACATTAGGTTTGATCATATTCAGCCCAGATGAGCTGCAAAGGTCCCTTACCTCACTGTAGCCGATTTGGAGCATCACCTCATTTTGACATTCTCTTCCATAACATCCTCACAGACAAGTTAATGAAGTATGGGCTAGATAAGTGGGCAGCAAGTTGGACTGAAAATTGGCTGAATGATTGGGCTCAAAGGGTTATAATCACTGGCACAAATTACAAGTAGAGGCCAGTAATTATTGGGGTAACCCAGGTGTAATAAGTTTAACTTCCTAATTAATAACCAGGATGTCGGAGCAGGGTGCACTCTCAGCAAATTTGGGGAAGGCACAAATCTGGGAGTAGTGTTGGGTATACTAGAAGGCTGTGTTGGCATCCAGAGGGTCCTCAGTAGGCTGGAAAATATGGGCTGACAAGAACCCCTTGAAGTTTCAGAAGAAGTGCAGAGTCCTACACCTGGGGAGGAACAGTTCCATCCATACATGCTGGTGGACATCCAGCTGGAAAGCAGCATGACAGAAGAGGCCTGGAGGGTCCTGGTGGTCACCAAGGTGACCACAGTCCAGCAAGGTGTCCTTGAAGCAAGATAGCCAGTATCTCCCTGGGCACCATTAGGAGGAATGTTGTCAAAATTGCCAGGGAGGGGATCCCTCCCGTTCACTCACAACTCTGGTCACATATCACATATTCACACCCAGTCTAGCAAAGGCAGACCAGGACTCAGGGTTTAGCAATCTGCAAAGCTCCACACACGGATTTACACCATTTTAAAGCACTTGTTGGAGTCCAAGAGCTGATGTAGCTCCCTGAGCAGACCTAGTCCCATTGGTAAAACCTGAGTCAAGAAGCACAGACAAAAACAGCAGTTAAAGGCAATCTGCTACCAAGTAATTTTAATTCTTCAAGGCCACTGAGCCTTGAGAGAGGAGTGAAGCCAAAGTGTGTGAAGCTGAATTAGGGCCATTAGAATCTTTCCGGGCACAGCTGACCAGTTCAAGCTCTGTACCCACCTAATGCAGCCAGACAGCTCCTGCCCGGCAAGCTAAACCAGTCAGGGATCATTCAGCATTTTTCTGGTGCTGCGTCTGGTTGAGATCCAATGACCAGCCCCTGCTCTGACCATGGCAAGCACTGGGCTTGGTCCAAGGGATGTTCTCAGAGACACCTTCCCTCAGAGCACAGAAGAAGAAACATTCAACAGCTTTGCCAGCAGAGAACTGATGAGGTAAGTCACAGATTTAGACCTCCTAAGCTTAGCTGCCAGACACCAACACCAGCTGCCTTGTCCTCAGCACCAAGCGGTCTTCGCACATGCCTAAAATCAAGAGGCAGCTCTCTAGTCCTCTGTGCTACCGGCATGCTCAATTTGCACACATTTACATGGTCACCCAGAGCTGGTGGCCCACTCCCAGGCAGGTGATAGGTGACAGCTATGTGACAAGCACATGGCACATCGCAATCCTTTCGCCTAGGAATGGCCATTGCTGCTCCAGTCTTCCCACCTTGAACCCCAAAGGATACCTACATCCTTGAGTGGCCCACCCTGGACGTTAGTGATGGGCACCGGAATTGGCACTGAGTTACACCTGGGAGGTTTTCTATCATTCCCACCTTTCCACATCAATCCTATACAGAGGGAATCTCAGTCCTCAGGCAACCAGGAGTGCTTTGCCTAGGGCACACAGCTGCAGGCAGGTATTCTTTCATCCTTCCTCTCCAGGAGCTGGCTGCACCTGGGATCCAGTGATTTCGTCACATGGCACTGGAGATCTTCCCTGCTCTGCCTCTAGCCCAGAGCAGGCTGCTGCCAGGGACCTCATTCCCACGCAGGCATCAGCAGACTGTGATCCTGTTACTTATTAACCAGCCCTGATAATCTAAACAATACACCTCTCCAAGACATCCATCACTGACCTGCCAGCCAGTGCCTTTTTTGTGTCACTCCAACCCGTCAAATACTCCATTAAGGCACAAGAATCAGACAGAGAGGTCCTGAATCTGGTTCCTTTGTACCAGGACATGTGGTGACTGGACAGATGGGAGTGGCTTCATGCTGACAGAGAGCAGTTGAGTTCAGATATTATGAAGAAATTGTTCCCTGTGAGGGTGGCGAGGCCCTGGCACAGGCCCTGCCTGTGGCTGCCCCATCCCTGGCAGTGCTCCAGGCCAGGATGGACGGGGCTTGGAGCAACCTGGGTAGTGGAAGGTGTCCCTGCCCATGGCAGGGGGTGGAATGAGATGGGCTTAAAGGTCTCTTCCACCCCAAACCATTCTGGGATTCTGTGACCCTGATATTAGCTCAGTTGGTCAGAGCATGGTGCCAATATCACTGAAGTTGTGGGTTCATTCCCTGTATTCCATTTACTTAAGAGCTGGATTCAATGACCTTTGTGGGTCCCTTCCAACTCAGGATATTCTGTGAATCTGTGATTCCCTGGAGGAAAGAAATACCCCACAGCTCCACAGGTGGAAGCAGCACAGCCCAGGAGTGAGCCCCGTCTGCACTCTGTGCTGCACCCCTTGGAGGGAGAGCTGAAAAGATGTTGCTTTAAACAGCTTGAAGCCAGGCCTGGGCATCCCTGAAACATGAGAGGTGTGAAGCTTAAAACTCAGTCTGAACAGACCTCCTGTGAGGCTCTCCCATCCAAATTACCCAACGCATTTCCCTTCTCTGTACATGCAAGGGTTCATCTCGCCAGTAAGAAACCAAAGGCAACCCAAGGAGAAATTAATTGTAAGGGGAAAATATGTGGACTGCACATGTGAAGCAGCTTCCCCTGCAAAATTTCATGTTCTACTGGGTGCAAAGGAATAGGATGGCAGTGTCTGGTTCACTCACAAGAGCTGCTGCCTATTTGATCAGAGGAAGACTGGCTCTTGCAGCAATGCTGAGCTGACAGCTTGTATCAGATGCCCTCCTCTTAGGGGAGAAAAAATTGCAGTCTGCTGTTAAAAACATCTCCATCAAAAGAGATGCACCCTGGGAATGAGCACAGTGAGAATAAAGTCACTCCAGCTCATGTGCATGCTGAGACTGTTTCCACAGGGCAGGAGGAGGCAAAGCCATAAAGTTTAGATGGGTTCTGGTTCAACAATAAATCATTCTCTCCAGCACCCAGCTCAATTTGCAAGGTTGCTTCTCTCAGCCATCACTGGGAAAGAGTCCTAAATTTACTATGGCTTAAATTAGCCTAAAAGGTCCCTTAAGTTCACCAGCTCCTTCTCTGCCCTTTCTCCTATGTTACTCTTCAAGACTACCCTCTCCAGCCTCTTCTCTGCCTTTTGCAGCACTTTCACAGCCTTATAAACCTCTCAAATATGCCACACTTCTGATATTTCAGATTCCTCCAGCAGGGTAGGGAGGACAGGTTAAAAAAAAAAAATTAAAAAAGGAAAAGAAAGAAAAATACCCCTTGAATTTCTCAACTAATTGATAAAAATCAATTAAACAATGGAAGATCACCAGGTCTTTCACTGCATTTCATTAACAGACTATTGCTTCTGAAAACTACCCAGAAACAGGAAAACTTGACAGGCTGCTGAACACAAAATGCTGTGTTGTACATTCCCAGGTCAGAATTTTGATAGGGAAAGATGCTAAGTTGTGCTGGATAAGGAGGATAATGCTGGAGAGGTCAAGCTCAGGTACACTGAAAGTCCATTTTAAAGCCCTCAGTCCTTTTAAGTGGTAGAGGAGGAGATAAGGCAGAGTTAAAGGAGAATTAATTTTAAAAAATAAATAAAATAAAATAATTTTTAGAAAACCACATCAGGGAAGAGGACATTTGGATAGACTGTTGGCAAGAGACCCAGGAGAGAGCAAGAGGAAAGGTGGAGAATTCAAAGGGGAACCTTCTTAACATTCACTTGGAGCTCTCCAAGTGGGAGGAGAAACAAATCAGTAATATCAGGACAGGAGCCATGCTAGCCTATATAAGCTGGTGGGACATTTTCTTTTTCCCTACTTCTGTCCTAGCCAGCAAACCTACAGCTACTCCTGAGCTCATCAGAGAGGTAAGAGCACTCTGTTCTTTCCTTCTAATGCACGATGTTACTGACTTACTTGGGTCTTTCCTCTCCCTCAAAACACCTGGCAAGCAGCATTTGAGCAATCCTGCTGAAGGAGAACATCTGAAGCTCAGGAGGGGAACAAGAATATCAGTTATCAACAACCTTCTAGCGGGGTGAGGATTTAATAGTACTGCTTAGCCCAGGCTGCTGAACCTTGGAGGAGAAGGAGAAAAGAAAAAGAGAAAAAGAAATAGCCAGAACTCTTTAACATTTCCTTTTACTGCCTTTCCATTCTGCCAAATGAAAATGCCCAGAGAGTAAAAATACAGAGTTGATGTGATAGTGTCTCTGTATTTCTCTGCCCCGGGAAACAGATCTCTGAAAACTGAATTGCATATGGGCTTAATGAATATTTAAATCTGAGGGGTAAGCTTTCTTTTGAACTAATACTTTGAAATATATCTTCTATGGGAGAACCTGAACTCTTTTTTTCCAGTGGGGGTCAAGTGCATTATAACCTGTTTCGAGGATTGTGCTTGTGCATGCTTGTGCTCCTATGCCTAACACAATATTAATCCAGCTTTACTACACCCCTAGTAACATTACACGGGCTATGCTGGAATTAGAGCTGCTGAGAGTCTGGCCCTTTCCTGCTATTGTGCTTGGATGCAGGAATTCCTCTAAAAACAGGCTGCACACAGAGCTTGGCTGCCCGCAGACTTCACAGCAACAATTCAGAGAATGCAAGAGACAATGGCTGCAATTGTGCGGTAGCAGGTCCTCGGGTCCTTGGACAAACAAATACCTCACCATAAATTAAACCCTCAGAGAAACCTGAATTTTGGCAGGGAGAGAGGAAAATTCCAGAAAGAAGAGAAAGCACTAGATAAATTTGCTGCATTTTCACAGGTAAAAGCCCAGTGTCCAGCTTGGAAGCACCCATTACCTGGGAGTATTAATTAGCCAAATTAAAGACACTGTCCCTCTCCCAGCTGCAAGCACAACATTGTTCTTACCATGCACAACACAAAACGAAGGTGTGGCCAGGCTTTTCCCTCTTCAGCAGGTGAATAGAGGAGTATTTGCAGGGTCAGATGCTGCAGGAGTGCAGCCCCAGCACGGAGCCTGCTCCACGGCAGCTTTAACAAGGCATGACTGAGATGCGTGGGTATGGCGTGACAGGGAGGAAGTGCACACAAGTGGAAGGAAAATTGATTTAGGGAGACACGGGGTTGCATAACGTCAGTACTTTGCTACAGGACATTTATTAACTCTGAAAAGATGATTAAAAAAACAGGATAGATTAACATCTCGGCCCTGCGATGATTTAATCTTTGTAAAAGAGAATCATCTTTTATGTGTTCTCTTTTGTTTCATGGGAAGCTCTCACTTCCCATGGAAATAGTTTTAAGTAGTTTCTCTGCACTCACAGCACACTACAAATCACTTGCACTTGCACCACTGAGACGAAAAGTGCATTCAGACTGGCTCTGCCTGGGTTCTGCTGCTGCTCCTGTATCTCACCAGTTGCACACCAACCACTACTGAGAGCTTGCGCTACAAGACTGGAACACCTCTCCAGAGCTTACATGAGATGAGGCAGTGTGTTCCAAGCTGTCTGTCTGAGAACCGGACTTAGTCTTTAAAAAAAAACTTTTTCCCAGACTAGTAGAAATCAGGAATGAAAAAAAAAACCTACCAAACCTGCCCCCCTGCGGGAGCCAAGCAGTCTGTTCCAGCAGAACACTCCTTCTGCAATTATTTCCATTTCCTTCCTTTGTGCACTAAGAAAAAATAACACTTTCAGTGAAAATTATGTGTTTGCACAACTTTAATAGCAGGTCTTCAAAAGACCTGCTGCAGACCAGCACACATGGAATCCCCATCAGAACATGTACACTTCAGTCTGCATTAATATTCAGACTTCGCTGTGTTAAGATTCTCTGAGCATCTCCACAGTTCTGAGATAAGACACCTTTTGTATTCTCTCCTTTCTTAAATACCTGCTATCACCTATGCCCTGAAACAATGTAATGTGTTAACAAATCATTAATCTGAGCATATAAATGGTAGGTACTGCTTTGTAAAATCACTAAAAATGCCTAAAAGCTATTATGCTGGTGCCGGTTTCCAAGTGCTTCACTACTTCTTTACACTCTCATCAGGCATCTCAGTAGCAGTAGTGCAAGTCTGTGGATGCTAAAAAGCAGGAGCAGAGGAATTTTCCCACTGCTGAAGCATTTTGTGAAGTTTTCCTTTCTCATGCTTTAGCTGAGAAACAGTGAAAGACGGTTCTGTAAACTAACTCTTTCTCTTGCACCTGCACGATCTTGTTTTGGTTTACTGAAGAAAATATTTTGAAATAGGCATCGTAGCATTCAGCCAATCACTCTGGGAGGTGTAGGGTCAAGCACCCAATAATGTCATTTCTCTACTGCGAACCAAATTATATAAATGAGGGGATAATTAATGAAATAATTCCTGGAATTCCACGTGGTGATTATCACTGTCCCTGGAGACAACAGCGACACAAGTCCTTCATACTTTGCATTTCTGAACAGGTGGGAAAAGCCTCAGGGCTGTGGTGACAACACAGTCCCCTCACACAGGATGTAGCCCCCTCACAGTGCCTGGGATGGGATTCAGAGAGGCCATGAAACCAGTGGGGCTGGATCTGGGTCTTTACTGTGTCATGAAGACCCCATCCAAAACCAAAGGTTCTCTTGGCCTACACTCATTTCCAGCCAGCTGCTCTGCAGGTGAGGAGGTTGTTCAATACTGATTTCATTCTCCCTTAGCATAAATGATCACAGAATGGTTTGGGTTGGAAGGAATCTTTAAAGCTCATCCAGTCCCACCCCCTGCTATGGGCAGGGACACCTTCCACTATCCCAGGTGGTTCCAAGCCCCGTCCAGCCTGGCCTTGGACACTTCCAGGGACGGTTCAACCACAGCTTCTCTGGGCAATCTCTGACAGGGCTTCACCACCCTGACAGGGAAAAATTTCTTCCTAATACCTAATCTAACCCTGCCCTCTGTCAGTTTGAAGCCATTGTCCCTTGTCCTGTCCTCGCTACATGTACTACAGAGCTGACGAATTCCCAGTGGTTCCTCTCCAGAGAGACACATCCCTAGATCAAATGGGACTGCTTGGGGGTTGGGCTAGATGAGCTTTAAAGGTCCCTTCCAGCACAAAGTATTCTATGATTCTGTGACATAATGAACACGAGTTTGAGCAGCACTGCTGGGCAGAAGGTAACCACGATCACCCCGCAGTCTTTGTGACTCTGAATACTCTGGTACACGGGGCATTCATTGAGTATCAGGTTTGAGACAGGTTAGTGCAAGTGACTCACCAGATCACCTGGTCTTTTTGCCGTGCCAACTGCGGTGAGCTGGCTTCATTTCTGCCCATGGAAACCCAGAGCAGAGGAGCACGGCCAGCTCACACTTGCATCACTGCCCTAAGCATGCACTTAACTGCCTTTAATGGCAAAGCAATACATCAAGTTTTGGTGAGTTCAGGCCCTCAGATTCATCAATTTTTTCCTCCACTGTGCAAGTGGACTGGGCTGTGACTCCAGCACTTCACGTGCACATTACACCCTGTTCTGCAGACTCCTGAGTGCAAACAGCTCCTCGCTCAGTGTGCAGGGAAACACCCAGGGAACGCCAGCATGGGTCACACAGCAACACTCTGCTGTGCAGCAGCACTTCATTTTACATGTTAGCAACAGCAAAAGCCCAAGTTACATAAAGAGGGAGATCCTTTAAAAGGAAAATGTAAATGCACTTACACCAAATGGAGAGCATTTATCTTGGCTGGAAATTTTGATTTAATTGAATGTACATCCAACTCACTTATTCCAGAATAAAGTATGAAAAAAGTAAAGGTTAATGAATTAAGATAATGAATTATAACAGAGCCAAAAAAAGCCTTCCTGCATCAAGACACCATCCCCAGCAATGCTCTTTCCTCCTTTTCTCTTTTTTCTTTTCTCTTTTTTCTTTTCTCTTTTTTCTTTTCTCTTTTTTCTTTTCTCTTTTTTCTTTTCTCTTTTTTCTTTTCTCTTTTTTCTTTTCTCTTTTTTCTTTTCTCTTTTTTTTCTCTTTTTTCTTTTCTCTTTTTTCTTTTCTCTTTTTTCTTTTCTCTTTCTTCTTTTCTCTTTTTTCTTTTCTCTTTCTCTTTTCTCTTTTCTCTTTTCTCTTCTCTCTTCTCTCTTTTCTTTTCTCTTCTCTCTTCTCTCTTCTCTCCTCTCTTCTCTCTTTTCTCTTCTCTCTTTTCTCTTCTCTCTTTTCTCTTCTCTCTTTTCTCTTCTCTCTTTTCTCTTCTCTCTTCTCTCTTCTCTCTTCTCTCTTCTCTCTTCTCTCTTCTCTCTTCTCTCTTCTCTCTTCTCTCTTCTCTCTTCTCTCTTCTCTCTTTTCTCTTTTCTCTTTTCTCTTCTCTCTTCTCTCTTCTCTCTTCTCTCTTCTCTCTTTTCTTTTCTTGCCTTCCTTAAAATCCTTACCTTCATGTCCTACAAAAGCCAAACTCAACACTTTTCTGTATATACTGGTCCTCTAATCAACCTCTCATATGAAACCTGTCCTTGTATTAGCTGGGCTCTTCCAGAAGGTAGAAAATGTCCATTTCTTATTTATGCCAATATTTACTGCTTCCTGTAAGGTCACCACCAGCCCTCCAGTAACATAAGAGTGAGAAACTGGCCAGGATGTGCATTAACCAGGCATTCCCCTACACAGACCCAGAGCTGATTAACCACACTGGAGGGTCTGGAAGTGCAATGCCCAGGGGTGAAGCAGCTTAAGTTCTCAGCACCTGTGTTTCTGAACTATGGGTTCTCTCCCCCAGCTGCCCACGAGGTTTTTTAGTAAAGTTTTGAGTGAGTCAAGGACTAACACAAGATCTCTGTGTCTGTATCATCCTATTTAGACTATCAGCTCCCAACCTAAATTCACTGCTTCTTGCACAAGCTGCTATTCACCAGTGAAACCTGAAGCACCTCTGGTTCTGTATTCACACAACAACACACTTTGTCTGGTGTTTGCTGGATAATTACCAAGAATTAGTTCAGTAAACAGAGTATGCTGCAGGAACAGGGTTTTTTATTAATTTGCTGACTTCCTATTTAGAATTGGTTCTTAGACAAACACTGATTTGGCTGTAGACACTGTTTTTTACTGTTAGGTGTAAGCCTCTGATCCACGTGCCTGAATAATCCTTTCTAGGCTGTATGAGGTGCCAAAGGTATTCCGGCAGCTCCTTATCCAAGGGACGTGTGTCCCAAAGGGCACCCCATCTCCCAGCCCTGCACCCCAAACACCTTATCTAGGCCTAAACACCTTTGCTGGGCCTATAACAGTCCCCTACCTTATTTAAACTTTTTATAGCACCTGCTAAATTCAGTAAGTGTTCTTTTCATTAGTCCCTGAGGGTTTCTTACTACGCATGTTCCAACATGTGGTCCCCTATCTTGTCCCAGCAGAAAAGAAGGTGACATGACTAAGGCAGAATGGAAAGCAAGAACTGTGAATTTGGGCATTAAACTCTTGAATCAATGCTGGGTACTTCTAAAGATTGGGCAGTTAAAAGTACAGCTCAAATGAGAAAAAGAAATGTATGAATGCATGTGAGTAATGGAATAGGGCACCGTGGACAACCCCAGGCTAAGCCCATGCTCACAAGAAAGGTTGAACTGGTCCCAATAGGTGATTATGAAACTGAATTTAGGTGCCTAATATTGATGCCTGATGGATAAGTTCAAGCTGGAAATATGGGTTAAGCAGCAGAGAAACTTAATAAATGAAACATCTTCTTATAACTGCATGGAAATCTGGGAGGACAGAGCATGTGAAGAGGGAATGTACCCATGGAGACATAAGAATTAGGTGTTCAGAGTAAGGATTTTCCTCTTTCTGGCTCCAAAGTAGCACATGGTGAGCAGTTATGTGGTAAAGATCAGACCAAAAAGAGACATTGTGATGAGCTTTCTTTTTTTTTCCCCTTTCATTTTACCAAAGGTTCAGAAGATCAGCATGGAAAACTGTGTTGATGTCAAGATAGAAACCAAGGGGGAAAGAATGCCAGTGAAGCAGAATCCACTGAGCAAAGGTGGGAAGAGTTTCTGCAGAGCTGTGGGTTACCTCACTGGAGACATGAAGGATTTTGGAACCTGGCTAAAAGGTAAACCTACTTCATCGTGACTAATGACATCAGATTCCAAATAAAAAGTACATGAAAGGAGTAGTAACTTCTCAGGGATGTGATTCAAGTTAGAGTAGTACAGAAAATACCTCTACCCTGATTTATGTCCATTTTGTAGGGGAAGAAATCAGCTTTGTGCAGAGATCCACATACTGTTTAAATCTTGGGGATGTCTGAGATGACATTTACCTCCCAACATGCCATGTACAAAGCGAGTTTAGTCCCACAGAACATAGCCCTGGATGGTTATTCTGTGCTCTGCCATTCTTCATAACACTCCAGGTCCTTTCAGCTGAGCAGTTTCTGTCAAGCCTAATGCCACTCTGAAGTTAAATTACACATAGGTAGGTGTGTTTGGTCCCTGTAATAAATCAGCAGTGGGATACACACACTATTTGCCATCTGAGCCACAGACATCATAAATTAGCTGGTTCATATGAATCTGGTCCAGGATACTTTATAACACAGGGTTCTGGCAACCTCGCTGTTCATCTCAGTTTTCCAGCTGTAAGACTTCAGTGCAGACCATAATAAATCCCTGTCAGGTTTTACAGTCTCGTTGATTCATTGCTTCAGTCATGGTGCCAAGTCCCACTGCCAAAACTCTCCCTGAGTTTCAAAAATACATCCCAAATCAGTACCATCTGCAGAATTTAGGGGGCTTGTTTTACTACTTAATTTGATCTTTCCCAGACAAACCTCTCATGATCCAGCTCCTTGACTGGGTTCTGCGTGGGATATCCCAGGTGATGTTTGTCAACAATCCCCTCAGTGGGCTGGTCATCCTTGCTGGCCTCCTGCTGCAGAACCCATGGTGGACACTCACAGGATGTGTGGGAACAGTTGTCTCAACTTTAACAGCACTTATTCTCAGTCAGGACAGGTAAGTCCATCCTTTTCCACCTCGAGCAGCCACTTCAGTGCTGATTTATGTGTTAGATGTGTGATGTGAATGAAAAGCTTGAATTTAGTGGAAGGCATCCGTGCCCACAGCAGAGGGTTGGAACAAGGTGATCTTTAAGGTCCTTTCCAGCCCAAATCTTCTATGATTTTGTGTATCTGGTCTGGTAGGACCAGACAGATCCTCCCAGCAGCCACACCTGGTGCAGAGGGACAGTGGATAAACCTGCAGAAGGGGGAAGTGCTAACCCAAGCGTGCAAAATCACATGTCCCAGCAGGTCATCCCCACACAGAGCCACAGCTGGGTGGGGAGGGAGGGCTGATGTGAGCACAGCATCCTCAGGGGAGAAGATTTCAAGACAGCTGTTCCCTCCACACAGATCAGCCATAGCAGCAGGCCTGTATGGGTACAACGGGGTCCTGGTGGGATTGCTGATGGCCGTCTTCTCTGCTGATGATGACTACAACTGGTGGCTCCTCCTGCCAGTGACACTGGTGTCCATGACCTGGTAAGTCAGATGTCTCCTCTGCTTCTCCTTCCAGCCCCAGAGTCCCCACAAGTGAGACTGAGCTGTTGCATTTCTGTGCAGGCAGCAATGGAAAGGGAACAAAACTAACACATATGCACTGCTAAATCTGCATCATTATTTACACTTTTAAACTCAGATGTAATCCAGAAACAAATAAAAATACCCACATAATCACAAATAATCCAGTGGGGAAAACAAAAATCAATGGCTGATCATGCGTAATTCAATATTCTAAATGTGAGTCATATTGCTGTGATGCATCAATTCATTTCTGTTTCAAGAGGAACATTATTTTCACCATTTCCTACCATCATCAACCACAAGAGCTTCATCTATTTAAGTCACCATATAAAAATGTCATGAAAATTTACTTCTCCAGGCACAGAAACAGTTCGGTGGTCCCTAGACATGATGGTTGACGCTAATCAAAACAAACAACTACTAATATTTTACTCATATATATGGCACCATAATCTGCTAGGTATTTGGACAGAAAAAAATGTTGAAACCTGATCTTTGACCCCAAAATGTCTATCTGAAGATTGCTAAAACCACACGTGTAATTTGTCTGCCTGAGGTTCATGTGGTGTTACAGTCCCTTTGATGTCAGCTTTTACTGCTGATCCACAAGCTCTAGCAAGGGCACACAGGCACATTCACAGCTCACTCAGACCCAGCATGGGTGTCCTAGTCTCAGTCCACTTCAGGTGCTAAAAAGAAAAAGGTAAACACTAGGACTGAGTGGGGGAATAACTCCTTTAAAGTGCTGGATCCTGTCTCCTTCATGCTCACCAAATTCACCATATATATTGACATAACATGACAGGAATTTGTACATTGATAACTGCCTTTAGAGGGGGTAGGAAATTTATGGAGTGACCCTTTCTAATCTCTGATTTGATTAGTCAGACTGAGAAAATTAAACAGTTATGAGGAGGGGAGCGGGTTTTTTTGTTTATTTTAAATAGACCAAATTTTCTGGAGATGGGTTTAGGGCTGGATGTGGTTCTGGTGTGATTTTTGCCTACCTGACAAGCTTCTAGTGAGACCATTTTGTTCTTCTTTCAGCCCTATTTTCACCAGCGCTTTAAGTGCAGTTTTCTCTAAGTGGGACCTGCCTGTTCTCACCTTGCCTTTCAACTTGGCCTTGACCCTCTATCTGGCTGCTTCAGGACCACACAACCTCTTCTTCCCTACAACTGTCATTCATCCTGCCACGGCAGCACCGAATATCACCTGGGCAGATGCTGAAATCACATTGGTAGGATGTCTTCAGGATAACAGTCTCCTTCACTTACAATTAAAAACACTATAGAAATGTATTATCTGCCTTTATAAATTCCTATGGCTTGGGTTGGATGGGACCTTAAACGACCTTCCAGTCCCACCCCCTGCCATGGGCAGAGACACCTTCCCCTATCCCACGTTGCTCCAAGCCCTGTCCAACCTGGCCTTGGACACTGCCAGGGATCCAGGGGCAGCCACAGCTGCTCTGGGCACCCTGTGCCAGGGCCTGCCCACCCTCACAGACAGCAATTCCTTCCCAATATCCCATCCAGCCCTGCCCTCTGGCACTGGGAAGCCATTCCCTGTGTCCTGTCCCTCCATGCCTTGTCCCCAGTCCCTCTGCAGCTCTCCTGGAGCCCCTTTAGGCCCTGCCAGGGGCTCTGAGCTCTCCCTGGAGCCTTCTCTTGTGCAGCTGAACACCCGCAGCTGTCCCAGGCTGGCTGCAGAGCAGAGGGGCTCCAGCCCTGCAGCATCTCCATGGTCTCCTCTGGACTCACTCCAATAAGTCCACCTCCTTTGTGAGTGCATTATGGCCTGGCAATACAAAATTTGATATAGAAGATGGGTATTATCCAAAGTATAAGGGTTTACTCTAGGAATTAACACTTTTGATAGCTTGAAAATGAGGATCTTTTCATTTGCAGTTGGATCTAAGTGTATATATCATAATCTTCAAACTCTCTTGAATCTAATTACCCATTTCTATTTCTATGCATATACTAATCATCTCCCCACAGCTAAGGTTGTGCTGAGAATTCCAGTTAACTCACAGGGTAATATTAATTTTTCAGATATAAGCTGTTTATAAAATTGCATTTTTCTGATTAGACATGAGCAAGAAGATATTACTATGATAGAATGGTTATAAGCTTGGGTACAAATACTCATTGACATATTTTTAATTTATATTTAAGTGGGACCTTTCCAAAGAAATATTTTCTTTTCCTGCATTACACCATAAACAATACAGATACCAGAGTAACTATTTTCTTCTAAGGTACAGCTGATTATTTTAAGAGGTTCCCAGGAAGTGGTTAAGAAAAGGAAGTTAATTGACACTCAATGGAAACCCACAAGTGACATTTCTCAAAGAACATTTGCCGTGGTGCATAATTTTATGGGGACTATATACAGAATAGTGCCTCAAAACCACCTCTAAGCTGTGACCAATCTGGGTTCTGTCCCACCAGCCCAGCAACTCCTGCTCATATTCCTAGTGGATCCCAAGGGAACCATCCCCTAGATTCCCTGTCAAGGTCCATATGGATATGTAAAAATGGTCAAGTCAGCAGCACATGTAAAGAGGATGATTAAACCCTTTCACAAAATATTTACTCTTGATCTTAGAGCAAAAACCTGACAGAGGAGCTCAGGGCTAGGGAACAAGCCATGACTCATTTTCATTGAAGGGGAAACCCAGTGGAAATGCCCTGCTGTCTCCCGAGACGTGTCCAAATGCTCCACTTAGAAAGAAAGACTGCATCCAACAAATGCCAAATATGAGCCTGGCCAAGAAAAACAAGTTAAAAAAAAAAAAAAAAGGTTGCAAATCTGATAACAAATTGTCTTGTTTGGTTTGTTTTTTTAATTTCTACAGCTCCTGCAATCGATTCCAGTCGGCGTGGGTCAGGTTTATGGTTGTGACAACCCCTGGGCTGGGGGAATGTTCCTGATTGGTTTATTTATCTCCTCTCCACTCATTTGTGTCCATGCAGTGATCGGCTCAGCAGTGGGGATGATGGCAGGTAATGATTTGGCTTGTGTCACAGATTTATATAAAAGCATGGACAATAAAACAGGAGCTACAATAAGTGGAGCACTTAAAATCACAAGTATTTCACCCATTGGAGAATGGCTGCTTGAAAACAAAATATATTCAGCCTTCTGTTTTAAGAATTCTTTTGATTGACTTCCCCATTCTCTTACCCTGTTTTATGATGGCAGAAACCTTCAGAACAAATTAGTGTCTTTTGTGCTGAGATGAATTTTTACCATGAAATACTTAATTTCTGGGTGTATCCTGGTGGTTTTAGGGGCAGATCAATGGAAGTCAGAGCCATCATCCTGAATGTGCAGGCCTCAGGGCCTTAAGATTCACACATAGTCCCATATATGTTTTGTTGAAGTCATCACTAAATTCAGCTCAGGAGCAACAGGGAAATTCTGCCATGACTCTGCTAAATTAAAATGACTTAGCCCTTAGACTGTAGCAACTTGACTACAAACAGCAACTCCATCTACAAATGATGGCTAGAACCCTTGAAAATCTGTGTTCATGCCACTTCTCCATCGATTCTATCTCTCTGGCTGAGGAACGACACATCTCTGACTTTATTTTCCAGGGCTGAGCTTAGCAACACCGTTTAGCCAAATCTACTCGGGGCTGTGGGGCTACAACAGTTCCCTGTCCTGCGCTGCCATCGGGGGCATGTTCTTGGCCCTTACCTGGCAGACACACCTCCTGGCCATGGCCTGTGGTAGGTATCCGGCAGGTTTTCATCTCCCCTTGAAGTGAGACAGGATGCCTTTGCAGCAGAGGTGGGCTGGAGCCAGATGAGCACCTCCAGGCAGGCAGATGGATGTACGTGAGGCTGACGAGTGGTGAAGCTGGATGTTGAAGCCATGGCTTTAACATACCCTGTGCTTTCATTTTCGGCCAAGAGCTATGTTTGAAGCAAGAGCTGTGATCAGTGGATGTGTGTTAACTAAGGTCTTTGAAATCAGATGCTTTGTTTTGAGTCATTAATTGTGTTTGTTCATTCATTGCTGGATTAATCACGCTGGTTTCTTCCAGCCATAGATACCAGCTCAAATTCCTTCTTTGAAGAAGGACATGCCTAATCTTTCAGAAGAGTGGAGCTCAAGATCTGTCCGCAGCTGTAGTTAGACAGTACACATTCCCCATTCTCTTCAAATGGATCAAAGGCATGAGCTGGGCAACACAGCAGGACGGAAGAATTATTTATAAGGCAATTCCATATGAAATTTCAATATCAGAGTGAGCTGGGAGTGAAGCTATTGCTGATTCAGTGCTCATATAAGAAAGATTTAGCTCTGTATGTCATTGACCTACCTTCAAGCCCTGGAGGCAGGACAGATGAGGGTGGAAGGGTTATTTTCCTATTTAACCCTATCCATCAAGCTACGTATTTTCCATGTCAGTGCATTTTTCAAAAGCCTGTGATACCATAGCACATTTGTCATCACTCCAGTTCTTTCTGTTTGCTTGCTTGTTTGTTTGTTTTGCCCTTTCCATAAGCTCCAGGTTGGAGGGGACACAGTGTTAAGGAAAGGGTTTAGCAGGGTACTGTCCAGACAAGGGTCATAGTCATTGGTTGAGCTACCCAAGGCAGAATGAGGGATGTTTGCCCTTGCTGTTCTACTCCATGAGCAACAGAACTCACCAGGAACTACCTTTCTTTTTCACAGCTCTCTTCAGTGCCTACCTGGGAGCAGCAGTGACCCACATGTTGTCTGTGGTAAGTAGTGTATCAGCTAAGGGCTGGTTTCCAACGCTGAATTTTTCCCTGGCTTGCCAGACAAAACACCAAGACATGGAGAAAAATTCAGGCAAAGGCAGAAACAGTCTGGGAGAGGGGTTACTCTCTGCCCAGCAGGTTGGTGTGATTCCCACTGGAACAGGCCACTTGGAATCATCATGTACCACTTTCCATCCTCAGAGTTTGAATGAACTTCCACAGCTCAGCTCTAGACACTTATGAGATCACAAAATCATGGAATAGATTGGGTTGAAAGGCACATTAAAGCTCATCCAGTTCTACCCCTGCCATGGGCAGGGACACCTTCCTCTAGACTGGGTTTTTCCAAGCCTCATCTATCCTTGAACATTTCCAGGGATGGAGCAGCCACAGCTTCTCTGAGCAGCCTGTGCCAGGGCCTCACCACCCTCAGAGCCAATAATTTCTTCCCCAAATCCCAGCTAACCCTGCCCTCTAGAAGAGGAGAGCCATTCTCCCTTATCCTGTCCAGGCCCTTGCCGAAAGTCCCTCTCCAGCTCCTGGACCCGCTTTAGGCACTGGCAGACTGCTACAACATCTCCCTTCTTTCAGAGATTTACTTTGTGCCTGAAGCAATTGGAAAAAAGGGCCCTGCACATGTGTAAAGAAACATTAAATTTGGGTTAACTTATTCTCCCAATTGCCAGAAGTCAGTCAGTATAAAAGCCCAGGGAAAAGCTGAATGTTTCCAGTATCCACTCTCCTGTCTCATCTCCACCCATTCCTACCTCATGTCCGCCCAAGACCATGGCAGATGCACGAAGGGCAGGCAGCCCTCTCGCCAGAGCTGGTAGATGTTGCAGGCTAGTGCACAATGTTGAGACCTCATAAAGAAACTCAGTCTCCCTAAGGAAAGACTCAATGTAAAACCGAGTCTAGACTTGCTTCAGAAACCCTGTTCCAAAGTGGCTGGCTCTGAATGTTACTCAAATAAACCAAAGACATGTAGTAAATAGGTGGTTTGTTATTTTCTTTGCAGTTTGGGGTGCCATCAGGAACCTGGCCCTTTTGCTTGTCTGCGCTGACATTCCTGCTAATGACCACAAACCACTCTGCAATCCAAAAGCTGCCACTCTCCAAAGTCACCTACCCAGAAGCCAACCGAGCTTATTATCTGATGATGAAGAAACATGAGAGGTCTTGCTGTGAGGCATAGAGACACAAGAATAGAGATACTCAGCAGATTTTAAGGCAAGAGCACGAGGTATTTCCCCAACAGACTGTGATTTGTGTGCTACAAAGTCCAACACCACCTTCTGCGTGGAGAGACTTTTTCCACCGCATCTGTTTGTTCTATTAAGAAGATTTCTATTAGGTAGGACTGTGCTTTGCTGGAAAGATCTTTCCCAAGATCAATCTGTAGTGATTTTAAAGCACACATGTCTGAAAAGACACTTGAATTATAAGCAGCAGGAAAAATGACTTATAAGCGGAAAAGAAAAATCTCTGTGAAATTGAAGACACAGCAATCAGACGTAAAGAAATAAAGAGCATCTTTCAGCATCTGAGGGGACTTCAAATTAATGGCTAAAACTAGCTTATGACAGCAAAGCATCTTAGAGAGTTTCACTGTAGCAGAGAAATGGAATAAAGAGCACCCTTTGCCAAGTAAAAAATAGATTGTGAAGGATTCTACCTGGAGGGCCTCTGAAACCCCGTGGAGAGAGATGTTCATTAGCAATCATCAAACATAAGACGGACATGATTTTTGTGATTTTTGTCTTAATCTCATGATTTCTCTTAATACTTGAACTTGGTGATGGGTTAGCAAAGGAGGGGACAGCAAGAGAGTCATTGCTGCCCCTTTTCTATGCAATAAAATGGGTCTGTTCAGTCAATGCACAGATAGAACTAATTTGAGCTGTTCTTAACCTTTCTCCCTACACTGCCTCCCTCAGCCCACGAATATCAAACAGCAAAATGCTGTACTGTCCCAGCCTGCTGTTAAAGCTCAGGAGGCTCAGGGGGGACCCTGTGGCTCTGCACAACTCCCTGACAGGAGGGGGCAGCCGGGGGGGCTCAGACTCTGCTCCCAGAGAACAGGGACAGGATGAGAGGAAACAGCCTCAAGTTGTGCCAGGGGAGGTTTAAATTGGATATTACGGATAATATCTTCATAGGAATTGTTATCAAGCCTAGAAACAGGCTGTTTGGGGCAGCACTGGAGTCCACCTCCCTGGAGGGTTTTAAAGGCCTTGAGATTGTGGCACTTGGGGACATGAGTTAGTGGTGGCCTTGGCATCAATTCTGTGATTCTGTGAAGCTGCTGCTCTGCCATTTCTCTCTGCCTCACAGTGGGAAGGGGATGTTTGAGGACCACTCCAGCAGAGCTCTGCAGGACACCAGCCATGTGCCGCCTCTGTCCAGGCTCCCAGGGTACGCAGGTAGGGAAGGGGGAAGCTGGCCTTGCACCCAGCAGTGCTGATCACCTCAACAGGCATTAACTGTGCCACCTTTCTGCCTGGCTCACTGACATACTCTGTCTCATGTTGAAGCTGATACCTTCACCAAAAATATTGCATATGCTCAGGTCGTTCAGCTGACAGGAGCCTACACGCAGTGACATCACTCCAGGAAAAGCAAATCGAAACCTGTTTTTCTTGTAGCAGGTGAAATAAAATCTAACATTATTTTTGAGTTTGGGAAGGGAAAAAAGCCCCCAAACCATGTATTTTTGCATACATCACAAAGTTCTGAGTGTAAAATATTTGTGATGAACTGTTGGCAGTATCTTCTGGTGAAGTTTTAGGTTTTCAGATGTTCAACAGTATTTCTGTATGACTGACACTCACTTGTAAAATGTAGCATTTCCATGATTTACTTAATAAATATCTACATAATATTCTGTGGGGTTAATTTCTCAAACAAACATTCATACTTTTTTGAGTTCGGTATAAGTTCCTCTCTATTTGTTATCATTAAGTTCTCCCAAAGATAGGTTACCTCTTAGACAAGTAGTGTAGAAGACATAGGAAAACAAAATTTTTAAATCAGTGTGTGTGGGATGCATAGGAAACTTTTAAGTTCTGCTCTTTGTGCTTATCACAGAATCATAGAATAACAAAATTATTTGGGTTGAAAGGGTCCTTGTTACACCTCCCTGCCATGGGCAGGGACACCTCCCGCTATCCCACATTGCTCCAAGCCCTGTCCAACCTGGCCTTGGACACTTCCAGGGATCCAGGGGCAGCCACAGCTGCTCTGGGAAACCTGTGCCAGGGCCTCACCACTCTCACAGGGAAGAATTCCTTCCTAACACCCCATCTAACCCTGCCCTCTGTTGGTGTAAAGCCATTCCCCCTGTCCTGCCATTTGAGGCTTAGCCAAAATCCTCTTCCAGCTCTCTTGGAGCCCATTTAGGCACTGGCAGGGGCTCTAAGGTCTCCTCAGAGCCTTCTCTTCTCCAGGATGAACACCTCCAGCTCTCTCGGTCTTTTGGCATTTTGCTGCATCAAACCTTCTTAAACAAGGTGCAAGTTCTGCACAGGAGGCAGGATCAGCCCAAGGCATAGCACTGGGCCAACAGAGCTGTAAGCAGAGCTACAAAATCCTCCTCCAGACCAGGCAGTGATTCATTCCTAGGGAGATGCTGGACAGGCCCCCAGACTGGGGTTAGATGAGGTCGTGTTCTATCTAGAACATACCTGGAGCAGGACCAGAGGGCCATAGAGATGCCCTGGGGTCTGGAGTCCCTCTGCTCTGGAGCCAGGCTGGGAGAGCCTGCACAAGAGAAGGCTTTGGGCAGATCTTATTGTGGCTTCTCAGTACTTAAAGATCTCTTTAAGAAAGATGTGGACAAACTTTTTATCAGGGCCTGTTGCGATGGGAAAAGGGGCAATGGTTTTAAACTAAAAGAGGATCAATTCTGACCAGATAAAAAGAAGAAACTTTTTATGGGTAGGGTGGTGAGGCACTGGCACAGGTTTCCCAGAGATATGATGGATGCTCCATCCCTGGAAAAAGTCAGGGTCCAGTTGGACAGGTCTCTGAGCCACTTGGTGTAGTGGAAGATGTCCCTGCTCATTGTAGGGTGTTGGACTGATGACCTTTAGGTGTCCAGCACAACCCAAACCATTCTCTGTTTCTATGCTTTACCAAAACATAATGTAAAAGGGTATTTTAATGTCTGAACTGAGATCTCCCACCCAGGACCATGCCCGGAGAGGCAAATCTACAAAGGCCGCTTTCACTCATGTCAAAATGTGCACCCGAATAAGAGAACATAATTTATGTCCAGTGTAAATCAGCAGATTTCCTCTGACTGGTGGTATTCCAGCCTGCTGTTGCTGAGCAACAGGGACATTTTGGCAGTACCATAAAGAAATCATATGCACAGAACTGAAAAACAACCAAAGATTAAGGCCATGTCCCAGCCATTTAGAAAGATTTTGCACATCGTTCAGAATTAATTCTACATTTTACACTATCTGGAGAATTTATTCTTCCCATGTTAACAGCTATTTGGAGATTTGACATGTAAGTCAGTCAGAACACGCATATTATGCTTTTTCCCATTATCGTTCAAAACACTGTCTTTGCTAACAGAACTAATTTATCTCATTACTGAAACCTTTCTCTTTTTTTTTTTTTTTGTCTTTACATCAAATAAATGCTATTCAGATCACCTATTTTTTTTTCAAGCACTCTTTTTTCACTCCTGTTTCTGATACACATGTGATGCCAGACTCATAAGAAACACTTACGCTGGGCAGAAATCTTGGGGTATTTTCCTGGACTACCTCCTTCCCAGTGCCAGCAAAGAGATGTCACTGTGCTTAAAATTCTGACAAGAAATACATATTTGTATATATAAAATAAGCAAATACTATTAAAAATAATTCACAAGAAAAAATTCATTAAAAAAATAAACAAAAACATAAATAAATAAAAAGTAAAATTTAAGGAAAAAAAAAACAAAACAAAACCAAGCCCTAGCCACCTGGAAACATCTGCTTGGAGTCACATTTTATCCAAAAGTCTAATTCAAACGAACTGCCCAACTGCCACTTCCTGAATCACTCTTGTTGATGGTGTCTGATGTGCATAATTCTCCCCAAGAGTCCCAATTTCATGTCAAGAGCTCAAATATGAGGAAATGCAACAATGCAATGTCCTTTATCTGATCCTCCAGGACTGCTGCAAGTTCTGTTTGGTTTTACCATGTTCCACACAAAATATAAACTGTATAAAGAATGCTGCTGTTGATAATTATCTAATCTTTTGGATCTTGACACTTAGTGTGAAGGAATTAACACAGAATTTGGCCATAGTTGCGAATACTTCACCTGCTAAGAAAGATGCTACCCATGAGGAAGCAGAGCTGTGCATTGAAAAGATTATTGCTTGATTATTGCTTAATTCTTTCCCTCTCCCTCAGAGTGCAAGGACTCCGTGACAAGTGAATTGTTAGGCACAAGTTAACACCTTTCTGAGGCTTTCTCTTTGTCTTGACATGGAAAACTGCCTTCAGGTGGTAAGGCCTAGTTTGTTACCAGCAGTTGAGCTTTTTCCAGATTTGGAATGAGATGAGGAAACAGTATAACTCAAAGCAAATACACCTCAGTGACTTAAGGCCCTCACTCTCCTTGTTCTCAAGAGGCACAGATAGACCATGGCAATTAAGTTCACATGTATTGAAACAGAAACTGTTTAAACAGGAGTTGGAAGCCTTAATATTTCAGGGATGTGGGTCAGAAGGACCATTTTAAGTCCCCAGAGGTGCTTTACTTGCAAAGGGGCTGTGAAGGTTAAATTAGTTACCTTGAGCTTGAGACCTCCTAGACTTGCTATTGCACTCCAGTGCATAGCAGAATCATAGAATAAAATCACAGAATGGTTTAGCTTTGAAAATATCATCAGGCTCCCCCCAGCACTGCCAAGGCCACCACTGCCCCATGTCCCCAGGTGCCACATCCACACGGCTTTTAAATCCCTCCGGGGATGGGAACTCCCACACTGCCCTGGGCAGCTGTGCCAGGGCTGGACAGCCCTTTGAGTGAAGAAATTTTCCCTTAATATCCAACTTAAAGCTCCCCTGGTATATCTTGAGGCTGTTTCCTCAAAGCAAAATAAAAAAAAAAAAAACCCTCAGTTTCATAGCGCTCACCATTTAGGTTGGAATATACCTGTAAGATCATTGGCATGAGGATTTCTCACAACAAATTCAAACTCTTAGAAGGTAGCAACAAAATCAATCCTGTCAGCAAACAGAAGCACCTATGAGGGAAAATACAGCTCAGCTGGACTTGGAATACTGGAGCAATTGCTTCTACTTTTAGGACCAGTGACGTCATCAACAGTAATTTTTTGAGTAAAATAAAACTACGTATGCACAGATGCATAAATGGGAGTTCAACTGCAAACACTTTTTTAGGAATTCTGTATTTTTTTCCCTTTTGCCTCTCATGAAAATATATAGATTAGAAGAAAATGGACAGGAGCCATGGGCTTAGGAAACTGACTAACTACAAATCCCTTCACTTTAAATTAAACATTCTTGGATTGGTCATCAGTTTAATCGGATAAGGCTGAGATCAGTGGGAGGTTAAGGATCAGATTTGCTAATTAGAACACTTAGAGAAATACTTCTGGGAAAAGCGTGCCCCTTTTCCTTTCCTGGGAAGGAAAAGAAAGAATTTTTTCAAGTGGAATTTTCCAGCAAACAGTCCTGGTGCCCCAGTCATGAAGCAGCTACAAAACTCATTGTAGTGTATAGTTTTGATGGGGGAGAGTGGGACACTCTGTAGGAAAGTGCAGGTCCAGAGGAGACCATGGAGATGCTGCAGGGCTGGAGCCCCTCTGCTCTGCAGCCAGCCTGGGACAGCTGCGGGTGTTCAGCTGCACAAGAGAAGGCTCCAGGGAGAGCTCAGAGCCCCTGGCAGGGCCTAAAGGGGCTCCAGGAGAGCTGCAGAGGGACTGGGGACAAGGCATGGAGGGACAGGACACAGGGAATGGCTTCCCAGTGCCAGAGGGCAGGGCTGGATGGGATATTGGGAAGGAATTGCTGTCTGTGAGGGTGGGCAGGCCCTGGCACAGGGTGCCCAGAGCAGCTGGGGCTGCCCCTGGATCCCCGGCAGTGTCCAAGGCCAGGCTGGATGGGGCTTGGAGCAACATGGGATAGTGGATAGAGTCCCTGCCCATAGCATGGGGTTGAACAAGATGAACTTTAAGATCTAATCCAACCCAAACCATTCTGGGATGGATTTGTTTGTGTTGAGATGCTAAAACCAAAACAGGGCTCTCAGCAAGCAGCCAAGAGGTATCTGTGCAAGGCGTCTTCACTGCTGGTGTACAGAAATGCTTTCATCTCATCTGGCAGCCCTCATGAACCGGTTATTCACCTCATTAGACATCCTGATGTTGATCACCTTCTGTGTGGGTAAAAAGGACAGATGAGGTTTTGTTAGTAACGGCAAAGAGACCACAAAAGTAGTGGCTGGTGTTACATCTGTCTCCCCACAAACCCTCTTTTGTCTGCAGAACAAGAAAATAAGAACACTTCCTGTATCTGGAATTGTGATATATTTTTCACTACACATTCCCAGGTCATCCACATCTTCCCTTTGCTCTTTGTTGCTTTCCTCTACTCACATGACAGAGAACACCTACAGCAAGTGGAAGCAAATGCAGGACGCTTGGCCACATCCCACTGTCTGAAATGTCCTGGCTTTCCTCTCAGCCAGAGGAAGATACAGCCCCTCCCTGTGCAAAAAGCAGCAGCTTGGATATGAGAACCCAGGAAGATAACTCCACTGGCACACCTCTCCAATTCACTTCAGCATAACCCAACACCTCACTTATCTTCAGCTCACCTTTATCCAAACTGTGTGGATGGCTCAGCCCTGCCCACACAAAAAATACCTTAAAACACAAACTCTCCCTCCCCACAGGGAGAAATCCCACTCACCAGCAGGTGTCCTGTGGTGGTGGCTTAGCAACAAGAGGCACCTCTATGTAGCTTTTCTGCCAGGCACTTTGAGCAGTGAGCAAGCTTGCTACATGAATAAACCAAAGTTCTATCCACAGAACAAACAAACCCCCTGGGGGATATTGAATTTCTGTTCTTTGCCCCAAGAAATACCTCCTCTTTTTGGCTATCGCATCATGAATGAGCCATCATTCCCTTTTCCATTTCCCCAATCCTGGTTTGCTTGCAGTGCATTGCTGGTGATGGACATGGCCACCAAGCCCTCTGGGAAAACATTCTATCTTCTCCAGAACCACTAAACATTTCAAACTCGCTAGTCCTTTGCATTCTTTAACCACAACACCCTCCAGTTCCTACCAGAGCTTATTCAGTGACTCCTTGCACCCACGTCCCTACCACAGCATTGTCCCTCCGCAGGCATCCATGAGCAGGACCCTCACTGGAGTTCACTCCACCCCTGCTGCCCTCAGCATCTTGTTGGAAAGTACATACCATTCCTTTCTCTCCTGAAATACTTAAAGGCACAGAATTACATTTCTGTGGGAAGGAGAATGATGAAAAACATGTATCCTGTCAAAAGGCTCCACAGCACCAGCAACTTGCTCCATCCAGGTGCAGGATCAGCATTCCCCAAAGATCTGGGAAATCAACAAAAGTATCACTGAGGCATTCAGAAAGGGCAGATTACATGTCATCTCATACATTTCAATCTCATGATTCAGAAGACACTTTCAGATTACACTCATTTAACTGGAGAATACCCCAAAAATGGATTCAAGAAAGAAAGGATCCACACAGAAGTGTAACAAAAGACCAAAACATAGCGGGATTTAAATAAGAGAGCAGAAGATTACACATAGCCAAAACATGAGTTGCAGAGGTACAACTTTGAGATGAATTTGACATGTTACAGTTTTTTATTTTACTCAGACAAAGGTGAATGCTGATTCAAGCTAGAGAGAGGAAATAGAATAGTTTTGAAAGGGCAAATGCCCCTAATAAACCAAATGAGAGATGTTTGACATGGCCTCAGGTTGTGCCAGGGGAGGTTTAGCCTGCATACTGCGAAAATTTTCTTCACAGAAAGGACGGTAGGGCACTGGAACAGGCTGCTCAGGGCAGTGGTGGACTCTCCATCGCTGGAAGTGTTCAAAAGGCATGTGGCACTCGGGGACATGGTTTAGAGGTGAATTCAGTGCTAATTCAGGTTAAGGGTTGAACTCTATGATCTCAGAGTTCTTTTCCAGCCTTAATGATTCTATGATTTTACATTGTGAACTGAAAGCCCTACCGGGGAATAAGAGCAGAATAGCAGGAACAGAGCAGAAAAGGAGATCTGTGCTTGTCCCTGAGGTGTTGGCAGATGTGCTGAGAAGCAGCGAGGGAGGTGTCACAGAAATGAGTTACATCTAACGTGCAAGAGACACAGGCTGAGTGAGACTGAGACATCCAAGCTTTCCCCACTGAGTATCAAAGGCTTTTTTCTTTATTACAGAAGTGTTCATTGTTTCATATTTTGACTTCAGTGAAAATTCCAGAAGAACATTTTCCCCCCGACTCAAACCTCCTGAAAGCGGGAGTTGTCTCTCATCTTCAGCATCAGCAAGTGTCAAAGGAGGAATTACACACGAGGGATGCAATCTGCACAGCTGCAGCCTAAACTCTACTGATACTTTGTGGGATGGTCCTTCACAGCAAATCAAACCATCCATCAGGTCCTTCACAGTGCTGGAAATCTCAGCTGCAAGCACGTCACTGCCTCCCAGGGTGGGAATTCTGCAGGGAATCCACCAGGCTCACATACACCATCCAGGCAAAACCAGTGCCACCCTTCAAGCTAGAGCATGTGGCAGGCCAGGGAATTTTGAAGCCCAAATAGCTGAGGAGGAATGTCCACAAGAACTCCGTGCAGGAGAGTCACATTGTCCATACAACAATGCTTGTCCCAGAGGAGCCTCCTAACTTGTATGCAAGGTTTAGGTAATAAACCTAAGGAAGCAACAGAAGCCCCATTTGTGATGATGATAATCGTGCCAGCAATTTTTGCCCATTCCTTTGTTCCATTTTCCTTCCAAAGAGGGATGGTTATTTGTAAGTCTTGCAGAAATGTGCGCTTTTAGATGAAGCTGTGAGGAAGCAACAAAAAAAAAAGCACCCAAAGAGTCTGACCTCAGACATGTGGGGCTGCTCCTGTGCTCCCCATGTACACATAACCAAATTTTCCACTGGTCACAGGAGGGGTAACCACAAACCTGAGTACAGGAGAAGACAGCTGCCTACAGGCATGTTACAAATCCATCCAAGATTTAAGTTCTCCTGGGAACTTATCCAAAAGCATTCAAAAGATAACTCAGAATTGTTTATATACTCAGAGAAAAAAGGGCAAAAGCCCTGACTATTCAAAATAACTGAACCTGACAGACAAATGAATGATTGCACCTCAGAGGATGTACATGTCTGTTCTTCCTCTCCTTGCTAAATCATGGGCTAATCTTTCCACAGTATGATTATCTGTTACAAAGCAATGCCCTTTTTTTACAAGAACTTGGCTCTGTTTCATCAACATGGGCTTAATCAAAATTTCTCTCTATGACCATACTGGCATGGGTTGCCCAGAGAAGCTGTGTCTGCCCCAACCCTGGCAGTGTCCAAGGCCAGGTTGGACAGGGCTTGGAGCAGCCTGGGACAGTGGAAGGTGTCCTTGCCCATGGCAGGGTGTGGGACTGGATGAGCTTTAAAGGTTCTTTCCAACCCAAACTATTCTATGATGCCATGACCTGCATTCTACTCCTTAAAAGCCTGCCTGTGGATGGCCTTAGTCACCCAGCTCCCCAATGGAAAGAGAAACCTCCTTTCCCGTCTCATGTGGTGGGAAATACAACATGGGCAATCCAGGTTCGCATGTTTTTAACTGTTTGCATGCTTAAGGACATACTGCAACATGGCAGAGGGATTTTCCAGCTCCCCAGGGTAAGCCCACACCCAACCCACTGGATTGTGGAAACCCCAGGAAGAGTTTTCCTCCAGGGACTGCAGAGCCTCTCTGGTTAACTGCACCAAGGTCTCTGAGGATGTCACATGAGAAGCAGAGCGTTGTGAGAAACCTGCCTGCCCTGTCTGCCAAGAAGTGCCATTAACTGCTCTTTCCATCCATCATGTCCACTCCTAACCAGCACAGTCCCTTCACCACCTGCTTTGCCTGACCCCAGCTTCAGACTACCAGTATTTTATCTACCCTGCAGCGTGACAAAATTTCATCGCGCTGGTGCCTTGGCTCCATCCTGCTGTGCTTTAAGGCAGTCTCTTCACAAAGGTCACAATCCATAAAGGGGGCTCAGGACCAGAGAGCAGAGAAATCACTATATGGAAATGGCAGGCACTGATCTCTGCTCTCTGTGAGCAGGGACAGGACCCAGGGAACAGTTGGAGCTGTGCCAGCAAGGTTTAGGTTGGATGTCAGGGAAAGGTTCTTCCCCCAGAGGGTGCTGGGCACTGCCCAGGCTCCCCAGGGAATGGGCACAGCCTCGAGGCTCCCAGAGCTCCAGGAGCATTTGGACAGCGCTGCCAGGGATGCACAGAGGGGATTTCTGGGGTGTCTGTGCAGGGCTGGACTCAATGATCCTGGTGGGTCCCTCCCAGCTCAAGATATTCTCTGAAGCATCCTCCTGCAAGGGTCCATCCTGCCCTCAGCTCCCAGGCTCTGCTGTTCCCTGACACTGCAGCATCACCTCCAGCCCCAGGCTGCACCCTCTCCTTCACCCCACTTTCCCACCACGCTTCCTCAGCTTCCCTCATTTTGCCACCTCTGTGTCAAGCGTCTTCCCTCCTCTGGTGAAGCTTCCCTTTCCAATCCTGCCTGGACAAGAACACAGGGCTTCCAGCAAGCTGCTGCCAGGGAGCCAACAGCCCACGTGCACACACGGTTGTGAGCTAGGAGTATTGAGGAATGTAAGTTATCTATTGTTTGCTCCAACCCGCATGAGGTGAGAGCTGATATGAACAATGCACTCCCCACAGCACTTCTCTTCTACCTTATCAGCGTGTGATCTTAATCCCAGGAGTCAATGCCATCATCCATCACTGTTAATGAGAGCGAGCTCCCCTAGGCAGGGGCCTTATCTCACTCTGTATCTCAAGAGCTACATGAGGTTGTGTCAGTCGTGCAATTAAGTAAAGGTTACACTGGCCTGAAAGGGTTAGCACCGGCTTTTTGGGAACACTTCTGTGCCATCAGAGACCAGAGGAAGCAAAAGAAAAAATGAAAAGTTGTCTTCAAACTGAAAAAGAGTAGGTTTAGGAAAAAATTCTTCCCTGTGAGGGTGGTGAGGTACTGACTGACATAGGTTACCCAGATAAGCTGTGGCTGCCCCCTCCCTGGAAGGGCTCCAGGCCAGTTTGGATTGGGCTTGGAGCAACCTAGACTAGTGGAAGGTGTCCCCATACCTGGCAGGCAGGTTGGAACTAGGTGATCTTTAGGGTCCCTTCTACCCTAACCCAACTCATTCTCTGAGTCTATATATGCATTGTTACATGCTACAATTCACATGTCACTTCAACTTCTGGGACATCCTGACCCAGCAGATACCAGTACCAGCAACACAGAAACAGCTGGATTTGGACACTTACCCACATTTTGCCATCTACTCCCTCTAAAATTTCCATTTTCTACCAGAAATGTTTCCTGAGGCTAAAGTAAAGAAGTAACTCTGATTCTGTGAATCCATATTTCTGTGATTTTGATTTAGTATGTCCTCTGTAGCCCTGCTGCCTGTATCAGTCAGAAAATCACACCCACTGAGAAAACCAAACTCTAAGAACAACCCCAAGGAAAGTTAAACTGCAAGAGAATCCCACCATCAAACTGCTTTCTGGGGAACCCCTGCCATGGGGCAAAAATTACTCCTTCTCTTGGCTCTGCCAGAGGCAAATAACTCCACCAGGGCAAGGGAAGTTGATGCCTGCATCTCCCTCATCTAATTCCTGTCCCAGCTAGAAAGGAGCTGATCTTGCACTGACAGGCTCTGCCAAGAATTCCAGTCAAGGTCTCCTGCTTCAATAGTAGTTCAGAACACTGCTTACTCTTCCCCCAGGTCATGTGCTACCTACAAAAATTATTTGTAGTGGTCTCCTTAAAGGCACAAGTCTCTACAATGCCATTAAAATACTCTTGCCTCTGCTTATAACTCAGCTGCAGATTTAACAGCAGCATAGACGATCCAGGGACAATCAGGCCAAGGCTGTCAATGAATATTGCCTCTGGACACAGTCCCTAGGGAAGAGTGGTCACTCAGCCTTGCCTCATTTGTTATCTCAACAGCTTGGCTTCAGGCCTGCAGCTTTCCTCCCACACTTGCCCAGTGCAGGGGCTGTGGGAGCTGTGCCTTTCCTCACTCCTTCCTACCGCACGTGCTAACTCAACACCCAGGTCAGATCCAAGGTTTGGAATTCAGTTCAGGAGAAAAAGGATGAAAACTCTCTATGCTATGCTAGAAATTACACAGCAGAACAGATTAGCGGATGCAGTGGTGTCCGCTGGCCTTTATTAGTTTCAAACACATGCTGGGTCATATTTTAAGAGTAGAGATGATGGTGAGGTAGCCTTGCAAGGTGGAAAACCTGTGGATGATGCTTACAGATGCTGAGGAGCAGTCAAAGCACTTGTGGAGCCACACAGCAACAGGTAATGCCAAGTGGAGAAATTCAGCTGAAGTTCACCAGCAAGGGGAAATGGCTGAACAGCCCAGATTTAACCACCAAAGTTCCAAAAAAACCCCAAACCCAACAAAAAATCCCACAAACTAAGGAACAACAACCAACCAAAAACCGTGACAACATTCTGATTAAATTTTGCCTTTAAATCAGTGAAAACACTACAGGCTACCACAGATTAGGAAGGACAAAGGACAACAGGACGGAACATTTCTCAGAGAAGATGCCACAATAAATGTCACTCTAAAGGGCACAGGATCTCAGGCAAGGCAGGGTCTGAATGAGTGAGTGACAGCAAGAGGTGTAAAGTTATTCTCCAGAGGCACATCCTAGACAGGTGCCCACATTCATCACCACAGATCTCATTCTAAGTGCTTTTGAATCTGTTTAGAGCCTGTGAAGCAAGGCAGTACACAAGTGATCAAAGCTCAGACCATGCACCAGACCCACCCCTTCACTGACCAAGAGTGTCCTGTCAAGGGAAAGTTCAGGATGTGCTTCAGATATTGTGTGGCCTGGTGGATAAAACCAGCCCACGCTCCCTCCCAAAGGAGAGCAGCTCTCATCCAAGGGAAGAGCTATGGAATCTACAACCAGAGGAGCATAAACCTCTTAAATCACCAGCTGTGCCCATTCAGCAGGGAAAGACAGAGCACAAAAATCTCCAAAGGCTCTCTTTCAGCAGGAAGGGTGGGCAGGGACTTCTGTTCTGGTGGCATTTCAAGTGCCTTTAATCAGACACATGATTTGGATTAGTCTAGAGGGATGTGCAGCGTATCTGTCCTGCCAGCTTGCTCAGCCCCTGGCTCAGGCTAATCCCAGCGTCACACAGAGACCAGGCCAGACCCTCTGGGTGACAGAATGGCCAGGCCAGGAGAGGACACTCAGTGGCTGGTAAGCTGGCAGGGGTCTGAGGAGTGTTGGCAGTCCTAAAACGTTCCACAGCTGTCATTAAGCAAGTTGGTACAGATCCCTTGTGAGTCAAAGGTCTCTCTGCTGCGGCCACCTCAGGCTCGTCAGCGTGAAGCAGTGGTTAGAGCAGGTGTATCTACACTGCTGGCTGGGCTCCGGACCAGGACCAGTCTGGAGGAGGTGAGCACCAGCATTAACTCGGCCCCAGGATCATCCCCTTAATGGCTCTGACCTGTCTTAGTATGGGCAAAGCAGAGACCACCAGGCTACTGCCTGTCTGCGGGTGTTCCGTGGTCAGAGCAGAGCAGAGGATGTCAACAGGCAGCAGCAGGGACAGAAATGCAGCAGTTTGGGAGATCAGAGCTGTTCATCCACCTCAATGGATGTGACCGAAGAGTCAACAAACGACTTAGAGAGAGACACTTCTCTTGTCTTCTTCCACCCGCCAGGCTCTGCCCATAACACAAGCTGTTTTTTGCCGCGGTGCCGTGCGGCTAGCACGCTGTCCTGGCACCGGGCAATCTTCTGCCTGCTCTGAACGGGGGTGGACGGAGCCGACTGCGGCACAGGAGGGCAGGAGAAGCTTCGGGTCGGGATCACCTTGCCCACCGATGGTGAAGGTGCGAGAAAGAGGCAGGAAAAAAGCAGAGGGACTTTCTCCTGGGGGAAGGGGTTTATTGAAGAAATGGGAAATCCACGGAGAAAGCCGAAGAAATGTGGCTTGCAGGGGGTCTTGTACCCCCACAATATGGGCATGGAAACCACACAGTTACCAATGGAACATCAGCCAGGGGGTGTTACGGAGGTGGGGAGAAGGAATTACAGCAAATGGGAGAAGGGATAGGCGGGAAGGAATAACAAGGGCCAATTAACTACCAAGGCACATAGAACTCTCCGGAAAGAGAACCAAATATGAGAAATAAGGGGAGGGGAGGGCTGCAGCCAATGGTAAGGGACAGATTTATATGTTTTTCACAGCCTTTTGAATGCTCAGGGCTTTTGGGCTGGGGCAGCATCAAACCAATGGACCTTTGGGTCCACTTGATCCGGCTGACCCTGGCTTTGGCCGTGGTTCACCGCAACAGTTTTTCATGCATTAATTGCCCACTAGGTGCAAATTACCCACTTATACACTTAATTTGCTTTAGTTGATGTTCACCAGAGGCAACAAGGGCTCACCAGCACCCCTGTTACAGCTCCATGAGCCTGCCAACACAGCTTCAGTGATGGAACAGCCCCAGACCTTGGAGCAATGGGATGACAGGCAGGAGAACTTCCCAAGTCAGGAGCATTGGTGAGGGGCTGAGCAAATACCACAGGCAAGTGACTGAACCTGTAGACTTTCCGACTGGATCATCAGGAGCTTGAGGCAGTGGTGACAGTGTTCTGCAGCAACACTCAAAGCCAGGAAGCAAGATCAGTGTGGCCATCAATAATGGTGCCTGCACTTTACACCCTCCATCCCTTTCTTTCCCTGCTCTGTAGGTTTACCCATAATTTTTTTCCTGCCTCTAGCTTGGTGAGGATGAAGTGGATGCAAAGGGAAGATGGGCAGCCCACAGCAGCTTCCCAAAAAGGGGAGCGTGGCTCCACTTTCTGCTGCTGACCGGGACTAGACAGAGGGAAAGCCCCTCTAGCCTCCCAGCTTCAGTTCCCAGTATTTCACAGAGCCAACCCCTTCAGGTAAGAAAGCCAGATGTGACAAAACACGAGGCTTTTGCTTCGAATATGTGCAGGTTGGCACTCTCGGTGGACTAGGAGCACACATGATGCTGAAGTAATTGAAGTAGAAAACCTTGGAGCTGAAACTAAGACCTAAAAGGGAGGGAAGTGGGAACACCTGCCTTCACTCTGGTCCCTGAATTAGTGGGTGCATTGTCAGCACAGGTACAGCTACACAAATAACTCCTTGCTTCAGTCCTCAGTGACAAACCTGGGACCAGGAGGGACGAGTTCTGCCACGCTCATCTCCAGCCACACGTTGCAACCTGGGTGCAGATCACCACCCAGCCACAGAGTCTTGGAATAATTTAGGCTGAAAAGCCCTCTGAAACCATCCAGTCCAGCCACTCCCCCAGCACTGCCAAGGCCACCACTGCCCCATGTCCCCAGGTGCCACATCCACACAGCTTTTCAACCCCTCCAGGGATGGGGACTCCACCCTTGCCTTGGGCAGCTGTGCCAGGGCTGGACAACCCTTTGGTGAGGAAATTTTCCCTAACAGCCAATCTAAACATCCCCTGGGGCAATCCCTCAATCATTCATCACAAAACACGGCAGGAATTTCTTAGGGAGACAAGAAAAATGTCATTTTTTGCAGCCTTTAGATTTACCAGTACTAAAACAAGTATTTGATAAATATGGATAGCATCCTGGTTTTGGTGTTGGACCAGAAGCAGGCTTCCATACTGAAATCTCACATATTATTTAAGCACAGACCAGGGAAAAAAGGTTGCAGAGTCTGTGGATCACACAGCAATTGATGATTTTGTTTGCAACATTTTTTGGCTGATTCAAATAGTTGTAAATTTTTTCAGTTATACATTATCAACTCTGTATTTTAAACACTCAAATGCCTCATTCCAATAGTCATGGTCCAAAAAGAAAATCAGTCCACAGATAAAACTCGAAGGGTTTGTAGTTCTGTTCTGATTTACCAGATATTCTTCTAGGAGATGCTGCAGTAAAACATTAAAGAGGAAGAGGATCATACTGGTGTTAACTGCAGCTATCCTTTACATGAATCATTTATGCTGCACTGTAACAAGATGTTTTTAACATGGATTTCACTTTAATCTTTTACTTCAATCCACTGAGTCCCACTGTGCCATGAGTGGTGAAATGCTTAAAAAGAGTCACACCACCAAAAACTTTACATCACAAATAGATAGAATCAAACTGCACACAGAGGAAGAAGGGGGAGGTACACAGAAAAGGCACATATCACAGATGTGATAGGGATTACAGGTCTCTTGCTTCCACCACCCTTGCCCTCAGGTTTCTCAGCTGCTGCTGGCATGACTTACGTTTTACAGCTGCTAAGGACAGTTTGCAAAGTAATTAGACCTGGGTCCTAATGCTCCTACTCAAGGATGACATGCATAGGGACTGGGCAGGGATCTAAGCCCGTATTTGAAATAATAACACTCTTGGCCGAGTAGCAACAGGTCCAAACAACCATAAATAAGAGCTGCATACTCTCAGAGCCTCCTCCAAAAAGCCTGGGGAAAACAGAAATCTCTCTCTTCACAAACACTACAAACAGAAGAAAGAAAGGGATCAAAAAGCAGCGAACACACTTCCCACTATCACATCTCAAGGTCCCTCTTCTAGGAGGCTTTCCTCAAGTTCAGAAGAGAACAGGGCGCTGGTTCTGGGCACAGAGGAAGTGGCAGCGGCGACTCAGCAGCATCTTATCCTGGCTCTGGGAGCCCTCCAGTGGCTGCCGGCAGCGGGAATCACGGAATGCTTTGGGATGGGAGGCGCCTGGAAGCTCATCCCGTTCCACCACGGGCAGGGACACCTTCCACTATCCCAGGTTGCTCCCTGTCCAGCCTGTCTGTGAATCCTGCTGCTGTCCCCGTCCCCGTCCCCGTCCAGGAAGGAGGCAGAGGGGCCCTACAGCAGCATCCCAGACGAGGTGAGATTAGTCAGGACACACCATCCCTCCCTCCCTCCCTCTGGCCTGAAGCAAAGGCAGCAGACCTCAAGCTAAACCCAGACAGGGAATTCGTGCCCCAAGGATAAACTTAGTCCCGGGATCACCATAAGGGGGATGACGAGGGGGAAAACACGGTCAGCTCCCCACAGGCCCCGAGCTCTGCAGATGAGCAAACTGCACAGTAAATTTGCTAAAGCTAAACCCAGAAGGAAAACAGCGAGCATTTGCACAAGGATGCTGGGCAAAAAGCTGGAATTCAGCTAATTTCAAAGGAGGGAATGACTCATCGCTCATCGGGGTCATGTGAGTGTGGACAGAGCAAGGTGCCAGGGGACAACAAACCACTCATCTACCAGTGAACCTTGGCACAAGTGACTTCAAAAGAAGAGTGGTTTGAGGTTTTTTTCTATACCTGGGGATGAAAACAACCAGTGAGCACAAGGAGTAAAGCACAGCTGGTTTGCAGGCTCCAGGTTCAGGAGGAGGAACTGCCTGAAGCCAGGACAGCAAGAGTCTTGCTTGTCACACCCTCAGGCAGATTGCAAGGATTTCCTCCAGCCTGGTGAGTTGGTAGCACTGCAAGGCCATCCCTTCTTGCCCAGTCACACACATGGCATGGGTGTTTGCAGCCCCAATCTGCAATCCCCTCCCTTTAGCTGGAAAATGGTTAATACTGTGATTCCTTCTGGTGTAATTTTCATATGACTGACCACAGAACTATTAATATCTGAACCCGGAGCTGGTTCAGCTAAACGACTCATTCACTCCAAGGAGAAGAAAACCACAACTTCTTCTACCCCTGGAAAAACCTTTTGTGACTGCAAGACCAGTAGCTCAGATGTAAGGAGATGGTTCTGGTTTGCTGATGCCCCTCAGGGGAGAACATCAACCAGCATGAGAGAGCTCGGCTTGGTTCTGCTGTGCCTCCTTCGCATCTCCAGGAAGGGTGAGTTCTGAGCTTGCTGTCAACCCCTGTCTGATCACAGCTTCTCCTCTCACTCTAGTCCGAGTGCCAGGGAACTGCCTGCTACAACAAACTCTCCAAGAATTGCACCCTCCATCACGCTGCTTAAAAGCATCCTGAAATTCCAAGTGCATGTGACAACCCTGGGAAACTCAGACTCAGAGAGGTCCTCAGTTTGTGGGGGATTTTTGCATTTTTTTTTTGTTTTTCTAACTTGTGCAGGGAATTCATCTAACTTTTCCCCAGCTTTGTCAGGTGGATGCAGCATTTTCATCACCACCCTCCTTTCATATTCCTTAGGAGTTATTATGCAACAGACGCAGTATTTTCCAGTTCCACTGAGCACTTAAGCTCTCATTTAACTTCAAATATGCTCTTAAATTCCATTAAACTCTCTGAGATTTGCTAGAGACACTGTTAAACAGCATTTTCCAGAGCAAGGGTAGTGCCTGGGCTGGACCCCAGCTCTTGCTGTTGTCTTCATGACCTTTCCCACTGACAACCAGCAGATTCACTCATCTTGACAACCCTTTTTGGGAGTTACTTTCTGTAAGGTGGGCAGGCTATTTGCCTCTCTGTTTCTCATGAGAGCGTCAGTTCCAGGAACAAATGGAGCCTGGATATAACAAAAGGAATATGGCAGGCCTACCACGCTGAAGCTTTAGAGTTAAGGGTAAATTTTACACAGAATGTTGACAACTCCCTCCACTCATAACTAGGCAAACTGTGTTTCCATGGAAATGGGCGGAGATGTTAGCATTAAAAGCACTTATTTTTAACATTATTTTTCATCTGGAAGGCAAGGGGGGGCTTATGTGCCAAAAAAAAAAAAAAAATGTTCTTTGCTTAAGATTGAAAACAAAGAAAAAACTAATCAAAAGGGTGGCAGAGAGAAGCAAGTTGTACTCAGAAGCACATAATCTACAGTTCTCCCAAAGTAAAGGTTGCAGTGACATGCTGCAAAATAGCTAAAACAAGAGCAAATAAGCTAGAAAGCAATAGCAATTACAGTTTTCAGTGCCAGGTCCTTGTGCTCCAAACCCATGAGCTTCACGAAGCTCCTGCAGTGCTGCAGCATAGTTTATTACATTACCTGGGCTGGAAAAGGTGCCCATATCGTTATTGTGTATGACAGGGCAGCACAACTCCAGATCTCAGTAATCAAAATACTGGCTTGGAGCTGACTCGATGTAAATACCTGAACAGAGAACTGGCCCTAGGACGGCCTTTGTCCATTGTGTAGCACACAATAGATGAATACAAGCTGCACTGCCACAGAGATATTTGTCAAGCGTTATGGTCCACAGATACAGGAACAAAAAACAAATCTTATCTTTGAGTCTGCAGGAGTAATCTGACAGCTGAATGCCCATATGGTGAAGCCAGCAAGACCAGGAATGGGTGGAACTACTTACAGGACACTTTTACATTTCACAGGTATCCCCAGCTACTGAGAGCCCCTGATCTAATGAAATGAGTTTTTCGTAAGACAGGAATGCCAGCACAGATGTTTCTGAAGCCACAATCTGCTGCTACAGCTGTTGGTAGTAGCAGAAGAGTGGGTGGATAGACGTGTCTATATATTAAACTGAAAGGGGAGATTTAGATTAGATATTAGGAAGAAATTCTTGGCTGTGAGGCTGGGGAGGCCCTGGCACAGGTTTCCCAGAGAAGCTGCGGCTGCCCCATCCCTGGAAGTGTCCAAGACCAGGTTGGACAGGGCTTGGAGCAATGTGGGATAGTGAAAGGTGTCCCTGCCCATGGCAGGGGAGTGGAATGAAATGAATTTTAAGGCCCCTTCCACCCAAACCATTCTGCAATTCCATGATCCCTTCTTGCTTGTAGGTGTGCAGTGCAATGGCTGGTCTGTCCACGTCCCCTCTGACGTTACTGGAGAGCTTGGGAAGATGGTTATCCTGCCCTGCACTTTCACACACCCCTACAAAACATTTGACCGGGCCCTCACGGCCATTTGGAGGATCAAGGAGCCTTACAATGGCACGATAGTCTTCAAGTGTGTGAGCCAGAGCAGCAGCGAGCTCTGCAAGACTGCCATCAGCCACAAGAGCAAGTACAAGCTGCTGGGCAACCCCCGGCACAAGGACCTGTCCATCAGGATTGACAACCTGACCTGGAGCGACAGCGAGAGGTACTTCTGCCGGGTGGAGCTGGCCGGAGACATCCACGACAAGTATGAGAGCAGGAATGGGATAAAGCTGCATGTGATTGGTAAGAGGGTGCGAGAGACAAAGGAGGCAAAGCCACCCTCTAGGGAAGAGCCACAGGATGTGGGAAATGACAAATGGTAGCAGAAGTTTACCTGAGATGGTTTTCCAAAGGGTTGGCTTTTCTTTCTCCGTTATAGCAGGGAATATTCACTGTGCTCCTCAGTCTTCCAGCATAAGACAATGAGCACAATGCAGGGAAGGGAATAGGAACACAACCAGTAAGGAAATGGCGAGGCTCTGGCAGTTGGGGTGAGAGCCCACCAAAAGCTGAGCATCCCACTTAGTCCCTGCAGCACAGGAGCAGGGCACGCAGCAGAGGCAAGCTGGGGTGAGCCAAGATGGGGTTAAAGACATCCTCTCCATCAGAACCTGAACTGGACAGCCCAGGTGCTGAGCACACGTTCACAGGCGCTAGCACAACAGGGCGTGGGTGGTAGCAGGGGATTGGAAAGACAAGATACCTGGTACCCAGGTAAAATAAATCCAGAATCCTCTGGAGCGTGAAACATGAAGTACAAATGTCCTGGAAAGCCAGCTCAGAGCAACAAATGTCAAATGCTAATCCCACTTCCCAGGGCAAGCTCACAGATCAAGGGGGAGCTAGGAGAGAGGCCTCAGAAGCAGACTCAGATCTTACCCAGGCCATGAGGTTGGGTGATTTTGCTTTTGAGAGGGAAGTTCCTTACACCTGCTGTGCAGCGTGGGTGTCCAGATGGGACCCAAGGATGAGCTTGGTTGTTTCTTGAGAAGTTCTGCACAGTTGAGGCTCTCCTTCAGTTGCCCCAGCTCATGAGCACCCACACACAGCAGGACCAGGCCAGGATGGCAGCAAGACCTGTTTCTCAGGGGATTTTAACACCAGAGGAATGATAACACACACACAAACAGTACCCTGCTTGGGAATGGGCCCTGATGCTGTGATTGGGAGGGGTTAATTAATGCTTAAAAGGTTAATTTAAAAACCAAAACACAGAGACCCATGACACACAGCCTCAGATTCCTCTTGCACTGTGTGGACGAAGGGGAAGATGTGCTGTAGGTGGTTGCAAACTCTATTTTTGTTGTCTAGTCTGAAAAAAAATGAATTCCTGCTCTTCCTCTGTAAGGATACTCACTTAGTGCCCTTCATTTTCTGTAGCACCTTTTCGAACACTTCCAGGGAAAAGAGCTCCACCATCTCCCTGGGCAGCCCCTTCCAATGTCTAATCACCCCTTCCGTGAAGAAATTTCTCCTAATGTCCCACCTAAAGGTGATCTGGTCACTCTGGGGCTGGAAAAAAACACCAAAAATAGGTTGTGGCAAGAAGCAGAAATTTTCCTATAACTAACCTGCCAAATCTGGCAAGTCCCAGGCACTGAGCAAAGGGCTCACACAAATGGGTCCATCCACGTGCGCTCTGGAGGTCAGGAATTGAAGGAACAGCCAAAAAATACTTGTGCAGAACACTGTGGTTGACATGTCCTGGACCACGTGGACTTGCAGCCAAGTCCAAAAAGGTCACCAGCTGCACCTGTGCCTACAATGGTGGGTGGTACTTCTCTGCCTTCTGCCACCAAGGAAGGGCACAACAGTTGAAGTTGGTCAAGGTTCAGAAAAATGAGTGAGGCATTACTGGGATAAAACAAACAGAGTACACATGCTTGCATCCAGGCTTTGCTGGGTGAATCCTTTTGCCCCTCTATCCAACATGGGCTGGGTGGGGGAATCTAGGGGAAGAAAGTGCCAAGAAAAACAAGGAAGGAGAGGGCTGATCCAGACATCTATAGAGTCATAAAACAGTTTCAACTGAAGAGAATCTTTAAAGCTCATCTCGTCCAACCCCCCTGCCATGGCCAGGGACACCTTCCACTAGACCAGGTTGCTCCAAGCCTTGTCCAACCTGGTACTGGACATTTCCAGGGGTGGAGCAGCCACAGCTTCTCTGGGAAACCCCTCTTTTCAAAAAATTTCCTCCTTACATCCAATCTAAATCTCTATTCTTTTAATTCCGAAACATTAATCCTTGTCCTGTCACAGCAAGTCCTGTCCCTATTTTGCTTGGAGCCCCTTTAGGCCCTGCCAGGGGCTCTGAGCTCTCCCTGGAGCCTTCTCTTGTGCAGCTGAACACCCGCAGCTGTCCCAGGCTGGCTGCAGAGCAGAGGGGCTCCAGCCCTGGAGCAGCTCCGTGGCCTCCTCTGGACTGGCTGCAGCAGCTCCAGGTCCTTGTGCTGTTGTTCCCCAGGGCTGGGGCAGCTCTGCAGGTGGGGTCTCACCTGAGCGGGGCAGAGGGGCAGAATCCCCCTCCCCTGCTGCCCACGCTGGGGATCAGCCCAGGGCACGGGGGGTTCAGGGGCAGGGCAGGTCCAGCTCTCCCCCACCAGTGCCCAACTTCACCCTGAGAGAACAATGCTGAGGGTCCACCAAGACCAAAACTTCACTCCGGGTGTTTTGCACCAGACCTGCCTTTGCAGCCTGACCCACTTTCCCTCCCCTGTTGCGATTCCCACAGCCGCTCCCAGGATCATTAACATCACGGTCAGCTCCAACAGGGACCACACCTTCCAGGCCCGCTGCACGGCCGAGGGGGAGCCAGCGCCCGCCCTGACCTGGACCGGACCCCTCTACGGCAACCCCAGCTCCACCAGCAGCTCCGGCCACAGCGTCACCAAGGAGCTGCGGTCCCTGACCCACGACGGGAAATACACCTGCACTGCTGTCAACAGCCACGGCAGGGCAGAGGGGGCCCTCTACTTCTACAAACTCAGAGCCTCCGACAGCTCCTCCTTCATGATCCTGATCTTTGTGCCGCTGGGAATCAAGGTGCTCATTTTGCTGGTGATGCTGAGCTTCACCGTTTTCTCCAGAGAAGGTCAGTGTCCTGACTTCCCTCCAGCCGACTGGCAACCAGGGATGGATAGAGCAGAAACAGTCAGGCAGTGTGTTTGTTTGGTTGGGGGGGGGGGGGAATATTAATGATTTTATTATTTTCTACCCTAGGAGGATAATTCTAGCAGGAAGAGCCAAGAGCTCTTGGCTGGCTGGTCACAGCCTACTGACACAGGGGGCCTTTGAAAATTCAGAGGGGGCAGGAGTTTCCCTGTGCCCAGGAAGAAATGTTAATAAACCAACAGAGGGGAGATTAGTGGAGAAGCCACGGCCTACATAACCAGATTTTTTTTTCCTTGAAGCAGGCTAATTACTTCCCCTGTAGCTCACAGCCAGGATTTCCCTTTGCTGCATCCCACACAAGTTTAATCTCCTGGGATGAGCACCCTCATTTTACAGATCGCCCTTGTCAGTCCCCCAGGGCCTCACTACCCAGTAGCCAGCATTTGAGAAATCCCACCTTCCAGCCACACCAAGGCTGTGAGATCAGGGAATGCCCAGCTTACAGGAGATGAGGATCAGCCCATGGACTGACGGATATGACATCCCAAGCAGCCAGGAGGCCACTGGCCCCCAGCCCTCCAGTGCTGCTGAGTGGTGGCATCGACAGGAGGGGACTGAGGGGAATGAGATGTCCCACCGCTGGGACTCATCTGTAGGGACAATCTGATGTCACACTCATGGAAGCCACCACTTGATTTGAACAGTAGAAGCTGTCAAACCAACCAAAAATGCTTTTGTTCCTTATATTCCAGTGCCTAATTCCCAAGAACATGAAGAGGGCCCCACACCTGACATCAGGGCTTCTTCCCACTTACTGGAGTGTCACAACCACCCTCCAGTGCAGCTTCCCAACAGCTCTAGGTCATTCCTGGCTTCCCAGCCCACTCTGATCTCATTGCTAACCCACATCATCCTTCCCACTTCACAGGTTCCCCCTCTGCTCCATCCAGCCTGGCCAGGTAAGGATGTCTTGCCTTCTACTCATGTTATCCTGCAGGAGAGTGAGGATGGCCCAGGTGAGAAGTGCAGTGTGTCCTTGGTCTTGGTAACAATTCTCTGGCCTCAGAGCAAGCTCCTGGGGCAAGGAAAGGGTTCAGCTGATGGTCAGGTGAGCCAGCATGAGGGAACAAGGACTGGACACTGCTGGGAGGAGGTTCTGGCTTGGGCACAGCTGAGAGGAGACCCCAGTGGTGTGAGGACAAGGGACTGGGCAGCAGTGTAAAGACCACAGCACACGGCTGCTACACCAGCAAAGGGCTAACACAAGTTTGGATGTGCCTTAAGCCCAGAGCATGGCTGGAAGGCTCCAGGTAGGCTGGGACAGCTGGGGGTGTTCAGCTGCACAAGAGAAGGCTCCAGGAAGAGCTCAGAGCCCCTGGCAGGGCCTAAAGGGGCTCCAGGAGAGCTGCAGAGGGACTGGGGACAAGGCATGGAGAGACAGGACACAGGGAATGGCTTCCCAGTGCCAGAGGGCAGGGACAGATGGGATATTGGGAAGGAATTGCTGTCTGTGAGGGTGGGCAGGCCCTGGCACAGGGTGCCCAGAGCAGCTGTGGCTGCCCCTGGATCCCTGGCAGTGTCCCAGGCCAGGCTGGAGGGGGCTTGGAGCAATCTGGTCTTGTGGAAGGTGTCCCTGCCCATGGCAGGGGGTGGCACTGGATGAGGTTTGAATGATGAAGTGCCTCCCAACCCAAACCATTCTTGGATTCTGTGATGCCACGTTAAACTAACAATGGATCATCCACCCAAGGGAAAGGCCAGGGATGGAGTCTGTGCTGACACTGTCAAACAGAAATCTTCCCCTCCCTCTGCACCCCAGTTTGTAATGGAGCAGAAGCAGCTGCCACACCAAAGCTGATGAGCTCAGCCAAGTCTGCAGGGAAGGTATGGAGACAGCAAACAGCCCAGCTCGGGTGTGACAGGGCCTGATTCTTGGGCTGGCATCCACAGCATGCTCCCACAAATCCCTGGCATTTCCCATTACCCAGCTCAACACTGATCTTGGACACTCCTGACAGATAGGGTGGCCAAACTACTGGGATGGGAAAAAATAAATTTAAAAAAAAAAAATTCCCACCAGAAACAACCCTTGGTCTAATGGTACAGAAGATGTATCTGAGGTCAAGGATAATTACATCTGCATGGGGCTGCCCCCTTTCAATCTGAGTAGTTTCATTTCTTTGTGATACCACCCTCCTGAGTTACCCCTACATGTCTCCTTCCCTGACCTTACCCAAGAACAATGGCCATGGCCATCCCAGCAGGACAGTCAAGCATACAGGGCACAGCCAAAGAAACAACAAGGAATTTAATCCTACAGTCAAATTTGTAACTACTTGTAAAAAGGCATAAAAAAAGCATAGTTTTGCAGATTTATCAGGGTAAACCACACTGCACCCTGGGTTATATTTGCATAGATACTTACATAGATAAGAAGGCTTAAAGCCAACACTTACATAAGAAGATCCTTCACAGGAGAGGTTTGTGACAACCTCCCGAGGCTCTGAGCAGGACAGTAGCACAGTGGATGCTAAGGGTGCAGGAGATTGCTCTGCATACTTTAAGATGTAAAAGCTTTTAAGCTGTAAAACAGCAGTTGCAACTCAGACCCTTAAAAACTACTGTGAAGTAGAAGAGGATCTGTCTCAGAGTGTCACAGATGCTCTGACATTCACTGGAGCCACTCGCAAAACCCGCAGCAGCCTGAAACGTGCCCTCACCTTTCCCACATCTCCTCCTGCCAGGCCACAGCTGCCAGAGTGCACCTATGAGAACTTTGACCGCAGACACGGCGGCAGCCAGACCCTGCCCACAGGAGGGGCCGTGCTGAGGCGCAGCTGAGCAGGGGACCCATCCCCACCCGCTCCCCCCACGGGTGTCCTTCCCCAGGGAACACAGAGCTGGCCTTGGCTGAGGCACAGAAGGTCAGACCAGCCTCGGGGAGGTTGGAACTGGATGATCTCGACGGTCCCTTCCATGATGCTGTGAGTTCCAGCCCTGCTGCTCCTCACAAGTGAGAGCAGCCTTTAAGGGGAAACAAGAAAAAAAAGAAGGGATGGAGCTGGAAGAGCAAAGCACAGGATGTCAGTTTTACCCTATCTGTGTGTTTTTAGCCCGTATCAGATATTTAGCAAGCAGGTGACAGTATAAAATTGTCTCACAGCTTTTTGCTTTGGTATTTTTCAAACATTGCTCCGAAAAGCCGTTTTCACCACTCCACTTGTCCGACCACATCCAAGTGGGCTACCAACATGTTTCAAATACTAGCTGTGGCAAAACACTACTGGAGTTTCTGATGGGGTTTGTTTCCTTTTTTAAAATTATTATTATTATTATTCCTAAATGTCCAGAAGAGTTTATTTAAGAGTTTAAAGGAAACCTTAACTTTAAAGAGGCATCCAAGCAAAAAAAGGAAGATGGTTTCTAAAAACTGGTAGAGCTGAAGGCAGGACATAAGAAGTCTAAACTAGTCTGTGTTCTAACTTTACTGCAGCTCTGAGTGCCCAGAAACTCAGAGCTTTGTGATAAATGTGCTGTGAAAATGTCCCAATACACCCAATTTTGGGGTCTAAACCATTTCCATCCCTGTGTTACACAGAGAAGTTTTTTTAAGGCCTGACTACTCATCTCTTAAATCTCTCTTCTGAGATGAAGTCACTAGTACAAAGTCACAAAAAGGCCAAGCACAGACAAATCTCTAACCCAACTGTAAACATCCTCCAAGGTGAGGTGAACAGGCCCAGCTTATGGTATAGGGCAATGTGGGTCAACCTGGAGTCCTGCAGAGGCAGACAGATGCCCAGGATAAGGCTGGAAAGAGCAACACGTTGGCTTAGATGAGGAGGAGGAGAAAGAATTAAGAAAGAGCAAGTGGCTTGAACCTACTTTCACGTTTCTACTGCTGGATTTGATGCTCTGTGCAGCCATCCCAGTGCAGCAGCTCCAAAACTGTTCCCTGCACAATCCTGCCCCTGGTAACAACCACCAAACTGCTACTGAAATACCATCAAGCCTGCAAGCTCAACCCCAGGCTGGGAATCATTATTTTAAAGTTCACCCCTTCGTAATATCTGCACTGGGAAAGCAAAGCAGAATTTTAAATTACTTGGCCAGGATGATAAGGGGAGAAAAGAAAGAAATAGATGCAAGGATATACTTGAACCTGATCTTTTAAATCCCAGCTTAAAATCCCAGCAGTGACAAAGCCAGATTTAATAAAAGTAAGAAGAGATGCAAAGAGAAAAGGGAAGTTAGAGTAGACAGTGTAGTCACAGATCTGTGAGCTCGGTTTCACAGGTGTCACAGAGGAAAGAGACCTCAGAGATATTAGCTGGACAAATTGAATTGGATTTCTGAGCCCTTATGATTTACAGACAGAGTAATGAGAACCCACTTCTACCTGTGCATGAGATTGAGGCTTGGCTTTCTGAATTTTTCTTTCAAAAATTACTTCTTTTAACTCAACTAGTTTGGGTCCAGACAGAAGCATCAGACCTCGTGTCCCAAAACCAACTCATTCCCCCTGGTCCTCATGGGAGACTCAAACACCCACTCAAACCAGTATAAACTGGAGGGACAGTGCACACACCAGGAGGCTTCAGGTACTGAACTCATCTGGGAGGTGCAGGGAATGCCAAAGTCTTTCCAGTAAAACTAGAAAGAATAAAAAGTCAATCTATTGGTCACCACTTGGAAAATAAGGCCTCAAGCTCTGGAGTTCACACTTGCACAGAGAACTACAATTCAGGTTCAGACTTCAGCCACTGCCACACTGATCATGAAGCCAGAAGACTGGTCTGTGGTGACAGATACAGCAATTGTGTGTTATCTGATGTGGATCCTTCTACCAAGTTGAAAATACCACAGTGTCTGTTACAAATTGCTTGATTTTCCTTTTTTATTTTGCATGGTCTTTGCAGACAGAGCATGTTATAAATACAACATTTGTAAAAACTCAACAGCTGAAACAATTCCTCATTTTGAAAGTGCATGTCAAACACATATTTCTGACTTCTTCACATTTATATGCAACTGATCAATAACATTGAGCCTAATAAACCCAGTGGTTTTAAGTCTTTGGGGGCAAAAGCAGCAGAATGTATTCCTCCAGACATGAATTTTCCAAAAGAGTCTGTTAAAAACCATGCTGCATTGGTATCTGGTTACTATATAGGGGGATGTACATATATATATTTATTTATAGGCTCGCAGATAGAGCAAAGAACTCTAAGACCACATTAAAATGATGGTGATCTAATGACCCAGCTGGCATAATTAGCAGAATCTGCCAAGAAGGAAAAGGTGATCTGTCCTCTAGCACCAGAACCATGGTTTAAGAGCAACAGTTCAAAGCATCATTGACCAGACAGCAGGTAGCACATTTCTATCCCCTATTGACCAGAACTCATGTTTTAACGTGCAACCGTGTCATAAACACAAAGGCACAATTAATGGAGGAAGAGAAAAAGCGATCAGTTCCTTCACAGAGCTGTAGGGACTGGGACTGCAGGACCTTGGGACAGCTCAAACAGATCAGTGATTAAAGGGACATCAAACAAGTACCGGGAAAATTCTCCTTCTGCTTTTCCTAAACAAAAGTGCATCCTATGATCAGACAAGGCAACAAAAGCAGTGATCATTCAGATGAAACAACAGATTTACAGGCTCATGGTTCATGCTTTGGCAACAGAATTGTAACAAGTGATCACCAAATTTAATACAACAAAAATGCCTCTTCACAGTGTCATCTAAAATCCTGTCATGTCATGCCCAGCTAGGCAGAAGAGAATAAGCTTAAGTGGTGGTTGTTAAACATTTCCTAAACAACCAGACTTTAGTAATTAAGGAATCCTATTTAACGTGATCATAACTGACTGTTCCCCTCTCAGACACTGGAGATCCAGAAAATATGTCTCTGGATTTAAATCCCCTTGAACTTGGCTAGAAGTTACTTGCATTTAATCAAGCAATATAGATGCAGACACACTAATATTTAGAAAACAGGAAAAAAAAAGTTCTTTAGTTCCTATTTTTGTTGGTATTTACAGAAGTGGTCAAAGATTGTAGGCATGCCTCTAAACTACAGATTTCTGTGGGATAGCAAAAAAGTCAAGATTTAAAATACCATCTTTTCAAATACAGGGATTTCACAAAAATCACTAGACACACACTCAGGTAAGACTCAGAGGTATCCTGGTTAAGAAAGTCAAACCTCTTTTACACACAGTCCTCCATTCACTTTGAACTGGTCTGAGTGATGACACACTGGAAAATAAAAAAAGGCACCAAGCAAAAATTTCAGACACTACAGGATGAGCTGTGCTGACTAGTGATTTGTACACCTATCCCCAGGCACCCTTCTCTTCAAAGGGCACCACGCACAGAAGATACTCAAGTGCTTTCAGTCAAAAAAAAAAAAAAAAAAAGAACAAACCACCAAAAAAAGCCCCAAGAAACCCAAACCATTAAGCAATTCCACAGGCCTAAAATTCAAAAGGAAAGCAAGAAAACCTTGAAGTGGAGAAAACTTGACAGTGTGCAGTTCCTATTCACAGGTCTGACTTAATTAAAGTGGAACTCTGAAGGTAAAAATCATTTGTGCAATAAGGACGCTGTTTGTAAACCAGAGCCGCCGCCGGCCCCGCGCGCCCAGCGCCGCTACCGAATGCTGTCCAAATAATGCACTTCTGGGTACAGCGTGTTCACGAGCAGGGACAGGAGGTTATTGCCATCCCGAAGGCAGTGCTCGGGGTGCTTGATGAACAGAGAGGCCTGGGAGAGCTGCTCTTGGAAATCCATGTATTGTTTGTTGGATGACATGGCTTCGAGAGCATTCAGTGCCTACAGGGAGAAGGGAAGATGCTGTTAGCTGTGTGTACCTCGATCCGTAACACACCACCGTCTGCACAATTCCCCTAAAGGATCCTCACCTCCACAGAGTACTCAGAACAAAACAACTGTAAACTACAATCCCATAACAGTGTTTCAAGTCAACTTGTATTTGTCAAGCTGTTCTCTCCCCAAGATCAACACAAAAACTGTCCTATTAAGGCTTCCTAGGATTCTGTAACCCAAATGTTGTAAAATATTTACTTCATGAACTCAAGACATGGTTTCACAGAAATTATGTCAAACTACAAGCTGCAACACACTTAGATCTTCACTTTAGGTTGTTCTGAATATATTGACTTTCGTAAAAGTATTGTTTTGTTCCCATTAATAGTATTAAAGTTAGATATTAACTGTCAAGTTAAAAATTTTATGTAGAGAAGTCTACGTTGGCAAGTCTAGCAAGGGAAAATGTAGAAAATATTTCTGAACAAGTTTTGTTCTTTTCTTAGAGAAACAAGTTGTACTGAGCTACTTTGCTTTGGTTTCCAACCAACAGCTCCTTCCTCTTCTCAAGAGCTTACTGAAAGAACACCACGGTCAGTGCACATGCTAAAGGAGGAATGTTTATTTGTCACAGGACTTTTAAGCCCTGACTGCACATAAACAAATGTCAGTGTGAATGTAGCCCTGCTTTATCACTGAAAAGCAGTGCAAACCACAGCAGCACTGTTTTTTCCTGTTTGTTATAAATTCCTTCTACCTGCTATGTTCCAAACTTTCTGAAGTCGGGTTTTACAGACATATGTTCGTCTGCCCCTTTTAATTGTGTAAGATTAGAAAATGGTGCCTTCATATTAATGCAAAACACTCTTAAGTTTTACCCAGGATCACTTTAGGACAGAGTCAAACACACAGTCCTGCTGCCGAAGTTCAACAACAAGGTGAGAGCAGGATTTACCTTGAAGAAATGCTTGCAGTGACTCTTACAAAGTTCACCCCAAAAGCTAAACAAGCACGCAGAGAGGGCACGTCAAGCAGCCAGAGATGGGCACACCTCACCTGCTGAGCCTTCTGAGACAGTCTGGGCTCCGACCCAGCCTTGAGGCGCACCTGGCTCTCTGCAGGGATCTGCACCAGGAGGAAGGTGGACAAACTGCGGGCAACCACCCGAAACCTGCACAGGGAGAGCACAGAGGGACAAGGTGACACCAGATTTTCACATCTCAGCAGCAGATAAATTGTAAGATCTAACCATGAGGTATCTACTGCATGAGGAACGAAGTAAAGGCTTGAGAGGATCTATTCCAGTGTCACTTCAATATCACAGAATCCCAGAATGGTTGGGGTTGGAAGGGACCTTAAACCTCATCTCATTCCACCCCTCTGCCATGGGCAGCAACACCTTCCACAAGAACAGGCTGCTCCAAGCCCCGTGCAACCTGGCCTTGGACACTTCCAGGACTGGAAGGGGATCCCAGCTTCTCTGGGTATACACACAACAGGACACAACACATACTAGAAGATAACAAAATACCCTTCACATGAAAAGTTGCATCAGTTTCAAGCCTAGCTGAAATACTCCTCACCTCACATCTGAAATACTCCTCGGGTGACAGAATATAAAACATTATTACGGCCCAAATCAAAGGATGAGTTGAATGACACCAAAAATTCAGGGCAATTTGAACAGCACTGCATCCCAGAAGGTCTTTATAAACACAAAGTTATGTTTAGGTGCAGGGTTGAATTGGTGTTCCACAAACAATTATGGGATTTTTTCTCAGCATTCTTTCCACAGTGAACTTGATTTTGACACCTAACAAACTTAGTGTCTCTCTTTAGAAGGTAGACCGAATCACAAGCAAGCACATGCTCCTTTGAGCTTCTCTTAACATTTCCAATACCTCAAGGTTAGGACAGAAAATGCAATGTGTCTGCTTTTAAACAAAATCTTGTGAAGTCTGTGTAGAAAGCTGAAGCAGTTTTCTACAGACCAGCTGGAAGTATCTCCCTCTAACTAACAGTTCAAATACGAAGTTTGTATCTGCCTACAAACTTTGCTGGAGGTGGACAGAATCAGAACTGCATTTTCTTTCCTTTTTCACCACCTTTGCAGAGGTTCATACTCGCTTCTTAACCTGATGAACACACTCTCTTGTGCTTTTTCTGTGATAGGTCCAAACAACTTTACAGATCTGAAGGCAGCCTGGATTCTGATCACCTTCTGACACTGCACTGGGCATTCTGACCCAGGCTGCAGTTTCTTCAACACCATGACTCAAACCAATTGACTCACCACAGTCTCAGCCCTCACCTGGGTGACAAAGGAGACCTCCTGCCTAACCCAATAGCACCAAGCAATCCAGAAGTGAGTCTCTCCTCAGCCAGCTGGCTCTGCCGGCCCTGGATGGACAGCAGGGTTCGGATGACAGATTCAATCAGAACAGGGTCATCTTGCTCTAGCTGCACCAAGGATAACTGCATGGCTTTATGCCACCAGAGAAACAGCTTTGCCTCTTCCTTTGCTGAGCTTTAGGGAAGATGTAAGGAGAAAAATTAGAGAAAATAAAAAGAGTCTGATGCATAGGTTAAGAAGTTTATTTCTCTCCCCATTAGATCCATGAAGAATTCAGATTGTTAATTAGTGACAGCTAATTTTATTACGTAAGGATAGCATAAACTATACTACCCCACCAGTTATTATACTGCTGTAACTGCTACTGTTAGGGATTTGATCCACCAGCTAGCAGGTTTTAAGGGCCTGTAAGAGGACAAAGAACAGTGCTTCCTTTTAAGCTTTACAACTGGAAATAAATGATACTGCGGTCGTAAGTGGATTTAAACTTGCCTAAGACTTGGCACAAAAGGAATTAAGCTGTATCTTTACTTGTTTGTTCTTTTTTTTACTTACCAATAAAACACTTTAAGAAGCACTGGATGTTGTTACCACAACAATTTAGACTTTTAATATGATCCTTGAGATTAGGAAACATTGAAGATTTTTGTTGAGTAAAGCCCAAAATGAAGTTCCCCCTATGCTATTTTTAATCTTTCCCCAAACAGCTGGCAGTTCAAGTTAACAAGCTCAGATTTTCCACATAAAGCACCAGCATGAGTTTCCTGCATCAGACTATCCTCACATTACTCCTCCCAGTCATTTCCTATCCCAGGCAATCTCAGATCTGATGTTTAGAGCAAGGTTTAATCTGCTTTATATGGTGGCTTTGCTGTCTCCTTCACACCTTGGCAATCAAATTACTACAGTACGTACCACAGTGAAAGTGTTTTTTGAATTTCAAGAAACAGTGGGAACATACCTTTTCCCAAATTGTTCTTTTACAGAAAACATGAACATTATCAACGCTAACACAGAAAAATGATAATCAGGATTGCTAAATCCTGGCAACTTCAGCAGCAACTCTAACTACAGTTGTTACATATGTTAAGTATTTTTATTTTGACCCCAAGGCTATGCATCCTTTCCCCACAGAACCCAGTTATCTGAGAAGTTTTACAGCAATACAGGCCACCAACCCTGGGCATCCCACCAGATCCACTGGCTCCAGACTTGGTTCAGAGCTGCTGCACAGGCCCCATCCAGCAGCTTTCAGCACCAGGTCTCTCAGAATACCAGACTGAATATTCAGCACATAACACATCCCACCTTGTGGACACGCTGGGAAGTGGAACCCAGAGCAATTCAGGGTTTGCTTTTGGTCATTTTAACTGAGCGCAGATCCAGGCTGTCATTGAAACCGAGCTCATCTGACTGAAAAATGACTGAAACTCACTAATTTGCTAGCAAATTAAATTTCTTCTTCTCTTAAACCACCACAACTATTTTCTGTTGGCACTGCATATGGGTAGACTCAGTATTAGTAGATAGAGAAGGACAGGCCATTTCATCCAGCAGCCTGTTGAAATTAACTTAATTAACCAGGGCCACCTAATTATACCAGCTACACAACTCTAAATAAACTTTAATATAAATAATAATAATCTAAAAGTTTGGGCACATTCAGAAGCTTCAAGTTTCATACCTGGGGTACACTTGCTCCAGCCATTTGCTGATGGTCAGCAGGATTTTCATTTCATTGGTAAGGGTTTGGTCAGTGTTCAGGCATTGCAGCAGGTAGACATAGAGGGTCAAGTAGCTTCCTAAAGACAGGCACTCCTGCAGGAATTCTTCCATGGTTAGCTCAGGAACTTGGAGGGAGGCAAGTATAGGGCCCCAGCCTAACTCCTGGTGATGAGGGGAATCTTTGAAGAAAGCAGAAGAATAAAAAGCGTGTGAGAAAGCAGCACTTGGTAAAACCTAAGAACCAGGGCTACTAGTTAAGAGAATCTGGGCTGGTTTAGGTGTTTTTCAGGGAATCAGCATATCATGCAACTGATGGAGAGGAAAGAAAAATTCCACTATCATAGGGCACCTCCTTGAGGTCAAGGTGAGATTATTTTCTCAGCATTCAGCCAGGACTAAAATTTGAACATTTTAGCAATGGAATTAGAAGTATTTCCCTCAGGTGTACTGAAATCTTCCACAGAGTGAAAGAAACAGAAATGTAGTTCCACAAGGATTATGTAAACAGAAAAATAGAAGAAAAAAAAAAACCAAAGAAAACCACGCACACCACACTTACAGAGTTTTACCAAACCAGAGTATTTTTTTCTTAAATTAGCCTACAGAACACCCTACAGAGAAGGGGAAAAATGTCTTTTGTTCTCCTGGGGTGATTTTTTTTTTATGAAGTCCTCCACTTTAGCTGGAAAAACAGCCACACTACACAGAGCAAATCGGTTTTCACGGAGACAGGTATGGATATTAAGGAAACACACAATTAGAGCAGCTGTAAAACCCAAACCACAATCACAGAATCACAAAATAGTTTGGGTTGGAAGGGAACTAAAAGACCATCTTATACCACCCCCAGCCATGGGCAGGGACATCTTCCATTAGACCAGGTTGCTCCAAGCCCCGTCCAACCTGCCCTTGGACATTTCCAGGGATAGAGAAGCCCCAGGTTCTCTGAGAAACTTGTGCCAGGGCCCCAACACCCTCACAGGGAAGAATTTCTCTCTCATATCCCATCTACCCTGCATCAGCGTGAAGCCATTTCCCCTTGTCCCTACCCATGGCAGAGGGGCCAGAACAAGGTGATCTTTAACACCCTTTCCAACCTCAAGCACTTCATAATTCCAGACGATTTGTGCACAGTGGCATCCCGGACTGATCAGAGGCAGTGACACAGAGACAGGCTCCTACCCTTGCTGAAGTAGGAAGTGATGCAGGCCTCTGTGGTCTCGGCCATGTGGCGCACGGAGGCCAGGCTGTGGCACGCGGCCGTGAGGAGGGGCATGGCCAGCAGCCCCTGCACTCTGCTGTTGATCCACTTGCGCAGGCTGCCCCGCAGAGACTCGGCCGTGGTGATGCTGGAGTTGTTCAGCATCATCAGCGTTTCCGTGAACAGGCTGCTGAGGGCCAGGTGGCGCGTCTGCAGATCCATGTCTGCAAGTCAGAAAGCAGAGAAGCATTTCAGTGAAGAGACGCTGGAACCCAGGTTCAGCTTCACCACTGGACACTTTGTGTGGACACTGGTCTTCCTCGTTACACATCTTTGTGGGCCATGGGCAGAAGAGACACAGCCCCTCACAACCATTTCTGCGGACTACAGCGAGACACAGTTTTCACCTGAACTCACAGTTTGACAGAGGAACCTCAAGATAGTACTGGTACTAAAAAGGAGATCTAGATAAATCCTGTGTGTCTGGACACACCATACCACTAGGGTACACCAATATACCTCTTCTATGTCAATACTGTCAAGTTTTACTAGTTTTACGATTTAGAACCATTTGTGAGAATCCACTCATAGAATCATAAAATGTTAGGGGTTGGAAAAGACCTTAAACATCATCTAGTCCCAACCTTCCTGCCATGGGCAGGGACACTTTCACTAGACCAGGTTGTTCAAGGACTTATCCAACGTGGCCTGGAGCACTGCTAGGGTTGGGGCATCTACAACCCCCCTGGGCAGCCTGTGCCAGTGTCTCACCACCCTCAGAGTAAAGACTTTCTTCCTAACATCTAACCTAATTTTCCCCACTTTAAGTTTGTAGCCATTACTTCTAATCGCTCAGGACCAAGAGAATGGATTTGTGTCATTCCTCCCTTTAAAAAAGAGGTAAATGACGAGTAAAATAAAAATTAGAAAAAACCCTAAACCACCAGATGACAAAGAAATTTATCCCTCAAGCTCCTGTGTATCAGCCAGTTTTATTCACAACACAACCCCTGTTTTTAATGTTGGTTCTGTCACTCTTGACAGCTCCGTGGAGTAAGATTCATATTTTTGCTTTGTGCTAATATACCACTTATATATACATCACCAAAGCACCATGCCCTGCTGCCTGTAAGGGACACATGACAGTAATGCAAATAATTAAATCATCACAGATCAATCTACTCAGCAGAACAAAGCATTGAACAGCTTTAAGGTGATTTGCCATTTCTTCAACACAAACCTGGGGGACTAAAGATGACTACATCATCTAGCAACTTGGCCATTTCTTGTTCCAAAACTGCAAGGGTTATCTTTCCACTTTGTTCTAAGGTGCTGAGGAACTGAACCACCTGGCGAATGTATGCTCGGCACTTCAGTGTTGCATCCTGTCAAACAAAATTAAAATCAATTAGGGGACCAAAAAAAAAAAAAAAAAAAAAAAAAGAAAAATCACACCTAGAACTCTTTCCTTATTCTGTAATATACACAAGCAGAACTTTGCAAAAGCCAGTAACAGCATGGAGATGCTCCAAAACTAGTTCAACTCACAAGGTGGATGTGACTATCCGAAGATGCCCCAAAGCCTGCTGAGATTTTCAGGAGCTTCACGATCAGTTCAGCTCCAGCATCCTTAGCAAGGATAACAGAGGGAGGGTAGTGACTGTTGCAGTAGCTGATGATGCTTTGGTAAGATGAAATGCCCACAAGCTGCCAAGGAAGGGAGCTGGTCTGTCCAAGAAGATTTATGAGTGGAGATTCCTGAAGATTTAAAGACATGGGTTTAAGCTACACCTTCTTTGCAGTTTTCAATTCATATGCACCGTACTCAATACTGGAAGGAAGATCTGGCTTCAGAATTTGAAGGAGATGGAGCAGAAAAGCCACAGAAATAGATGACCATTGGGAGTCTGTCTGAAAACCAATTCTTTATTCAAGCAGTAAGCTAACACATGTATTTCATCTCTAGCATTTGCAAAACTGTATGCAGACTGTTGCAGTAGCTCTAATCAAGCATGAAAGTCAGTGGAAAAAAATGTTAAAATCTGACATGTAAAAACGTAAAGATGGCTAGAAAGATATGGAGACCCTTCAAGTTAAAGTCACTTCAGTACAGGTTTAAAAGAGGCATTAAAATATTATTTTTAAGAATAGGTTCATCTAAGTTCACAGTAGAAATTGTGTCCCTAATTTTTGATTCAGTGAATCATCCACCAACCTGGGAGACTCCACATGTGCTTTTTCTCATAAACACCACCCTAAACAGCACAGCAGGGATGGAGACACAGCTCACACAAGCAGTGCAAGTCAGCAGATGGAAAGCTGTCTGTTTACAAGCAGCTCTCATCTATTCTTAAATATCTGCAGTAAAAAAAGAGCCCCCCGGACACAGAGAAACACCAGCTGGCATGGAGCTGAGTCAGGAGAGGTGCAGGATGAGTATCAGGGAAAGGTTCTTCCCCCAGAGGGTGCTGGGCACTGCCCAGGCTCCCCAGGGAATGGGCACGGCCCCGAGGCTGCCAGAGCTCCAGGAGCGTTTAGACAGCGCTGCCAGGGATGCCCAGGGTGGGATTGCTGGGGTGTCTGGGCAGGGCTGGGAGTTGGACTCCATGACTACTTCCAACTCAGGATATTCTATATCCTACTCTATGTTTCTACAGGTTTTAGAATGAACAAATACTAGAATTGTGCTGACAATCCAGAACTAACACAAATTACACTACTTCTACAGGAATGTGACACTGGTACAACAAGTACTTCTCAAGTTGCTCATGCCCTGGAACACAGGGCTGAGAAAGTTTGAGATTTAGATCAAGGCGTCACAAGAGTGCTCTGGGAGGCAAAAACCTCCTGACAGTGTGTCAGTTTAACACACTGCTGGAGGGAAGGAGGGAATTCCTGAGGCTGACTCACACCATGTGCAAACAGCTATCTTCTGAAGCTTGAGAAGGTTCTGATAAGCAAACACGTTCAGGTCAAAGCACATGAACTCTGGTAATTTTCCTAAACTGAAATACAATGATGGTCAAAGGCTGCTGGTGACATCTTGATGTGGCATCTTGTAATGCCTCAGAGGAAATGGAGAACAGAAGATGCTGCAAGTGGAAGAAAGCTGACAGATGTGAAATGGGACTTCTTGAAGACAATCAAGACCCTCTGCAGAGTCCTCCAGAAGCAATGAACTGGACTTAGTCACATTGCATGTCCCTTCTAGTAAAGTATTATTTTTCTTTTAAGAGATGGGTAGGAACCTTCACAAAAATTACCTCTTTGCCTATAAGCTGTTCCTCCTTTGCCAACAGCACCATCATATACAGCAAACAGACAATCATGTTGTGAGTCTGAGGGTGAGGGTTGGGATTCCAAGCATCAGAGAGGACACTGACCCAGTTTATTTCACATAAAACATAACCCAAGAACAAGAAACAACTCTTGGGGCTGCCTCTTTCAATCTAGAAAGGAGAAAGGGAAAAAGGTGCGTAAAACAATGCAAGTACAATGTAAGATGTAAGTACTTTCATACTTTTTAGTTCCTTAGCCAACTGTAAATCTACAGCAGCATTTTAGGTCAGCAGAAGAGTAGACAAATGTCTTCTCTCCATCATTTCATTCCCCCTCTTGCAGCTTTACCTTGTCTCAGATGACTTGGAAGTGAGAACAACATGGCACTAGCAAAATATATTAAATCTAACTAAAAACATTATATACATAAGCAATAAATGAGACATTCAAGCACATCAACGAAAAGGGAGCTGTACAGCTCCCCACAACTTTGTCTAGGACTCAAAAGCACTCCTTTACAAAAATCCATCACAAACTGAGCAGCTGTGAATGCTACAAACAAACTTTAAAAGCCTACTTGCTAAAAGAACTGTCTCTTGCTCTCCAGCTCTTTTCGAGGGCAGCACTGACTTCGAACTTAATTCAACAGTTCCCATGAACTCACTTTAAAGAACTCTTCCATAAGCATCTGGTCAGGATGCATTTCCTTCCATGGAAGCCTTCTGAACTCAGTGTGGAAAGCATAGAGAATAAACTCTGGCATTTTGGGGGCTGTGCAACATTCACAGTAATGCATTAGGTGTAACCAGAGAGCCCCATGGTGGCTTGGCAACAGCTTTTCTAGAATCAAAGAAAATTGCTGAATTAACAACAGAAAAAAATTCAGATAAAACTTGCTTTCAGTAGAAAGTCTATTTCTGAAGATGAAAACTTGTGAGTTACACTAAAATACACTCAAAGAAAAAAATGCACACTAAATTTCTGTGTTTTTTTTCTCCAAATCAGAAGTGAGGAGGTTAGGATTTCATGCTCACCTTTAAAGCTCTCATGCAAAAGCTTGATGCAATCTGCAAACAAACCGACCACGGTGGAGGCTACAGGAGTGTCACTCTCCAGCCAAGGGTAGCAGGGCTGGCTACTGAAAACAGGCACAACACAAATTTCAGTGTTCAGTTACCTGATCATAAACATTTGCAATTTAAATATTCTAAAGCAGTGAAGTACAAGTATCAGCAGTTCTCCCACTTTCAGCTCTTTGGGACTCTCCTCTTCTTCCTTAGAAGAGCTACATAGTTTACTATCCCACTGAAGAGTAACCAGAAATTACTTGTTTGGTATTTCATGATGGAATTAAAACAACAGAGTTTCTCAGTGATATTATTCACCAACTGCAGACAACCTTTTAACTTCAGTGCTGACAGTGCATTCACAACTCCAAAAGCTTTTAATTTTGAAAGAAAGCACAATTTGAATGTATAGTAGCATAACTAACTTTTCACGTGAAGGCAGAGGTACACAAGGCAATAGATCATCACAGCACTGATTTAGCCTGAAGTTTCTTTACATACCACTGGCATTTGGGGTTATATTTGTTTGGCTTTTTTGTTTTCTTTTAAACAGGTATTATAGATATTATGGAAGCTAAAAAAAGGGAATCTGAAATTCAAGTTTCAGTGTTTTTAAAACTGAGTGAAATCCTTCACATAATCAAGCTCTGCTCATGTTATTATTACAAGATCTTTGTCATATCTAAAATAATTATTCTATCCAAACCCTGGAAAATTTGATGTAGGTCATTAATTAGTTCTGTAATTATTAAGGAAATGACAAAGTGACACCTATTTAAATGGAAGGCAAGACAGTCACAAATTATTAAAAACCAGGTAATAATGAAAGTCATTCTTACAGGACTAAAGTCCCTACTTTAGCAAAAATTAATTTAATTTTAAAATGCAATACATACCTTGCATCTTCTTTATCCAAGACCAGTATCCATGGTTTAAAGAGTCCAGCAATGACTGAATACAAGGACTGCAATGCTAAAAGGAAACAAAACAGTTGCTTTTTTCTTTCAAATCAACAACAGTGAACATATTACACTTTTCTAAATTTGCATATAATATCCTTTTCTCACTCTAACATTCACAGAATTATAGAATAATTAAGACTGGAAAAGACCTCTAAGATCATTGAATCCAACTATTCAATCAGTCCTTTCTAGTCAAATAAGAATTTAAAATACAATATGCTTGATAATAACTGTTAACAATATGGCTGTATGAACAACCATCACGAGCATTTTGCATTGTTAAGATGTTTTATTAGTATAATTTTAATAATACACCAGAGATTGTGGGGGTAATGATGATCCACACTTTAAACCTCCACATACTAAAATGTTTTAATTAAAATTTAAATTAAAATTAATTAAAAATTAAAGTAAAAGCCAACTTTCTCCAGATCTACATCATGCATGATGAAATTCAGTAGTATCTCCTTCCAAACCTCTGCTCAGTGCAAAAGACTATTTTTCTTGAAGAAAGTGCAATCACCTCATAAAATAATTTTGAAGCAAGCTCAAATATAAAAGAGCTTCCTTCTCAGATTATAAAGCATAAAGTCCTACACGGCCACGAAGTAGCATCAGCATTTCCCATCTGTATTTTAATACAAATGCAAAGTAAAAAATTTTACTGTTTATTTAAATGGCCCTTAACAGGCAGAATTAGAGAAATTAGGTACTTAAGTAATTTGCTTTTAAGACACATTACCTGCTAAAATTCTGCTACTCCCAATAGGTTCTTGGGCTAAATTGTCAACTTCAGTGTCAATAAGTCGTTTAATGAGATACTCCAGGAATTTGTTCACTTCAGCCACATAAGGAGTCCATTTTGAAAACAGGCCGAAAGTCCTGAAGTCCACCGAGGCCAGTCGGAGTTTGCAGAAGGATGTAGAAAGCCATTCTATTGTCTCTCTGACCTGTAAAAAGAAGAAAGCTGTTAATCAGCTGCAGAAAGGCTGCACAGCAGTGCTATCTGTCACTGGAGGGAAGCTGTTTCACCTGAAAAATATCAATCAACCCAAGAGGCACCCACCTGTTCTGTAGAGAGGAGAGTTTTTGCAGCCTCCCTCACCACAGGAGCTTCAGCAGAATCACTTCTCTTGACACTGCCCTGCTCAATCGCCAGTGAATCACACCCCAAAGCTCTAAGTGATGCCTTCCAGCAGTCAGGGCTTAGAAGCTGCTCTGATGAGCCTTAGGAGAAAGAAGGGAATGCACGCGTGAAAACCACAAAGTTAGTCCCCTTCTCTCAAAAAAGGTTGAAATTAGAGCTCCCTGCTACACGAAAAATTAGGTAACACGGGAGTTTGAAAGCCCCAAGTTTGAGAGTGAGAGATTATCTCTAATTTGCAAATGTAATCAACTTAACATTTCCTTTTGGCATCTACATGTTTCTCTCCTTAGAGATCTTCCCAGGCACTTTGTACATCCCTGGCCGCAAACACACATTTAGAGACAGCTGGTACCTCAGCAGGTATGGTATGACAAAGAGAAGTACTTTTGCTCTCATTTGAGGGACACATCAGATTATGGGTGGCATCAAATGTCAACCAGGACATTTTCAGCAGATTTCAGTGTCAGTTCCAGGTCTTCATATTTCCAGTTCTCCACCTGATATTGAAGGGTGATCAAAAACCCTTTGGTTTTGGTTTCTGCATTACAGACTGTGGCATAACCATAATTAATAGGGGCTTCCATTAACAGGAGACCACTCCTCCATCCTTCTCCTGCTACATGGGCTGAAAAATCTGTTGTCATGGATGTGTGTGCCCTGAGCCACAGAAGAGCTACAATATGTCTAATAAAAATACATCACATAGCAAGGCACATGAAAGTGCCCACAGAAACCTAAGGAAGTCTAAGTTGTACTGCATTTGTTGCTATTTAACTCTACTGCACAGAGTTCACTTTTTTAAGCCAGAAGGGTTCTGCACAAGGAGCTTAAAATGCATCACCTCAGATACTTACTTTGCACAAACAACCTTAAGAAATCACTGTAGTGGTCAGGGAACTGATACTGGAGAAGGTTAGTCCAATGCTTGCAGAAGATACTAAATGGCATCAAAATATCTTCTTCAGGTTCCAGGCCACATGCATTGAGGGCCAAGTGAATGGACTCCAGGAGCTGGGTGCGCTCCGAGAGAGGCGGCTTGGCCACGCTCAACCACTGCGTGAGGTCAAACTAGAACAGAGCACAGGGAGCATTCGCAAGCACAAGATTTGACAGCCACAACACTTCTGGGAGAAGGAAGAAATCGCCAGGGAAATAAAATCATGACATTTTTATGTGTTTAAGAAAACCCTCATGAATGTGCATCTTGTTAGCCCTAGCTCCAAACCTCACTCTCCAAAGGCTATGATTTAGCATACCGCAGAAGTCCCTAGATTTATTAAACAGCCCTTGGCAGGGGGGCTCAGATTGATAAAGATGCATCTGAGTTTCCACACAAGCATTAAACTGGACCTGATGTCCATAGTCCATAAATTTTTAGATGGAGGAGCAAAGCTTTTGTAGCCTCTTGAGCAGCTGCTCAGACCTCGGTCAGCAGGGACAATGCTGGCCACTGTCACCATGGACAGCTCAGAGTCCTGCCCAGGACAGACTCTCTGCTGCTTCCAGCTGTCACCCTGTAACTAAAGAGGAGAATCAGAGCAGTATCAAAGGCCAAGTGTTACACTAATTTCTCCACTGGCAGTATCATGAGTAACACGATATGTGTAAATCACTTGCTATTACCTAATTCAGTTTTAAGACAGGCAGGAAGGACATGGGTGCCAAAAAGAGCTGGCAAATGCAGACACTGTTCCAAATTTTGTTATAAGATACCTGGCATTCACTGGCTACTGTGATGAATGTCGCTGCAGAGATAATCAGGCAGAAGAAGCCATCAAGAGATGGTTTTAATTTCAGCACTAAGCCCTGGGAAGCACATACTGATACTATGTGTGCTAGAAAAGGCTATTTAAGCTATTCTCTTTTGACTCCAGCACCTCTTGAGCTTAAATTACTATTCAGTATGACCAACACAGCTCTACAGAACCGGTCAATGCTATTTTAAAATACCAGATTTGCACTTCTTTCCTCTTTAGCCCAAAGACAAGGTCTTCAGGGGAAGAACACCCACAGACCAGACTTTACCTTTGTCAGCAGCATGAAGACAACATCACTATTATCCTCACTCAGAAAGGCCACAACTTTTTCGTATAAAGTCACAAATTCACTGGGAGAGGCAACAGGAGTGAAGTAAGGAGAAAGGAGAGTACAAAGCCTTCGATTCTGCAGGATTGTCTGGAGCAAACGCTTGCACTCTGATTTGGTCCCACTGATGAACACCTGAAAAAAGTGGGAATGGTGGAAAATATAACAGCCAAATATGAGCCAACTGGGAAATACATCTCTTAAGCTAGTTGTTTCGACAGTCACAGTTTTGGTCCTTTTATAAAAAGGGAAGATTTTCTCAAAAACAAAACACTGTATGAGATTAACATCAGCTAAATGCTGTTGGTCCACAAGATATAACACAAAATAAACACATCTCCCTAGCACATTTTAAAACAGCATTTATGATCACATATGTTGCCTGGAAATACCATTTTTTTCTGATGGAATAGTACAAGAAAATGAATCCTGATCTGACCAGCCGTGCTTGATAATAGGAAAAATTTAACTGAACTACAGCTCTGAAGAACTTCTCATCACTTCAGCTGTTAGAGGTGCTCAAGGACAGCTGCACATGGAAATAAGCTGCATCTAAGATAAAAATAAGGATCTTGACCCAAAGCAGAGGCTAATGATTTTTCTCAGTGCACAAACACAGCAAACATTATCACCACCAACAAGCACTTATCTTCTCTTCCAGCAAACTTCTGGTATAACTCACTACACAGAGAACACTGCAAGGCTGTAGAAGAAAATGTCTAAATACAGAAGTTGACAAGATGTACATCAACCAGAAAGTGACAAGTAAAAGCAAAGTCTATGCTGAAACACACTTCTATGAACTGAAAGTATCCAAACCCTAGTTATCTGCCAAACTCTAGCATTTAACTAGCACAATGACAATTTATTCACATTAGGCAGGCACCTCAGATCAAGTTTTTATTTTGCTTAAATGCAAGCCTTGCCTTTCCTGAAGACTGTGCATATTACACAATTAGTTGAAAAGAAAATGGGATAGAAGCTTAGAAATTAACTTTCAGGCTTCTGAACATGTTAGACCTCCCAATGTCAGCAAGCAATTTGAATAAGAATAGGCATCCAAAAATCAAATTTTAAAAACTTAGAAAAATATTTTCATATTCAAGAAGTAAACTCACTTGGCCCAGAATCTCAATGCAGGACGTGAAGAACTGTCTTGTGGGAGGATTGCGTTGAGTTTCATCACACACATATTCTACCAGTGTAAAAAACAAGCCAATTCCAACTTTCTTGATTGCAGGCATAGGCTGCACCTTGTAGATATTTATGAGGGCCCTAAAAAAATTAGGTTAAAAAGGCAAATTAAATTTACACACAGAGAATAACCTGTGACAATAAAGAAAGGTTTCTTGCCAATATATTGCCTTGAGATGGGTATTTGTGATATCCCCTGAGTATCCCTCCTTCTCATATCCAGGCTGAAAAGTCACAGATTTAGCTCATGTAATTTTGCTGCCTGAAATGGATACTTCCAAACCTTAGCAAGTCTCTATAACCACAGTCAGAAAGTGAACACTGAAAGACTTCCACAGCAGAGTTCCACTGGATTATTTCTCCCTCTAATCAAGTAATCATCATATTCTGATGGCATCTCAACTACCTTTGTATTGCAAGAAAAATTACCTCATTTTATTTCACAGGCTCAACAATAAAAGAATTAAAACAGAATCAATCTTTTCTTGTGTATTGCCAAGTAAATGTTTTGTTGAGATTAAATCCCTGTCTCCACTGAGTCTGAATTAAAAGAGCTGAAGAAGATGCAGTTTCACAGATGTAAATCCCAAGGACTAGTTCATCCACAGAATTTTTCAAATCAACGATCAAGAATGAACAAGTAGAAGTAGTAAGTAAATCCTTTTACTTGTACAATCATTACACTCTGTAGCAAACCAGCTACACTAAGAGAATCCCAGCAGAAATTTGGAAAATTGAGAATGAAGTTGCAAAAGTGGACCTCTGGAAAGAACTGTAAAAGATCTTCAAGTGAGCAAGAGGGCCTTGAATGACCCCATTTTATTCACACTCCCTAAAAGAGTGGTATTATCTAGCCTGCTTCCACTGCAACATTTTGTTTCACAAATTGAAAAACTACTTCAAATTATAGCACTCTATTAAAGAATTATGCTCTGCACTATAATACAGAAAAACCCATAGAGAGTCATACTGGAATCATGTAATTTAGCCTATAGCTGAGACAGCTGTGGTACAAGTTTGCCACTTCCTGAAGTTTAGCACAGCATCCGTGTCATGACTCAGTGTGCTTTTACAGGATTAGGAAGGCTGTTATAAGGCACAGAACAATAAAAAGAAGTAGAAAACAATAAACAGAAGTACAACACAATAGTGTGTGCCCTGTTGAGCCTCAGTGACCCTCTGATAATAAGAAATACTCCTTTAGAGGTCTCAGGATTGTTGGCCCAAGCTGACAAGCATGAGGGAAAACACATGAACAGATTCCACATTTTAACTCCAACATACCAAAATGGAAATACAAACACCCCTGCCCAGAGCAGTGTCTGAACAACCTACGTTATGAAATTCTCCACGTGAACAGCTGCTTCCACAACACCCAGAGAAGGTGGCTTCATGGCTTCTGCCTGCAGTTGTCTCACTTCTTTGCGCAAAGCATGAAGCTGCTGGCTCACTGCTTCATTTTTGTGCTTCCCTTCAAACTAAATGACAAAAGGACACATATTCATTTCAGAATTAACACGGGTTTTGCTAAAACTCTTCCATGTTGCAGCTATTCGTAAAAACAAAGCACAGTCCAGTCAGTCAGAGAACTCTGAATTTTCCCCCTGAGAGCTTTGATCAGATTCAGTACATTGTGCCCAAGCACACATCTTTGGACATGTTCCTAATTAATTATCATACGCACTAATATAATTCATGTCTTTTATCTAAGGCTTTTAATCCACAGGGACTAAAACTTAGAGGGGATCAAAAAATTCATTTACTAAGCAACATCTTTAAACATTTTCATGCTTCTATTCCTATCAGCAGGCAAATTCCCACATCCATACACTGGGAAGCAGTTTAGAATGGATACCATGAGCAAAAAAAATCATGCAACAACTTATTCTTCAGCTCTTGATCTGCTTCTCCTTCTGAGCATTACACATGAGGTGTTTCAGATCACTAAGATGTCTGTGGATTTATTTGGTCACACACTACCATTTTTACAGTAATTCAGCCATTTCACACTCATCCTCTATGTCCAACAGCCCCAAAACAGAGGTGATGCCGTGCCTCTAACCTGGATGGTGAGCTGAGCTGCTCCCTGGCACCCTTTATTTGAAGCTCCCCTGCACTCCAGGTGGAGGGTGATCTGCTCCTCCCTGTTGACATACAGCTTAGGCACCGTGTCCAGTATCTCACTGTTCAGAGCAACATGCTGAGACTCCCAGAGAGCTGCAGTTCTGAAAGGCATTTATTAATAAAATTACCACAGTCTTTCCCGGAAATGGCAAGGCTAAGATTTTATAAGCAACAGAGGAGACTTCAATTTGATGTGCTGTACAAAGACTCATGACACCTTCCTGGAAAACATAAAAGCTTATTAAATGAAATTGAGCTAAAACTTCAAAGTAATAGCACTTCAAAGTAATAAAAAAAACAGGTTCATAAGAACAAAAATACTCAAGTATGTGTGAGTTCTTTTGAATTACTTTAGATGACAACCTGGAAGGACACTAAACAGAATAATCTCTGTAGGAAACGTAATTTTCCACCAGACAAAAAAAAAAAAAAAGCTGGAGTGTGATGATTCAGTCAGAAGGGGGAAAAAAAGAAAGAAAAAAGAGAACCCACCTAAAATTAATGCTGGAATTGTTTAGACACAGCCTCTCGTGGGCTTAGTAGTTTTTGTTCTGGTTCATAATATCGTTATTAAATGACTACAATGAGTAAGAATGACTACAGATTGACCAATTGTGATTGAAAACAATTCAGCTGGATATCTGAGTAGGAATATTAAAAACAGAAAGTCTCTTTCATCGCAAAGCTAGCAGAACCAGAAATCAGATTTCTCTCCTGGGTGCTTCATATTGCAACTACTACATCAGTGCCAAAGGGTTAAATAACTCGTTGTCAACAAATCTAGCCTAAAAGGAAATTTTTTTCAGGAAATATGACAAATGAGAAAAGAAGTTAGATGCTGTCTGAGGTAATCTCGGTCATTAGATAAGACTTGTGCACTCTTATCTCAGTTGAAGAAGTAGAATGACAACATGATAGACCAGAAGAAAGATAGAACAAATGGGACAAGAAGCAGAAATCAAGTATTGACAGTCTTGTGCCAACACCACAAATGAGGCTGCTGTGAAGGGCATCTTCAGGAAGAAATTGTTCCCTCTGAGGGTGCTGAGGCCCTGGCACAGGTTGCCCAGAGCAGCTGTGGCTGCCCCAGGATCCCTGGAAGTGTTGGACATTGGGGCTTGGAGCACCCTGGGATAGTGGAAGGTGTCCCTGCTCACAGCACGGGGTGGAATGGGGTGAGCTTTAAGGTGCCTCCCAACCCAAACCATTCAGAGACTCCATGATCATTTTAAGGCACTGCTGGACACACTGCTGAGGCACAAGGAACACAGACATGACTCACCTGGCGTGTTGCTGCAAGATGTTCAGGTCCGTGCGCATGAGCTGGATTGCATCTTTCTGACTCACGAGACTGGCAGAGGAAATCACTGGCACAGGAGCCTTCATCGTCTGCAGTGGCAGAGGGGGCTTGGGAGTATCAAACTTCTTCAAATTATTCATGATCCTCACTTTGGCTACAAAAAAAAAAAGGAGAAACAAGTTTGGTCAATAAGAAAACTAGGAGAAGCTGAACAAAAACATTTATTTGCATGAAGCATTTTTAACTGTGGACAAATATTTCTCAGGATTCCCCCTTTTAAAAAGAAAAAAAAAAATCACTCGACTAATCTTCCTATTTTTGCCAAAGTTTATTTCACCCAGCTAATTTTCATGACCAGCTCTTCCATCACACAAAGATTAGGATCAAAAGACCCAATGGTTTCCTTGTTTTCCCCAAACACTCCTATCTTCCAGTTTTCCTGTCACCCCATTTATTTTACTCGTCTGACAGAGGCTCCCAAACAAAATTCTAATCAAAATTCATGTTCCTTTCCCTACAGCTCATCCTCATCTTTAGTCTTGTCAGTGCCAATTCCTCAAAGCACAGCCTCTCTCCGGGTCTGCCCTCTCCTCCTGCTGATTTGCATTCAGTTTCTTTGTCCAAACAGTGCCACTTCAGCTATGGAACTATTCCAGTTCCCTTCTATTCCCTCACTCCTTCCCCTTCTTTGGATCAGCCCCAAATCCAATCTCACCACATCCTTAATATACCAGTCATGACTATCACCCCTTCTGTGCTAGAACAGCACTTTTACCACACCAAAATTCCAGGGAAACACACTGGGAAAAACAACACTAAACAGAAAACAAACAAACAAAACAAAACTTAAAAAAAACAAAACAGAGAAAATATGTTTTCAGGTACAGCTGGTTTTACCTTTGCTTGTACCTGTCGCTGTCTGAACTTTGGGAAAATGTCTGGAACATGCTCTGTGCAGAGGAATTTTTGGGGAGCTTGCCCATGAAGCCCTAGCTCTGCTCTGTGACATGGCAAACTTGAAGCCAAAAAGCATCAATGTTAGCCTCTCACACAAGAATCTTAGTGAGAAAACTGTAACAACTTCAAGGAAAATACTGTACCCATAGAAAACAAACCATATTAATAACTTTATTGACAGGCATCATCAAGCTCCTAAAGGAACCAAGGCTTTGACATCCCAGTAAGTCTTTAAGGCACAGTTTCCATAACACTATTTTCATCTCTTACCTGACAAAGGATTGGTGAAATCTGTTTGCCCTGCAGAAGCACAGGTTGTATGGGACTCAAGCTGAACCTGCAGCCAAAGGTTCAGAGCTTCCTGAAACTCATGGTGTATGAGTTCCACATTGACATACTCCATCCACAGATCCTGAAGCACAAAATAATTAAATTATCATCCCCATTTTGATCATGTATCATGTGCTGTCCACCCATCCTAGGACCCGGGGAACTAAAGCAAATAAATAAAAATATACCCTGCAGTTTTAAGTCACATGAAATTTATTATTAAGGGCAAAAAATCTAAAATTAAAAGAAAAACTGAACACTTTTTATTACATATATAGATATCGACTGAAAAGCACTTGTGACACTTAGAGATGAAATCTAACACATGGTATAATTTCTGATAAATAAGAGGCAAAGGGAAAGAGAGATTACTAAAAATCTGTTCCTAAAAAGGGAATACAAGAGACCAAGATAGTTTAAAAGATCATGGCATGATTAACTGCAGCCAGGCTAAAGCAGGCTGTATTTCCAGCAGTCACATACACTGTAGGAGAGAAAACAAAGCAAGCATAAGGAAATGCCCTTCCAAAATCTCCCCTCTTGCAGGGTTTTGCTTATACTAAGTCTTTAGTCTTCAAGAACAGAATAATACACACTCACTAACTTATATTTGAACCTTTGACATTTTACAGACTACCAACACAAGCACGTTTTGGCTTCCAGTCATTTGTTATTTAAAGTTACAAATTAAATTACCCTCTAATACTAATTACAGAGCAGTACAGAAAAAGTACTGTGCTGCAAGAAATGACAGATATGCAAGAAATTTACATCTGAGTCCTCTTTCAAACATAAAGGAAGGCAGTTTGGGATAGCACAGGGTTTTAGGAAAAAGGTTAGAGCCATGAAGGTATCATACATGCTGTATGTGTATTAAAGACCAGTGACACAAGTCACCCACTGACTTCAAGGACTCATTTTAGCAAGTAGATTTCAGATTGTCAGTGTTATTAGCAACTCACCTGTTGATTCTGCATGACTTTAGCAAGTCTGTGTGCATCATACTGCTTTGGTAAAGAGGGAATGTATGTATCTCCTTTCTGGAAACTCTCTTCTTCCAACCACAAAATTAAAACATTACAAAGCCTGAGGGAAGAAAAAAAGGGAAAAAAAGGAAAAAAAATAAAATTAGTGTGAGTTTGATTGTTCTAAGGTTTAGAATTAAGGCAACAAATAATGCTACAAGGTAACATGGTTAAAAACAGGTACTTCAGGTGCTTTTTCACTCATTTACTGTCAAGTTAAACACCAGCAGTGGAAAGAAGCTTCTTAGAGAAGTATGAACAGCAACAACAAAGGTAATAGGACAAATTCTGAAAAAGAAAACATTTATGCAAACTAGCATAAGACCCAGGACTGACTGTCTCTTATGTCAAGAAGTATCACGACAACCCCACTCAAAAGACCAAAGCAATAAACAGATTACATGTGAGCAAGATTGGCTTCTCACCCCACAACCTCTCTGCAGTGCCTGCTCCAAAGAGTCATGCCTGAGTTAAGCCACATCTTTTAATTTCTTTTCAGAGTCTCAATCATGGCTAGTTCATTCTCATTTCCTCCTCTGTTAAAATTGTAACATAAATACACCTTTTTCTTCAGCTGACATCATTCCACCCACGGGTACCATTTTCACTATCACACCATCCAAGCCTTCCTGACAAGGAAGGAGTAGAATGCCATTAAATCTTCACACTGTGCTATTAAATATCGCTAGCAAACTCCTGCTTCCTTCATCAGTGTCACTGGTGAAAAAATGGAAGTACACCAGTTCCAAGAATCAGCCCCTATAAACCCTACCAATAATTTTGCTCCTGTCTAGGAAACTAGACAGGTCATTAAACTTCCTGAGCATAAGATTTATTTGGGTGTAGAGCAGTATGGCTCTCTGTTGGAGTGGGAAACATTTTTTAAATGAAAGACTGAAAATATTAATCAAGTTCACCCAGTGAGCATCTCTGGATTATTTTTCACAGGCAACCAGGTGGGATTTATGATCCCCCTTGTTTGTTTGTACAGTACCCACTGATTGCTGAGGGGAGCACTGAGCAGGAGCTCAGATTCCACACATCCAGGGTCCCTGAACAAGGGACTCTCTTCAAATCATCTTTTCAACTAGCTCCTGGGAATATTCACATACTGCCTCAAGTTTAGTGTGCATGAGGTATAGACAGCTCTTAGGAGCTACCATCCCTCAAAAAAGTGGGCATTCAGCAGCTGAGTGGCAGTGAGTGACTGTGTCCCTCTCTTTAGCCTACTCCAAGACAAAAAGGGAGTCTTGTGGCGAGGTTTTGGTAAGCAGATTTACCATTTTTCAGGTGGCACAGAAGACACTTGAGAGAACTCACCTTTAGGCTGCTAACTAAGTAAACTGCACTGAACCATGTGCTGAAGTCCCCAGTAAATTTCCTGATGAAGTAATCTTACTCAGACCAATTCAGGTCCTGGTCTGTGACAAACATGCATACACACCAAGTAGCCTTTTACATTTATAGCTAGTGATGTACATGCGAGTAGCAGATATGCCTAAATAATAAATATTTTGCCAGCATGGGGCTACCATTCATTAAAAAGCAAAGCTTTTTCCCTAAGGGGAGTGACAAATCTATCAATAATGTTTTATTTTTAGAAGACCAGCCCCCTCTCAAACAAGTTGTGCAAACAGAAGAATGGATTTGAGCACACCCATGCACTTGGGGACATGGGTTAGTGGCAGCCTTGACAATGCTGGGTTAAATGCTGGACTTGATCTTGGAAGGCTTTTTCAACCTGAATGGTTCTGTGATTTCATGCTTTTAGTAAGTGCCTGCAGTACATCTAAGGTCACATCCCTTCATTCCTCACACAGCTACAACTACGCTGTAGCAGTTACTCAGGCAGTTGCATTGATTAAGATGGAACTGGGCAGGCTTTTTTTACCTGACAAGTTCCTTATGCAGCTCAGGTGAAGTCAGGTAATCAGGTGAGCAGCTGGCCTTCTCTGGTGACCTCTCACTGCCCTCAGGACTCTCCACTCTCAGTGCTTTACTGGCAGCGTGGTGGAAGTCTGCTACCTCTGTCAGCCGCTGCTTCATCTCAGTCAGCAAGTTAACATGAGCTGCACTCTGGAAAAAGCGTCTTCCAATACAGCCACCTACAGGTAATCTAAAAATGAACAAAAAAGCACAACTAAGTCTTGTTGCAAATGTCAAATCAGCATCTCTGCAGATAAATTGGCTCACCATAGAAGCTGCTGGTACCCACTGCTTTCAGGTTCAGTCAGTGTAACGCACTTACTTTCACTTTCTTCTGTGCACTTAATGAGTGCTTGCTAGCTGCTGGAGCAGGTCAGACTCACCCATACTGTGGTCCTGGTCGGTGAAGGTACAGGAGGAAGAACTTCTGCCAGATCAGAGGCATGAGAGGGTGATCTGCAGGGGTAGCAAGGGCCTGGTGAGCCCAGCGGTAAATCATGAGCCTCTGAAGGGAAGGGACGATGGGCAGCTTCAGCTGGGTCTGGGCTTTCTGCAGAAACAACATTTCCAGACAAGTGTGGTGCTGTAACAGGCTGTCACAGGCTAACTGAGCGGATTAACACAGCGTGAACACTTGGTAATTACAGAGGAGAAAACTTTGGAAGCCGTCACATATCTGCTATGGGCCTTGAAGGATGAGCTGCCCATCTCACAGTTACGTTGGAGAGCAGACCTACACCTCTGATGTTTACAAAAACCCAGCATGATGGCTCTGACACCAGGCCAACATATGGGCCACTGGTGTTAATTACAGTTAATTACTGTTCTTCCTCACAGAAGTAGATGTCCCTGGTTTAGATCTCCAGCGTGCTACTTTTAGCTTTTTCCAGATTACATATAATATACCTCTAGTGAAAATTCTAAATGCAAAGTATAACTAATGTGAAGAAAGAACACAGAAGCAAAAGCAGAACAAAGACAACGCAATGAGTAGCAGCACCCCATTTCAGCAACACCACAAATCCAGTAAATCATTAAACAGTCCCACTCCAAGCTCCCCTGGACTGTGCCTGAAGCAGGGGAATGGGAGGCTCTTCTGAGTTCCCAAGTCTCAGAGCAGACCCTGGCACTCCCTCATCCCCTACACCAGACTTCTGGCATCCTTTTCCACACACTGCCCACACCCGATTTGTTTTCCAGCTGAATCAAGCCATGCAAGCTAAAGAACAAATGTTTTCCAAACCAGCTCCAAGGATGCAAGACATGTACGGGACACAGCCCAAACAAACCTATTTTCACAGAGCTACCTCCTTCATTAAAACACACTGAAACAGCTGAGACGAAGGATGGGCCAAAAGTTACACTTTGAGAATGGACAGTTTTGGTTTTCACTTGCTTCACTCCAGAATTTATAACTGAATTTGGGCAAAGAAGCTGGAAAATGCTGCAATGTGGCCTGAAGTAGAGCTGATTAAGTGCCTTCTTAAAGGAGAGACCTGAACAGTTTTGAAAGCCTTGGAAAATAATTCAGAAAACAGAGAAAAGTAAAGGCCAGTCTCCTGTAAATTCATGTCATCTGAGAAATCATCTGTTTGAAATACAGACATGTTTTCCCATCTGAAAAATAAGCACTCCCCATATCAGGGGATAAATCCACTGAAGCTTGTGAGGCATTTAGATGACCCAGAAACTCATGTAAAAGCACAAATTAGTTTTCTGTAAATATTGATACAGTAAAATCAGATATTTCCATGGTAGCTTTTAAACATAGAAGAACTCAATCATACTCAAAATGTAAAAGAAAATTTCCCTGAGGTACATTTTCTCCTGCACAGCCAAGTAAAGCATTATTTATGCTTTTATCCTGGTAAGAAAGTAGTACATAAGAAAAAAACCTAAATGACACAAGGGAACCCTTTTCCCCAGCAGTCCTCTCCAATAAAATAATAAAAAGGGATGAACAGTTCTCTCACCTTCAAAGCTTGATCAGGAGTTAAAGCATTGATAACCAGCTCCCCCTCCACAACTCTGCGAAGCTGTGAATCTTCTTCAAATATTGACTCCACATTTAACACCGTCCATGCAAACCAGACCTGGACAACCCAGAAATAAGAGAAATATTGGTAACAAAATGGCAGGGGGCAGCATCAGGAAGCTTGATGCTCTCTTAAGAGGAATAGGTGTTTGACAGATTCTCACTGCAGAGTTGCAAAAAACAGTATCACATCTCAACAACAAAACCTCTTTACCCTTAAATTCAAACTTCCCCTTTGTACAATCTTGGGAAAGAAGGGGAAAACCAGAGAAAACTGACAGAACTACCCAGAGAGTCTCTGTAAAACAAGATCTCCTCTCTTCCACCTGCACTACACATCTCTGTCTGGGGTACTGCAAGGGTTTTTTCCCTTTTTGCTTGAATAAGGAGCTCACTTAAGCAGAGAGAAAGCAGCTAGAATTCAAAACACTTATCAGATAAAGACTGATCTAATAGAAAAGTCTGGCTTTACAGATTTTGTCTTCTTAAACAGATCAAGAATAATACCAGATTAGAAGAAAATTTAACTATCCAATCCTATTATATGAATTCTTGGATGCAGATTAGACAAAACTCTCCCCATGTAAAATATCCATGTTCCTTTTAGTGCAACAAACCCACAGTATTCTCTTAGGCTAAAGTAGGATTTCCTCGCAAGAAAACTCTGGGATAGGAAGAAAAGTGACCAAGAAAGAGATCTTAAAAAAAAAAAAGATCCCTAGACCAGTATGCTGCTTTTCCCATCACACAACACCATCATGGCACTCACCTGAGAGGAGTTGGCATTGCCCTCCACAAAGGATGGTGTGACATTGCCTGCCACGATCCAGCTGACGAGAGAAGACAGCAGACCCTTGTCACAGTGATAGCCCAAAGCGTTCTGCATAAAACAGAAAACATCTGGGGTTTTTTTTGTGAGCAGGTGATTTAGAAGCTACAGGTGCATCACTCAATCTTCATCCAGGTTCCTTTCCACCTCCTGTTGCTACTTTCCAACCTCAGCTCAGCCAGGCACCACTGCTTGGACTGTCTTTTTCAGTGAAAACATCCCGTTACAGTGACAGTGTCTGGTTTTTCAGAAGAAGCTCCATTTTTGTTCTAAACAACCAAATATTTGAAATGCAAAAAAGACAAACTACAACAGAACTCATATGAATCAAAATTGTATAGCAAATTGGTTTTATTAATAATTATTATCATTATTATTAAAATATCAGACATTTCATTAATTTTGACCCACTCAGTAACAAATCAGATAACCCCATCATCACTCATCATCACGACTGGTTGTCCAGAGAAGTTGTGGCTGCCTCATCCCTGGAAGTGCTGAAGATTAGGCTGGACAGTGCTTGGAGCAACCTGGTCTAGGTTTCCCTGGAAGGTGTCCCTGCCCATAGCAGGAGTGGAACTGGATGGGCTGTAAAGGTCCCTCCCAACCCAAACCATTCTAGGATTTCACAGCCGTTCTTGTTGCACTTCAGGAAAATACATTCACCTCAAAATCAGACTGTGCAACACACGAACTGACCATTTACTCAACAGCCACACCAAAACACCACAGCTATTTACCTTGTGCTGCTGGTAAAGCAGCTTTTGCACACAGTCCTCTTGGCTGTACTGAAAAGCAGCTTTGCACAAGTCATCCAGCAGGCAGAGCGTGGCGCGGTCCCTGTGCCACAGCTGCTGGCTGGTAAGGACCTGCACCCAGAACTCCAGGACTGCAGCTGGCCCCACTCCGTTTGGCTGGTCACTTAGAAAGATGTGAGTCTGACAAATTAAAAGGTAAAATTAGTCAACAGATTGCAGCTTTGAGTAAAGCTTAAGAATTTATTGGAGAACTGTATGACTTGCTTGAGGCTGTGGGCCAATCCTTAAATTAAATAATTTACAACAACAGTCTCTATACCCAAGTAAGGACAGCTTTGTCATCTTCAGCCTCCAATTTTCTGCAGATTCTGAAGTCTGAAGAGCAAAGGACCTTGTGCAATCAGCAAAAACAGACACAGAAGCCTTAAGCAGGACCCCTGCAGGCATAAATAGCACCTATTTCTAAAGTCCAGCCTGCTGTTTCTGCAAAAGGACTTCCCAGAGTAGGTGTGTGTTGGAACCCTGGGTTCTGAGAATTTCAGCCTGTCAGTGCTCAGAGGCAGTGATCCTCAGAAGTACACTGTACTCCATCCAAAACCCTGGGAAAAGCTTCCTAAATTGTGTGATAACACTGAGGTTATTGCTGTGCAATTAAAAGTTTTATCACTGGGTGAAATATGTAGAAATGTAGAAAATTAGGTTTAGGGGATATAGGTGATAATAGGTTACAATATGGAGGATTTTGGGTGTGGATTTGTCTTCTTTCTCCTTCTTCTTCACAAATCTGAGTGCTCTGTCATTGGGTCAAAAGTTCCGCACTGCAGAACATGAAAGGTTAGTAACTGGGTTGTAAGTAAAAACATATTACTTAGCATTTCATAATTGGTTAATTTAGACTTTAAAAAACCTTGGAAATGAGAACTCACAGCCATTTTCCACCCTGCCAACCAAGAGGCACACACTGTGCAGCTGTATTACTGCTAAGATGTAATAAACAACTAAGACCAAACAAGAGTTCTTGATCTTCTGCATCTTAATTCTAACTCTGAGTAAAAGAACTCGAGATACAAAAACAGAAGAAAAATAATAGGTCTGTTTCCATTGCCCCCCTCTAATCTTGGAGAGCTTTGGGTTTTGACCTCTCTGAGCTTAAAAAAATACTACTGCTCCCTCACTCAGGAACATTTTTCCATTCCAGAGCCCACATTAATGGCCAAAAGCAAAGCTTTCAAACATTAATGTATCTGCTGCATTCCTCAAATAACACAAACAAGAAAGTAGTGCTGCATATTACATTCCCTTTTTTAAACAGTTTTGACCTGGTATTGGGATATGAATTTTCCAAGAAGTCTGAAAGGCAAATATTGTTGTTAGTGTCACATGCACGGCCAGATTTAGGCAAGTTTCAGCAGGAGAATTTCAGGAAACCAAGCCCAACTACTAAGATTTGATACCAGGTACTCTGTGACTGAACTGCCAGGTTTAGTATCCTTTCTAACCTTTAACACTAGCTCAGTCAAATAAGCCTGCTTTTAAACACTCTCCCCTCCTTTACTTTTTTAAATAATCTTTTTACCTGTATCATACTACTGAGCAGCTTAACGTTTTCTCCATACTTCATTCCTGTCAAGTGCTGCGTCACTTTATGGGTAACCTGCTGGGTCACTCCTTGAGGGACTCCACTATCCAGATGAAGGAACAGTCCAACGTAAGATAAAAACCTAGGGATGTCAACAAACGAAATTAAAATATCTCCTACTGAATAATAAATAGAAAACCTGCTTCCAGAGAATTTTAAACCAGCTCAATAGCACCAGTGAGATACATATAGAAAGGCTTTGATTCACAACCACAGTGCAGATTTAATTGCTCCAGTTTAGCAATACAATGGGCACAGTATGAACATTTCACAGCAGACTGTAATTCAAGGCAGCTCGTCAGGACTAAACACAGTTCTTGATCTACATCAGCACCCAAATCTTACTCAGGATTTGTCTGGGAGACTGTCAGGCGGTCTAAACCAAAACATTATGAATAACTTCCGCTGCAACTATTAATAAATTAAGTAAATAAATATATAAAATTTTAAAATGAACATATTATGAACATATCATGCTTACTGTTCATTCTTCAGGAGGTAATACTGGCAAGAATAAAACATGGGTAAAATTTTATCCAGCACATGGACTACTGTTCTCAGATGTCTATTCTGGACAAGTACACCCAAAAGAGGGATCCCTTCAGCACAGAACTTCTCAATGCTGTCAGAAAACAAACAAAAATAAAATTAAGAAAAAAACATTGACTATCAGCAGAAAGGAGGAAAAGGTTTTGATTTCATTTTTATGAACTGAGATGTAAATACATTCATAACTTTACACTTTATTTTGAAAACCTAAGTAGCTAAATCCAGAGGTTTTTTCTTCAGCTGCAGGAGTCACTCAATCGCTGAGTGATTTTCTTAGTATTTCCTTCTCAAATATTTGCTAAGTATCTCCTTCCTTCACAAATTCTCTTCCAGGCATCAGTGTCCTGTCTTCCAAAACTCACTGGAGATGCAAGTCTTCATCAAGTTTCTATCACTTTAAAGCTCACTGTTCTTGCCTAACCTGGACAACTTGCCTCCCTCTCCAGGGAAAGGGAGAGCCAAAGGCCAAACACAGAAGGTGCACTGGAACAGACTAAAGAGATTCTTTGGTTTTTTATTCCATGCTCAAAGTTATAGAAAAATTTCCACTCTCAACCCAAAATACCTTCATATCAGTCTCAAACTACTCCAGTGCTTGGAAGTATCTATGACACAATCTTACCCTCAAGCCATGGCTTTCTTGGGTAAGGAGAAGAAAGCCCAGATAATTTTTCATTTAAAGAGTAACATAATATTATATGTAGAAAACAAGTTACTGAAAATTTTGAATAGTATAACGCATAACTAAAGAGATCACAGAGTCAAGGAAAAAAGTTCTGGTGAGAATTGATCAAATTTTGTGTGGCTCTGTACCTTAATCAACAAGTACATTTGAATACATCCAAAAGCCTTACTTACAAATTTGCTAAAAGCACTGGAAAAGACTGTGTTGGAACACAGTCATGGCTAAGAGGTTCACTGCTCTTACAATGCTCTTTATTTACCATTCCCAGAGTGAGTGGGTTTTTTCTCCTCCCTATTTTCTGAATGCTGTTCTGCCCTAATAAAAGAAATGACCTCCAGAACAACCCTTTCAGTAAGTGTGGTTCAAAGCTACTCCTGTCCAGAGAAATTACGTTAACCCCTAGTTTCAGTCCTATTTCTTATGACCCTAAAGTGCAGAAGGCAAAAAAAACTGTTAGTAAAATAAATAGCACGTTGTTTGAAATAATTCAGGAAGAATTTCTTCACAGAAAGGACTATTAAGCAGTGGAACAGCTGTCAAGGGAGGCAGTGGATTCCCCATCCCTGAAGGTGTCTAAGGAATGACTGGACATGGCACTCAGTGCTCTGGACTGGGTGACAAAGTGGGGATTGGTCACAGGTTGGACTCAATGACCTTGGAGGTCTTTTCCAATCTAAGTGATTCTGGGATTCTGTGCAACTACAGTCACAGAAGCACAGAGTATGGGGGTTGCAAGAGACCTTGAGATTATCCAGTCCAAACCCCTCCAAGGCAGGGTCACCCAGAGCAAGAGACAAAGGAACGAGTTCAGGTGGGTTTGGAATGTCTACAGAGAATCCATGACCTCCATGGGCAGCTGTTTCAGCTCTCTGCCATCCTCAATGCAAAGAAGTTCTTCCCCATGCTGAGCTGAAACTTCTTGTGTTTTAGTTGTGGCCATTGCTCCTCATGCAGTTGCTGGACACCACTGAAAAGAGTCCAGCACCATTCTCTGGACACCCCTTTGAGATGGCTATCTCCATTAAAGAGATCCCCCTCTCATTCTTCTCTTCTCCAGACTAACCAGGCCCAGCTCCTCCTCATCAGAGATGCTGTCCCTGACAAGCTGCTCGATCCCTTGCATCACAAGTCCTTCGCTCTTCAAACATGCACAGAGTTGTTAACAACCTTCAGCTAAGCATTAGAGAGGCTGCTCAGTCCCTGGGGCCATCCACCCAAGGCAAACACCCAGAAAGCCCTCACCTGTGCCCCAGGGTGGTCATTGCCAGTGCCAGGTAGCAGCCGATGGGGATGTTTGCCTTCACAGCCTTGAGCAGGGGGTGCAGCGTGACCGACTCGGCCGTGTCCAGCGCAGTGTCGTACACGGGGACAGCCAGCCCACTCTGCTGCACCCCACGGTCATTCCTGTGCAGCTTCAGCCTCAAAATCAAACTCCATGCCCACTGATTGAAGGAAGTCTCTGGTGTTTCCCCGTAGCGAACGATGCTGGCCAGGTAGGAGACCTGGAACAAAGCAGCAGGAGCAGGAATGAGAGGAAGCACAGCTGTGACACAGCACGTGTGGCACTGGTCTGGGACTTGGCCCATGGAAAGAGAACTGGATGACCTTTGGGGTCCCTTCCAACCCAAATCTTTTAGGATTAGACTAACAGCAATCATTTTCTAGACATACCATGTAGTTTATCTAAACACTCTTCCTGTGGCCTCGATTTCTACCTCCCTCTCCTACCCCCCATCCCTTCAGATAAAGGCTATCGACTTACACTGTCTGCTTAAATTTTTCCAAGCTAGATGTTGACCTTGAATTAAATTTTGATTTTAATACAGGAAAAAAAATAAAAAGCCAGACACAACCTTCCATAATGCTTAAAACATTTAAGACTGCTAGTGAAAGGAAACATAAAAAAACCTATGCAAAAACACTATCTGTCAACAAAAAGCCTAAAACCTGGCAGCCTGTCCCTAGAAAAAAGCCTGCATGTGGACAGGCAGAGATATATGTATATGTGTCCACTGTCACAAAGACCCTGTCTAGGTCAGAAGGAATGATAAATCTCTGGGAAAAAAAATACTGTACATGCTCTGACAGAGCAGTGTAAATTGCAGAGCTGGAGGGCAATGCAGATATTTCATCCTCTCTGAGTAGTGGTACAAGAACCTAAGCACTATTTTCTCTCAAATTCTAGTTATAGGCTCATGCAAGTAAGGACTGATTCACCAGCACAAGTGGCAACTAGGGCTGACACAGGCTTAAAAAAGAGGACTCATCTGGCTGGCACAGGGAAACAAATCATGGTTAAGTAGTGCAGAGAAGCAAGTCAGAACAGAGCAGACAACAAAGAACATTCAGAGTGTGGGAAGAAAAGGCCGGGGGAAAAAGCCACAGAGAAGGAGAAAACACCGTACAAGAAATACTGAGAAGACAAAGCCCAGCACAGTGCTAAAACCTCTGAGTAAATAAATAGAGGCATCTTGGACTGAATATCTGAAACAGGGATTTTTTAATCTTGACTTTTCTATCCTTCCATTTGCCTTCTGTAACTTGGAGCTATCACTTCGCAAGTCCAGGGTGCTGTAAAACCAATTTAATAAATGTTTGTGGTGTGCTTAGGTCACACAGTGCTGCCCACTGCTGAGAAACTCCTAAAGGGATTAACACTTGAATCTTCAAATAAGGTTAAGAGCTGGACTGAGTTTTCTTATGCTCACCAGCAAAGGAGAAACAGCTTTTCATTAATCAAGTACTGTCCACCTCTGTATGAGTAAAGGAGGAGCAGTGTGTGACTATACACAAACCTGCAAGTGGGTCAAAATTAAAATGTCTATTTCAAGAGAGACAGAGAGAGACTGTTTATAAGAGCATGGAGTGGCAGGACAAGGGGGAATGGCTTCAAACTGACAGAGTAGATTAGAGCAGATATTGGGAAGGAATTCCTCCCTGTGAGGGTGGGGAGGCCCTGGCACAGGGTGCCCAGAGAAGCTGTGGCTGTCCCATCCCTGGCAGTGTCCAAGGCCAGGGTGGACGGGGCTTGGAGCAGCCTGGGATAGTGGAAGGTGTCCCTGCCCATGGCAGGGGGTGGAACTGGATGAGCTTTAAGGTCCCTTCTACCCAAACCATTCTGTGATTCTCATACAGATGTGCAACAGAAGCCTAACATTATTTTCAAATAGCTCTGTGGGTGCAAACAACACTGAGTGTTGGTATGTTATGAAATTCTATTTGCACAAAGAACAGCTTTAAAAAGAAGAAGAAAAAAAAGAGAAAACAAGGTCTTGCCCTGCAGCTTTTTCCATTTATAGCCATCCATATGAAACATAGATTTAGAAGAAACAAAGATTTTAGTTATAGGCTAGCTGTGTTGGTATTAGTTGGAAAAGGAAAGAACCTGGGCCCAGTGAGAGTTAATTAAAATAGTTAGGAGAGCTGGACCTGAAATGGGTTTTAAGATGTTAGTAACTGATTGCCAAATAACTGATGATCTGTCATCTGCATGTTTGCTTAGCTGTGCTTAGAACGAGGAATAGAAACATCGATAAGTTGGTGTAGGGAACAAGGACAATTACCAATTTCCTCCCTTTGTGGGAACTCGTCCAAAAGTCACGCAAGAAGAAACTTAGAGGTCACTAAAGTAATTAGGATTGTTGAAACTCAGAAAGGCAAAAAGGTCAAAGTGAGAAAGAGGAGTTACTTCATCTTCCTTAGGACCACTGACCCAATTCAAGACCACCGACTCAATTCAGAACACACACTACGCATGCCTAATGACATGTAAGCTCATTTCCATATGAAGTGGAGAATGGGAGGTGTTAACACTATGAATATGCGTTTGTATTTTGGATATTCATAATATTTGGGAATAAAAGGTATCACGTTTGCTTGTATCGGGGCCTGTGTCTTAGGGAGCTATCCCACGCAAAAATAAAACATACACTTTCTAACTCTAAACTGTTAGAGAGTTTTTGTCTGTCTCAGTTGGATATCGATATTAGATCGATATTCATATTTTGGTAAATCACATAAGCTATTCCTCGTAATTCAGAAGAAGGGATACCTGTTTTATGCTTTCAGAAAGCAGCCCAGCATATGGTTTCTGGGAGAGATATTTCTGATATGCTTCCAGGACCATCAATGCAACTTCAGAATGGACAGCCGGATCCAGGTGAAGAGTATTCTGCTAAAAACAGCAATAGAACACATAGCTTTGAGTCATTTACAAGGTCTCTACAACTGTACATTCAGCTGCACTACAGAGAAATAAATCCTAATCTCTTCCTGGATCTTCAAATTAATTATTGCATTATCTAGGCAAAAATCTTGCCCAGTGAAAAAAATTCAGCTCAATGATAAGAGTACCAGGCTCACACAGGGCAATACAAAGCCCAACAACTAGATTATTTTTTTAAAAGGCATCATAATATTCACTTTCCATGTGCATTTTATGAACATATAATAATTAATCAAAAAATCCACAGATGCCATTTTAAATTACACAATACAGACACGTGAACTCTTCCTTTTAAAAACAAAACCAAATCACATCACCATCTTTTTTGTAGGAAAATATAGCAATTCCTCCATCAATTGCCATTAAAGAGCCATTTTTCCCCACATCAAAGGGAACAGACATGGCATTGCTATTCCACAGCGAAGAACTGTGTTAATTTTCCCTAACATTCATTTTTCTTTACGTGTTCACAAGAAACAGGGAGAAAAAATAAATATTCATGTAAAACCATCATCATGGCAAAGAGAAGAGTTCAGGATGATCAAATGCACAGAATGCAATGCTAAAACTGTATCACTGAACACAGGCAATAGGATTATTCCCCCAACCTATTTCTGTTTTTCTCTGAAACAGCATTCACCCTCAACTGAATCCTGAACTCATGGACCTCCTGGAGCAACCCAGTATTATGGAATAAGTTCCAATAATTTAAATTATGCTCAGGGTTTTGAAATGTCTCATTTCAATCATTACTTTTCTTGCACTGTAAAAAACATACCTAGATACCAGCACACAAACTACAGTCACACCACTCTCCTACACATTTTTTGGAGGATTCCTCTGTTTCTGAAGCCAAAAGCATTTTATTCATGTGACTCATAAAAATTGTCTGGTCAGCTGTTTCCTCTTGTTTTGAGAGAAAAAATTCCTGCTTAAATATCTCTTTTAAACTCAGGTGCAGCACAAGCAAATCCTCAGGCAGAGTGCTGTAAAATTATTATGAAATTCACATTTTGCACCATTAGGTGTACAGCCATAATATAAAAGCATATCATTAATTAACTGTTTTCTAATTCTGCTCTGCTCCCAGGTCGAGTTAAACTTCTGCTCTGAAAAACTGAGGAGGTTCAAGGCTCCTGTTTTCAATACATACATGCTCACCAAATCCCCAGTTCAGCCCTTCCAAAATAATGCAGGCCAGTTTATTCTCCACTGTTGTCAGGCTGCAATTTAACAACCAGTCACGGATCAGGGCTATCTCAGATGAAGAAGGCTTCCACAGGTACAGTGGCAGTTCTTTAAACAGATATAAAGAAACCTTTGAGGAGAGAGAGCAAAAAGTGCAAATCAGGACTCAGCACACAACAATAATCAGCACTGTGCCCTGCTATCTGAAAGGGTGGTATGACCAAAACACCCCACAGACAGACCTTTTAACACATCCACTCATACCAAGCCATGTCTTATCACACAGCCTGGTATGGCCTCTAGGTTTAACTAGGTGTCTGATTTAAATGATGGACATCAGCACTTACCATCCCCACCTTCTCAATGGTCTCTCTAATCCGATCCAGCAGTATAGAAATAATCTGTGTGTGGATGCTGGCAATGGCTCCCAAGAGTTCTCGACCAACCTTGGAAAATGTCTCTCTTGTGGAAAGACTAACGTAGGATACCTGAGAAGATGGGAAGATGAGTAGGGAGAAATTACTGCTTCTGGCTGACCTCCACTGACACAGAAATAAAATGCCTTTTGGAAACTACAGGACTAAATTGCTCTTGGTCATCATACAAAGTTGATAAATGCCAATATGAAAAGAGAAACTGACTGGCCTAGAAGATCAGGAAAGTTCTATGTCACCATGCCAAAAAAAAATGTCCAAAACTAAACACAGGAACAACATGGGCACTAAAAAAAAATCCTACCAAAAACAACAGAAAAAACACCAGGTAAGGAATTTCATAGCTATCAGTTAGGCCTGCATGAGAAAAATAGAACAAAAGAAATATATTTTTGTTCATTTGCTTCACTCTTGCTTTGCCTACAGAAAAGCTGTTCTTTTTGCCAGAAAAAAACAAGTACTTCAGGCAATTTTAATTCAGTACTTTTTTAAAGTAGCATTTTCTTAATTCCATAGTAGAATGAACTACAGAAGCCATGAAAGTTTCACACCTTCCACTGTTACAAATAAAAAGAGAATTTTCCTTCTTTTCCTGAATGGACCCAGTAACATTACTAACCTCATATATCTCCAAAACAATGATTTTGATAAAATCCTCATCAACATCAGCCCGTTTGGTTTGTGCCATCTGAGCAAATGTGGTGAGCAGACAGATTTCTTCCGAGCAGTTCATTGATTGGAGATACTTTTCAAACTGTTCAAGGTGCTCCGGATCTAGAAAGAAAGTCAAGTGAAAGAAACATGATAAAAGTGCAATAGGACACACATCAGCAGCATCTATAAAGTTATTCACTCAAATCCTAGAAAAGTGATCTGTGGAGATCATTCCATGCCAGCTACAAATAAAAATTCTGCAAGGACCTAGCCCCAGGTCTTGATTATGCCCAAGAGCTACAAGGAAAGGCAAGTTTTAGTTTCCCAAATACAATACAAGAAAAAATACTGGATGCATTTGTTTGGAATCTATGTCTGAAAACAGAGAACTGAACCTGCACAGGGGGAAGGCTAAGAGATGCTTTCACTCAAATTCAAGGCAGGTTTCCTCTTTAAAGCCAAAAGAGATACTGCCAAAAGCAAAAAAATATTCCATTCCTCAGGGTATGGGACAACAGGAAGGTAAGGATACAAAAGAACCTGTAAAGGGCTTCAAAATGTTTTTTGTTTTTTATTTCTTCCAAATAAGTTTAAACAGAGACTGTGCAGCAAAACAAACACTGAAAGCAGGATTTGAGCTGTAAAAAGTTTTGGAGAGTGATCTGCCTTCTCTGAACCACAACATGCCAGAAAACACTGCTTACAGTGATTTTATCGTGGCAGTTGAATATACAGAAAAAGCACCCATTGTGGCACTCAGCTACCTAACCTGAACAGGCGTGTGCTCACCGTGCTTGTGATCAAACACTTGCACTTAGGTTACATTCTATTTTAAGGGCTTTCAAGAATTTTGCAACTGTACTCCAACCTGAGAAGGTCAGGCTTGTATAGGCAAAACAGTTCATGGAACAGCATGTTAGAGGATTGTGCAACTTAGGAAAACAGTTTCTTCCAAACAGTAAGACAACCTACCCTCCTGCTAGATACAGCAGACAAACAGGGGGTGCCTCATCCATTCCCCTCCCTTTCCTAATGCTACTTTTTTATTCTTATGGCAGAAGTTACAGACAACTGTGTTTCCTCTTGTACTTCAAGGTTTTTTCAAGGTGATGCAGAAGGACATCGAAAATGACCACACCATTACTGTATCTAATAGCATAGCAGAGTGACCCACAGTGAGGAGAAGGGGTCACCTGTGGACTCCACACCAAGCCATAGCCTGGGACTGAAGGATGGGGACAAGAAATAAGGAAAGCAGAGAGACTCCGCCTAAACCCTGTCGTCTCACCATGGAGAAACAACATCTTCACCATTTACTTGCTACTTGGCCCTATTCCCTTCCAGAGACACACTAAAAATCAGTGGCTCCTCAAATCTTGGTACTGGCAGCAAGGGAACGGTGACCAGAAGCAGAATCATAGAATCCTTGGATTAAAAAGTATCTTAAATATTAACTAGCTCCAAATCCCTGCCACAGCAGGGATGCCACTCACTAGAACCGCAACTATGTTCCCACCCCTATGGATTTGATGCCAAAAGCTTCCATCTATTACCAAGGCTTCATTCCACCTGCAGATTCACCATCCTTTTCTCAAGCTTAATTTGGGAAGGAAAATCATTAAAAAAGGTCCTCTCCCAACAGAAAATTAATGTCATGGTCTTCCAGGGTATGAATTACAGTAAATTAAGCATTAATTCATTAAGTGTCGGTTAAAAGAAGATATTCCAGAAGATTAGATGGATTTCACTGAAAGAACTGCTGATATTCCCTGTCTAGACACTGGTGAAAAACAGTATTATGCTGACATAACCCACTGAGGAGAATGAAGAGGATAAAGAAATTCTGCATCAGCATACCAGGGATTTTGAAACATAAAAGTTAGCTAGAAGCAAAACAACGCCTGAAAAAAAAATTATATATTTAAAAAAAAAAAAACAACTGTGTTTGTTACTGCAACACGTGATAGATACAGTAAAAAATTTCTAGCAAAACCAAAAATAAAGACGTTCTACAGAAACAGTGTAACAGTTACTGTTTTGGCTGGCAAGTGCTTATCAGATCAGCACTTCATCAAGTGTAAACAACTATAATCTTGGTATCTCTCTCCCACTCTGTGCAAATTGCCTTAAATATTAGCTGAGCTTGCACAGTCAAGACATTCAGTAACATCTCAGGACCACCATTGTCTCCTGCTTCTCCATCAAAAGACTTGGCAAATGGAGTAACAGCTACCTCAGATACCAGACAGCTGAGAAATCAAACTGACAGAAACGAGATTTTCTCCCCCTGAAGACTGCAAAGGAGCCATGAAGTAGGGAGTTACTGCTTGTTTACCTGTCCCCCTGTCAATCAAGTTCTGAAATATTACCCATGAATGCAGCAGCAAAGGGAAACTAGCATTCCAGCTGGCCTCTAAATAGCTCTGCTACAGCTGAAGACACCACAGTCACTGTGAAGATCAACATGAGACACAAGTCCAGAGGAAATAAAAATAAAAGGTGCCACTTAGGACAAGAAACGTATCAAAAGAAGGCTTGAGATAAGGGAAACATCATTATGGATGATAATGTGAGTTACTGAAACCAAAACTAGCAAGTTTAGTGGAAAAAAAGAGGACTCTAAAAATACTTTATAGAACTATCAACAATTCAACAGTCAACCAGTCACAAAAAAAAAAAAAAAAAAACCAAACAAACAAACCCAACCAAAAAACTGCCACACCAACCCTAAGTGATACAGAACTCTGCACTTTAGGATTTAAACCTCACTCTCCAAATACTATTGAAGGTCAAGATGGGAGGTGATATGAGAATACATGGGGTACCTCCTACATGTCACTCTTGCAGCTCTGAGGCAGCCAGAGAGAAAACCAGGACAGTAAATCTATCAATTGCTGTTAAAATGACGACTTGGACAAACAGCTACAGGAAAACCATGAACTGCCCAAGACATTTCTAAGGCCACTGGACCAGTCATGCTCTCAAGGGTGTATTTAACAATGCAACCTGCAAAGAGTTAAACCCATAGCTGACGCAGCAGCAGCTGAATGGATTAGAATTGGTTCTCTGTGGGGGAATTTTACCTTTGAGTCTTTGCCTGTAGTCAGCAGGCTGCAGAGTAGAGCAGAGCTGCTCCAGGTGCTCGTTGTCGGCACAGTGCATGACAAAGAAGAGCCTCCAAAGCATGCTGCTGGACAAGGTTCCGTAAGGCATCTCGGACATGAACAGCCAGACTCCCAACCTGTTGGATTTGAAGAGGCAGATAGGAACAGGTCCCCCCTGATAAATCCCAACATTTGAAAAGGAGACATCTCCTGCCCACACCTCTGCTGTGCAACAGAATGAGGAATGTGAGGATGGGTATCAGCACCTCAGATTCTGAGCCAACCTCATTCTGAACTGACCAAGACTTCAGAGCTTCTGTCAGATGCTACAATCCATGGCATAATTCCTCCTCATCTTGATGCTACCAATGCACTGAAAAATCCTACTTATTTCAGTCTTGTTTAAACCTTTAAGTATTTAAAGCTACTCCAAAGCCCAGTTTCAAGTATTCAACTCCTCCAAGATGAAGCCAGTAAAGGGACAACCCACCTTTTTGCCTTCAGAACATGTAGAACAGCTCTAAAAAACAGCTCATCAAACTCCAGTTGCAATTTTTCCACGGAGTAGGGGTGTTCTAGTGATCCGTATTGTTTATTGCCACTAACATACTGGGCCCAGTGGTCACTGACATGACACAGTGTCATCCTACAGAGCAGAACAAACAAGCCAAAGGATCATTAAGTATGTCACCACCCCATGAAAACACAGACAAGGACAACCAGATCAGGGTCTAGCCACAAGAGACATGCCCAACATTCTGCCCTCTGGGTTCCAGAGGTTTCTATATAAATTGCATCAGTCAGATTTCTGTGTTCTCCTTCCCTGGTTTTGCAACAAAACAAGGCTTAACATTCTGTTACACCAAATTAGTTTGTGTGTGACCTTTGGAGCCTTGAGGTAACTATACAGGATGAAACGGCAGTACAAGCAGAAAGCTCATACAGGAAAAATTACACTGAGAAAGTTACTCCCTACATAACACAAAGAAAAAGATTTTGTTTCTGATTTGACTGTATTCCCCCTTAAGAACACACTCACAGAAGCCATACAGAGGGAATGCTAGAGATTTAAAAATAAAGAGCAACTTTTAGATTTCAATTACATTTACTTACTGCAAAACCAGGATAATTTGCAGGAAGCAAATTAAAAACCCCAAAGCAATTCTGGGCAACAATGGAAATAAAGCAGTAACATTGGTTATAGACAGAGGAAATTCAAAGAATTTCTGTTTGTTGGGTTTCAGTGACTACCCAAGACAAACCTAATCACATCACTGATGGAAGTCACACTGGTGTTCCACAGCTCACCTGGCTCCTTTGTACCCACAGGATTCAGAGTTTGCAATTCCCCGTTTCAGATTCCCAGACTGGCTAACCCTGAACTGACCAACTGTCAGAGCAAAACCTACCTGACAATTGTTTGGGTGGGGTTTGGGTTTGTTTTGGTTGTTTGATGGTTGGTTCTGGAGCTTTTTAGCAACTCTGAATAGCAAATACATGTATAAAACAGATTAAATCACACTAGAGAGAAAAATTCTCTTACTTGATGAGTTGGCCAATTCTCTTCACAAATTGTCGGTACCGTGCTCTGTTAAATGTTTCTAACCCCACTGACAGAAGTTCCACTAAGGAGTTTGCAAAGGCAAAAATCTTCATCATCTCCTGGGGAGATGTTTTTTCAGGAAAATAAGCACCTAAGACGGAGACACAAAAATAACAGTAAAAAAAAGAGAAGTGTGAATTATGGATTTTTAAATAATTTGACAAGCACTCAAAGCAACAATTCACCATATAGTGAACTGAAATGTATGCCTTGTTTATGACATGAGCAATAAATACCTGCTAAGTATGCAACTACAAATAAACTATGGAGGTAATAAGACCTCTGGCAAGCAATTGTCTTCATGTACTTCCCCAGAGATTTCGAAAAAAAATCAGAGAAAAATCACAGTAACATTACAACTAAGAGACGAGGGGGAAAAATGGTTCTGAAAGCACTTCTGGCAACCAAATCCAAACTAAGGGAAAAGACTCCAATGTTTAGCATGCATATTGCTACAAGGTTTTTATTTTTCCCATACACACGGCATATACTTCCATCTCATCTCTTTAGCCTGTGACCTGTTGCACAGGTTCATTATTACTTCTCACAGAGAGTTCCATGATGCAGTAGCACTCTTGGCAGTGGTAGTCATTAATATAATTAGCATAAGCATAAGGAAGAATAACTCTTTAGCAACCAATTTACCTCCAGACTTAAACCCAAGGACCTGCTGAAAGAGTTCATGAAATGGGAACTGTGACAACAGAGCAATCAAGTCATCTTCCAAGAGTAGAATCCAGCTTGTTTCGGGATCCTCATCCTATAGACAAATACAAGGTGCTGTCAGTAGCTTTACAATAAAACCAATAGTAAAGCGCTACACTATTGTATTAATTACAGTTTTGTAAGGAGTAACTGAAATATTTGAATTCTCTCTGCTAATACTCACTACTGGAAGCTCCACTCTCTACAGTTATACCACAGAGATAAAAGGAGAGTAAAACAGAAGTAAATTTCAAATCACGCTTTTTATCTTAACAAGTCAGAATTTCTTCACCCATTTCACAAAGATCAATAAGCTTGAGCAAAAGCATAAAGGACAAAAAAAAGAGAAACAAAAGAAGTGTCTGCTGTACCTCTTCTCCTCCTTCATCTACCAGAGTCCAGTTCCCAGATTCCTTCCCAGATGAAGAGGAACTTTTCCTTTCACTTGGTTTCATATGGCACATGAAGTCCACACGATTTCTGGTTTATAGTAAAAATCAAGTGCAAAAGATTAGAAAATTAAAATTTTTGAATTAATTAGTATTTCAGTTAAGGGAGGATATTAAAAAACCCAAATGCAAGAGGAAGAAATTAGCAAGTAAAGCAGAAAGGCGCCTGGCAGAAAAGGCCCTGGGGGTGCTGGTGCCAGCAGCTGGACACGAGCCCAGGGATGCCCAGGTGGGCAAGAGGCCAGTGGCCCCGGGGCTGTCCCAGCCAGGGTGTGGCCACAGCCCCAGGGCAGGGCCCGTCCCCTGTGCTGGCACTGCTGAGGCACCTCCAGTGCTGGGGACAGCTCTGGGCCCCTCAGGACAAGAGAGACATGGAGGGGCTGGAGTGTGTCCAGGGAAGGGAACGGAGCTGGGAAGGGGCTGGAGCCCCAGGAGCGGCTGAGGGAGCTGGGAAAGGGGCTCAGGCTGGAGCAAAGGAGGCTCAGGGGGGACCCTGTGGCTCTGCACAACTCCCTGACAGGAGGGGGAGCAATTGGAGCAACTGGGCTCTGCTCCCACATTACAAGTGATAGGACCAAAAACAGCCTCAAGTTGCACTAGAGGAGATTTAGATTGGGTATCAGGGAAATTTTTTTCCTGGAAACATGGTCAGGCACTGCAATGGATTGTCCGTGGCAGTCGTGGAGTCAGCATCTCTGGAAGTGTTCAGAAGGCTCACGCATGTGGCACCAGAGGACATGTCAGCAGTGAACGCAGTGGTTCTGCATTAAGGGTGGACTCAACAACCTTAAAGATCTTTCCCAAACTAAACAATCCTGTGATTTTAAATGACTCTAGGATAACCTGGTTCCTGACATTCAGGACCGGAACAAGGTAAGATAACACATAAGCCTCCGCTCTTTCAGCAGTAAGAGCAGACCCTGTGGAGGCTCTGAGTTCTGGTATCAACATTTAGAACGTCAGCCCAGACACATTAAGTTAGCCCTTGCTCCAAACACAAGTATCAAAAGGCACTGGCAACACACATTCTCTCAGGATACACTGGTTTCCCCAGACAGAAAGGAAATGTGAAAATAAAATCCTTTAAAGTAAAAGCTTTCAATAATCAAGACTCTCACTTAAGTAAGAGACAGACTATCAAGATCACAGTGACAACCCTAAATACCAGCAGTTTGATTCCTTGACCTCAAAATTTGGGCAGGGGGAGAGGCAAGCTGTGTATTTTATCTGGAGAACATAACAGATTTCACTAATGACTAATGTCATTAACTAGCTTCCCCATGCACCACATTCCTTCTACATTTTAAAAATTAAAAAAAAAAATAAAAAGGATGGAAAATAGATCAAGAGGTCCAACCAGTGTGTACACCAGCTTAACACCTTTACTCAGGAGATTATATTGCAGAGACAATATAAAAAACAGGCCATGGTGCAAAGCAAGAGATACTTCAGAACCCACGGTAACAAAACCTGTGGGTCTGTCAGCCTTCACAAGCTATTTCACAGCTGAAAGAAAGCTGCATCATACTGTGTACAGCACAAGGAGGTACTGCCAAGGCTGAATTTTAAGATGAATGAGTAAAACGAGTTTGAATTAAACTGTGAATCTATTTGTGCCCACTTTTATGACTTTACCTGCAATGAACTTTTGGAATTTTACAAGGAGATTGTGTTGCGTTTTCTACTCTTAAATAATCAGAACATGTTTAAAAGTAATGTTCATACTTACTTGACAGGAGACATAAGCAAGGCAAGAGACTGCATGAAATGAAAGACACCTGATGGGTTATCCAAGACTTTGATCTGAAATTAAATGCAAAAATCTAAGTAAATCAAAATAAGCAAAGGGCAAATTAATCTTAGCAGAGAAATCCACAACTCACTAGGTTTTTGTTAACACTAAAAAGAATCCGTAACAGACAGCACCACACCCTGGTGAAAGTACTGCCATGGCAAAATATTGTGACTTGTCCAAAAGAATTACTTATAAGAAGTAAAGGAGGGGGGAAAATAAAAACAACACATCAGAAAAAAAAAAAAAAAAAAAAAAAGACAACCTCTCTCTTTGTTCCACATGTAGGTCTGGGCACCAGGGCTAATTCAGACACTGAGCACAGGTGAAGTCGAAATCCTACCACATTAGGTTGATTGGATTCAGTGACATTAAGGGTCTTTCCCACCCTGAATTATTCTATTCCATACTTTTATTGCATTGTTTGCCTTTCCTCTCAGTGTATTGAAGCCCTTTTCCTCTGGCTGTATTTCCAACATTTTCTCCTCTTAGAGGAGCAAATATGTTCTTTGAAAGAACATCCTGGTGCCTTTGGATATCTGCACTCCCTCTGACCTAGACAAAGTGAACCCTTTCCTTTGCCTCTGAACTTCCCACGAAAACCAGTGCCATTTCAATGTACAGGATATAAAAAAAATCTGCTCCTCCTGATCCCTCACACATCACAGACCTGATTCCAATCTCACTTCTCATATACAGCTGCTGCTTCAAGTCTAAATACACTTTCCACTTTTTGGAGAACACTCCCAAAACCTGGTGCATGAGGCCTTGACTCCCTTTCATATGGAATCTCTCCATTAAGAGTGCAGTGTGTTCTGCTGTTACCTGCACATGGCTGGCCTAACATGGATAAAAGCTGCCACCATGACTCCACACACCTGGAAAGGCAGTGTGGGTCATGAGAGATTGAGCACGCACAAGACACTCTCCTCTTCTACCCACGCCTCTCCCACTCCAACCTGCTGACGATAAAGAATTAAACATTCACACCTGAATGAATGGACAAGCCCAGTCGCTGATGCCAGCCGGACACCGAAGGATGTGGTTGAAGAGGAAGAGATGGTCACCTGGACAGCCAATTCTCTGCAGCACAGACACCTAAAGGGATGTATATAGAAATCAAGCAAATAATTTCAAAGTTCATTTTCTCACAGTTTTGCTAACTAGAGTAATACAGCTCCTTTCTTTTCTCACACTTTCTAACAAACCTAAATTTTCAGAGCATGTTACAGGAGAACAATATTTAAAATCTGCTTGCTTGCCTTATGAGCCACAAACCGTTTTCTTCAGTGTAATTATTTTTTCTACACCTGCATTAAAATCTAATTTATTTAGAAATTGGCAAGAACAAAAGTTTCTCAAACATGACAAGTCTGAACAGTTCTACTTTCAAAATAAGTGAAAGCATACTGAGTATTATTAAGTTCACTTTGAGCAGTGCTGGCTGCTCAGGTGCCAGTCCTCACTAATGCTGCTTGACTTTATCAGATAAGGGAATCAATTCTAAACGTCTGCTAAGATATTTGGTTCCTCAAGTAGAACAAACCCCACCAAAAAAATCATTGCCCATGTGACAGTAAGAGAAAGAGTAACACTTCCAGAAATTATTCCCCAATTCATCCCGTGTGCTGTATCAGACATATCCATGTATACTCCCTCACCAGTCTCTGCAGCCACATGAGAAGGTCACTGTGAAACTGAGGATCTTCAATAACCCTGCGAGTGAAGCTGAAAAGGACACTGATACATTCCTTCAAGTGGCTCAAGTCTGAAGAGAGATTTTCTGACTGCTTTGAAACTGTAAATTAAAAACAGAATTAAAGAAGCTTTGACAAGAAGTAGCAACATTAACAGTGGGTTTGGGATTGCATAAAAAATTGGTCTCTGTATCTGTAGATACCAATATATTTCAACACAGCTGCTTACTAAATCTGTAAGAGAAGAATACTTAAGAGTACTTTATTTAATCTTATAATTAAGCTCTGGACACTAATTATAAGAAGAATATATTATGGTTACTCTCACAAGAGGCCTTCCCTCAACATCAGCTTTGTAAGAACCACCATCTACTATGCACATAAACTATCTGGGAGTGCAAAGGGAAGAGCACTAGGAAAGAAAAATATCTGGGGCAGGAGAAGGGGAAATACTTTAGCTAAAAGATTATATTGGCACAAACTCAAACCAAACACTTAGGATGAAAACCAAAAAGATTAATTCTAAGCATTAATAGTTTAAGATGTCAAATGGCCTTCCAAGAGGAAGTAAAGCAGGAAAAATATCCAGCTCATTTTAGAATTAGGAAAAAGAACTGTATTAGATATCGCCTTGGACAACAAAAGATTGGGAGTTTGGGTGTCCCATCCACACAGTGTTTCTGTACAGTAATCAGTGTTAGTCTACATCTCAGACAGCAGAAGTCACTCCTGCATTCAGCTTTTACTGCCCAGATGATAAAGTTAAGGGAATGGGAGATTTTCCTGTCAGAAAAAAGTTTCACTGATCCCTACATAAGATCAACAGTTTTTTGTATCAGAAGACAAACACTCCAGTACACAAATTCCACCACAAGACTCCAAAACTGCAGCTGCACAAGGTGCTGGGCACCCTGACCAGGACTGGGAGCAGTCCAGACCAGCAAACACACCTTGTTCTTGCTGCTGCAGGGCCACAGATCTCAGCAGGGACGAGCTGCTGAGCAACCTGTAAACATAGGACTCCACTTGCAAGCGGGACAGCACCGAAGTGTAGGAGTGCAGTGCCAGGGTCTGGTGCACGTGCTCTGCTTTGGCCTCAAACAGCTTCTTCAGCTCCCCCAGCACGCTGTCGTTCAGCTCCACTGTCTGGTAGCGGTGGTGACCCGTCACTTTGCACTGATCTGCACACACACCCTGAAAAGAGAGCAAATATTTTATGTCAGCAGTTCTGACATTTTGCCGGGTCATCGTAACAGAAATCAATCATGATATAACCCTCTCCTAAACGGATTCCAAAGCCTTCATAAGAGGGGACATTTCATAAATGGAAAATACAAACATTTGGCAATATCCTCTGTGCTACTGATTACTGAAGATTCATATCCTTGGCTTCTGAAGAAAAAATATTTTATAAACCCTCAGTAACTCAGGTTTAGAAACAGCCAGAAGTTACATGCCTGCAGCACTGAGAGATGTGAACAAAACCAGGTGTCTCACTCCCAGTGAGTACACCTGCTTCTTAGTTTATAGATTTTCATAAACATTTGGATCTGCTGTTTTAAAGCTAAAACATGTACTGGAACAAAACAAGTATTTTCATAACTCCCACAACTGATAATTTGCAGCAATTCTCCACTGCATGTTTAAAATGTTCAGAAATTACCTACACTCTAACCTTTACCCAAACTGAAATTAAAATCTGAAGTCAGTTTTCCTCTGCCCTGTCTCTAATTCTTCAGCAAAAGAAAACTACAATAAGTAACATTCTTGCTATTCTTTTCATAAATAACATTCCTGTTAATCTTGTATGCAACCAAGAAACACTCCTCAGAACCAGCACTTTGAAAGCTTAGCTTGAAAGCATCCCTGTGTTTCCTAAATCAGAAGAATAAGAATTTTAAATTGGTATAAAGACAACAATTATTCTGGACATAAATATATGTTGAACTGGGATGAAATAAAGCAAGTAGAAATCTTAGACAACTCTGTGATGACCTTAGAGGATGCAAGAGTAAAGCCAAAATTGCTTTCAGTACAAAAAATGATCCCTGCAAACCTGAGAATCCAGTGAGGCTCAGTGTTATTCCCCAAGAAAAAGGGAAGAATTGAGATCAGTTCAATTCCTCAACTCTGATGAACTGCACTCGCAGAAATAGTAAAATCTACCCTATGCATAGGTGTTCAGCATCTTCAGACAATTTTGATGATGTGTGGGCTATAAACAGCATCAGAACATTTTCATTCACTCCCACTGTAATGCTGAGCTCTGAAGGGAAGTGTCACAGGAGGAGTCTGGGGGAAACTTTTCTGATGTTTGCCCCAAAGAGCTCCATAAACCCCTCTGTTTTGCAGACAAAAATGTTACAGAGTACCATGACCACTCTGGAAGTAAGAAAAACCACAGCTACACTCATGGAACAAGTTACTGCAAGTGGATGGGCCTACACACCCTCTGAGCTACAGGGCTGCTCCTGAGCATGACTCGAGCTCCCCTGCAGCTGCCACTCTGACAGCAGGAATGACATCAATGGAAACTGTCCCTACAGTTGGCAGCAGGCCAGATGGGACATCACTGCTACAGTCACTCCACCACGTGTCCCCCACGCCTGCACGGAGTGCTGTGGTACAAACTTCACCTGACACCACGGGCAGAACTGGGTGTACACAGCTCATTCTTTCTGACCCCAAAAGAGACCACCAATACATCTCCCTGTGCCCTGCACATGTCAGAGGTTAAAAATAAAACAACAAACTTAAGTCTCAAGAGGATGATATTCTGAAGTATTGAGGGTTAGTGGAGAGACAGAAAGCATAGGCAATAATCTCTGGACATGGAACTGTTAGAGCAGGTCCAGAGGAAGCAAAGAAGTTGGTAAGAGGACTGGAGCACCTTTCCTATGAAGACAAGCTGAGAAAGTTGGGACTGCTCAGCCTGGAGAAAAGAAGGAGCATGGAAACCTCACAGCACCTTCCAGTATCTGCAGGGGGCCTACAGGGAAGCTGGACAGGGAGTCTTTGTCAGGAACTGTAGTGACAGGACAAGGACTAAAAGGATTAAACTGAAAGAACAGGAAATTTAGGTTAGATACTAGGAAAAAAAAACTTTACAGTGAGTGTGATGAGACATTGGCACAGGTTGCCCAGGAAGGTTGTCCCAATCCTGGCAGTGCTCAAAGCCAGGCTGGATAAGGCCTTAAACAACCTGGTCTAGTGGGAGGTGTCCCTGTCCATAGCACACAGGGTTGGGATCAGATTTTTAAAGTCCCCTCCAACCTGTAACATTCAGTGATTCTTTTACAACAAAACAGCTTAAGTACAATAAACCTGGCAGCAAGTAAATCAATTTCCTATTAGTTTGGGTTCAAAAGTAGGTTCAGCAACAGCACCTGCACAGTTTTCTGTTGTTCCTTGAAAGTCCATAATCTCCCCTTCACATTTTGGCAGTCTGTTGTCATGGCCTGCAGCTCTGCCTCAGCCAGCAGCAGCTGCTTCCTGCAGCGCATGTAGTTCAGAAGCAGCTCGTAGAACTCGTGCCTGTCCTGGTGAGCCACACTCTCGAATTCCTCAGCATAGGAGTCAACGTTCTCCAGCCACGAACAGGGCTCAAAGATTTTCAGCTGCTCCCTGGTGAATGGCACCAGCTCTGGCTCAGAGGGGAGCTCTGGGTACAGCCTCTCGTGGTGCATCAGGGGTTTTACTGCCATGATGGTGGGTCTCTCGTAGGACAGTTCCGAGGACAGGTCTGGATAAACCGACCTGAATCCTGGCCGCGGAACACGTGACTTGGATTTCTCAGAGCGCTGTGAGGTGCTGAGAGGAAGCTTCTCTGAAGAGCAGACGAGAGGATTTCTAACATCTTGTAGGTTTTCAGCTCCTCTGTCCCGCACAAAGCCCAGCACTGTCTGAGGGCCAGCAGCACTGGACTGAAAGGTACTACTCAACAAATCAGAATTTCCTGATCCACTAGCAGCTGCCTCCACAGGGCTGTGAGGTTTGTCCAACTTGTTCTTCTCACTCTTCTCAACATCCCCCTCACATTCCTCCTGGGAAGAACCAGCTTTGACCTCTTCTGCATGTTTGGGAGGCTCCAGAGTGACTGCCAGACCCCCTTCATTTGCTGAAGATAAATGACTTTGGGGGATGTCAGACACATCATTTATAGTTTTCCTATTGTCTACTTCATCTCCAAGTTGAATTTCTGTAAATTCTCCAGGATGTTCCATTTGCACTCTCCCAGCTTGAGAAGACCCTTCTGCCACAGGAGGCAGGAAGACATCATCAGGCTCTTGTACCTGGAGCTCCTCAGTACTTTTTTTCTTTTTTTCCTAAAAAACAAAAAAATTAACAGTGTCACTGCCAAGTGCATCTCTCCATCTTGCATCCCAAATCCCACCAACACCAAAAGTAGCACTGGTCAGCATTATGACTCCAAAAGCCCTTTTTAATATACTAATTTTTGTAATATTAAAGATAAAAACAAATATACCAAGCAAGTCTTTGTTCTTTAGCTGCCCGCTGAAGACTGCCTATCAATGTGTATTTTCTCGGTCAGCTCTTGCACAAGGCTTCAACATTTCTAAGTAAAAATCTATAAATATCGCAGGACAAACTGTTTCATTAACACAGAAAATAATCAACATAACAGGACCCTGATACCTAAGAAGAGTCACTCAATTTCACTGTATTGCTAAAAAAAAAAAAAAAAAAAAAAAAAAAAGTTACTCTGTGATCCAGATCCATGAAAAATATTTTCAAAAAAGTAATTTCAGAACAAAGTGAGTCTGGAATGTAACCCCTAGCTACATTCTAAAACCATCATGATATTTGAACAATTACTGAAATACCTATTTTCAGCAGGCAATACACACTAGAGATGTAGAAAAATTTAACAGTGCCATTAAAATTGTAAATCAATTGAAAATTAAAATTAGTTTGAGGGTAAATAATTCCCATAAACCTAATCTAAAGTGTACATTAGCCTCCTTCCCAAAAGCATAGCACAGAAAATGAACAAAGATTTTGATAATCTGTAAATCATGTGCCAACTTGTAAAACAAAAACTTGGCAAAGTGATTAGCCAATCTGTAAACTGTGTAGAACTAGCAGTTTATTAGGAGCAAAACTGAGGAGTTAGGTCACAGCGCTCCAGTTTTGGATGACCCAGATAACGTAACAATGAACACAGGTGAAATGAGTACAAGCTTTTAATATGGGGAAATAATAATGGGGAAAAGACAACAGTTTCGGAAACTTGCTCACAGTATCACATGTATTTTTACTAAACATCTGAATGTCTTTGCCTTAAGAGAAAGCATAAATGAACACAGCTCAAATCAAGGCACTAGTTCACCTTGATCTCAAGACTAATTTTACTCTGAACGTATGGTCACAGCTCCTTTACAAAAAAGGAATTACTCAGGCTTTGTTTCATACTGTTTTCTGGTATATTAAAACCTGTAAACACTTCTGATCACAAAACAGCTCTGACTCACTAACTAAAGCTGCAGGTGAGAGGTTAAAAATACATCAGCGCAATTTTTTAAAGCTGGGACTTGTTGTAATTAACATCTCCTGACAATTACCTCAAAGTCAGTAACTTCCACAGGATACTGTATCAGTAAATCATATTTATACAGGGTATTGATCCACACACTTTACAAACACATGCTGGTCCTCTCCCTTCTACAATCTCAACGTTTCCTCTTGCAGTCCTCATACAGAATAAACTCCCTTTAGCTCTCATATCAGCCTGCACCCCTCCCGGACACAGCTGTTTTTAAAATTTATGAAGTGCCTTTCAGTTCTCACTCTCCTAGCCAAAAAAAATGGCATAATCATTAAATGGGATTTCATCTGAGAAAGAATGAGAGAAATCAGGTTCTGAACTAACATGGAAGCAAAATCTGCTTAACCCACATATCAAAGAATCCCAGAACGGTTTGGGTTGGAAGGGACCTTAAAGATCATCTCATTCCAACCCTTTCCATGACCAGGGACACCTTCCACCAGACCAGGTTGCTCCAAGCCCCATCCAACCTGGCCTGGAATATTCCCAGGGACAGGAAGATGGCACCTGCTCATTAGCCTTGCCCCATGCCTGACCACCCTCCTCTCCTTGCACATCATCAGTGACCCTCGAATTCTAAGGACACTTACTACTTTTCAGGAAATATCTCTGAAGTAACCTGAGTGCCACCCACAGAAACAAACAGACAGAGAGCCTCCTCATCACCTTTTCCAGGTGCACTGGCATTGCCACATCACTGTTTGAATCAGTCTGGTGCTTCACAAGTTTAACTTTGGGACTACTATTGTCAGAAAGCCCTGGGCTCCATTCTACCACTTGGCAGCTCCACAGCTGAGCCAGCCTTTCTCTCAGCTCACAAGAATTCCAGCATTTCAAAGGATTACAGCTTTTTCTGTGGCATGGGAATGGAAAAGTCCTTAATGTGACTGACCCACAAACTGTATCCTCAGGCACGCCCGGGTATTAACAGAGGTGAGCACAGTAATAGCAATAGAAATACCAGAAATGGGTCATGTGTAGTACTGGAGAATTCAGGGTTCTCACATGTGACACCTCCAGTGAATTGTTTCACAGTGAATTTCACCTGGCAGAGATGGCTAAAGACTGGAGTCACCACACACGTCCTTAACGAAATACCAGCGTGTCATCCATGACTCACCACCTTCCTGCAGGGAACCAATTCTCTTAGGCAGCAGTTTGAAGGTTTGACTGCCTTGCACACGCCAGGGCGCTGAACCAAAACCAAAACAATGACACAGTATCTCTCCTGGGATTGCTTTTCCCCCAAATCTTTACTTGCCTTCTATTCAAGAAGCACACCCACACCTGACACTTAGATTTAACCCTTGTTTTACAGAACACTGGTCAATTAATTCAGTGTCTTCAAAGAGCTTTGACAGTCATTACTTCAATGCCCTTGCTCTATATGGTTGTCCGTAGGGACAACAAGAAAGAGGGAAACATTTCCACTTTGTGAGGTAGTTCAGATCACTCCCACAAACATTCTGTGTGAAGAAAACAAAGCTTTCAGAAAGCTGTCAGTACTAATACCACGAGCAAGGAACACAATCAAAACAGGATAAAAACCTAGGAAGAGTGATACTTAAAAACTGCAGCACCAACTTAAGAAGAAGCAGCACTGTCATGAGTTACATATGGATGGCCTCGTGTTCTCAGCATTTCAAAGCCAAACCTAGAGGAGATGTAGTATCACAGAAGCACTGAATGACTTGGGTCGAAGGGAACTTAAAGACCATCTAATTCCAACCCCTGCCGTGTCCAGGGACACCTTCCACTATGCCACGTTGCTCCAAGCCCTGTCCAACCTGGCCTTGGACACTTCCAGGGATCCAGGGGCAGCCACAGCTGCTCTGGGCACCCTGTGCCAGGGCCTGCCCACCCTCACAGACAGCAATTCCTTCCCAATATCCCATCCGTCCCTGCCCTCTGGCACTGGGAAGCCATTCCCTGTGTCCTGTCCCTCCATGCCTTGTCCCCAGTCCCTCTGCAGCTCTCCTGGAGCCCCTTTAGGCCCTGCCAGGGGCTCTGAGCTCTCCCTGGAGCCTTCTCTTGTGCAGCTGAACACCCCCAACTCTGTCAGTAGGACTGTCACCTCACAGTACACTATAACACTGTAAATGCACACAAGTTCCACTGCTGCACATTCCCCCAGCTCTCCCACAGGACACGGGACCCCTCAGGAGGCCGTAGGACAACATTAAAAAAAAACCTTGTTTACATCCTGCTATAGCACAAGGCCTATCACACCCGTCACCCGCCCGGCAAACACGACAAATCCATGGATACGGAGTGCAGAACAGCAGGAAGCAGCAGGAATCCTTCTATGAAACAAAAAAAAACTCCCACAGCAGCATCACCCACACACGCTCCCCCACTCTCCACCCTCCACCATGAGAGACCGCACAAACACGGATGTAAACACGGCCCGGCGCGGCCACCCCCATACGCGGGACACCTCCTCGCCGCCCCCTCACCCCCGTCCGCGGGTGACGCCCCTCGCCCCCGTCGGTGCCGCGTTACCTTGGCGCGGGCGCGGGCGCGGCGCGGGGGTCGCACGGCCTCGGCCATGGCCCCGCTGCCCCGCGCTGAGGCGGCACCGGGCCGCGCAGGGACGGGCGGCGGGACACGCCCCCCGCGGCACCGGCCAATCACAGAGAGCGATGGGCGGCGGGACACGCCCCCCGCGGCACCGGCCAATCACAGAGAGCGATGGGCGGCGGGACACGCCCCCCGCGGCACCGGCCAATCACAGAGAGCGATGGGCGGAGGGACACGCCCCCCGCGGCACTGGCCAATCACAGGGCGCGGCTGCGGTGGGGGCGGGGCCGCGGCCGTGAGGGCGGGGCGGGGTGAGCAGCTGAGGGAGCGGCTGAGGGAGGGGCGGGGGGCGAGAGGGGCGCAGGTGGATCTTCCGTGGGGACACTCACGCTGTCCATAGGGACCCACAGAGCACCCATGGGGACTGACACACAGTCTGTGGGGACACACAGACACTCCGTGGGGACTGACAGACCGTCCATGGGGTCACACAGAACAGCCATAGGGACCAACAGATCACGACAGGGACTGACAGAGCGTCCGTAGGGGACCCACAAGAACGTCCATGCGGACACACAGAGCGTCCGTGGGCACACAGACCGTCCGTGGGGGCCCCACAGACCATCCATAGGTGAGTGGGATCTGCTGTAGGGACCCAGAAACCATCCATAGGGATCCACAGACTGTCCATAGGGACTGACAGACACTCCATGGATGAGCAGGGTCCACTACAGGGACCCAGAGATCATCCACAGAGACACACAGATCATCCAAAGCGACTGATCTATCGTCCACAGGGGCAAACAGACCCTCCACAGGGACACACAGACTGCTATAGGGACCCACAGACTGTCCATAGGGACCCAGAGATAGTTTATAGTGAACCAGAGACTGCTATAGGGATTCAAAGACCATCCATAGGGTCAGCCCAAGCTTCTGCCAGAGGGAACGTGGGATGAGAAGCCAAGCCCCACTAGCAAGGATGGGTAGTGTGAGGTCGCTTCTGTCTGCGCCAGGGCCTGAGACACCTCCAGCACAGCGGGAATGCTGGCTCAGCCCCAGGCCTGGAACTGCTGTCCCTCAGATCCTCCCAGTCACCCCCAGGGAGCAAAAGCTGGAGCAGGGCCTGAACCCCACTGGGACAGGAGTGACTTCTCCCAGTCCCCAGGAGGATGAGTGCGCCCAGCACTCAGTGGCACCTTGCAGAACACATCACAGTCCAGTTAATGGCCTTGAACAGGCACTGTCCTCTCCGTGGGACCTTGTACTTAGGGCTTGAGAAGTCCTCATGTTATTAGCGTAACCTGGAATTTGTACTATCTACGGGAAAGGTAAACTGTATGTGGGTCTAGGGGGAAACCTTCCCCAGCACCCCTATTTTGGGATTACTTCTCTGCTCTTAGTAAATGCGCAAGCCAAGTTTCAGCCTCACTGGGGACCTCTACATCCAGAAAAGCCTAACAGCAACTATTGTGCTCAGTTAGTGGAAAAATCCCAGAAAATAAACCATGCAAGTTATTGCAGAGCAGACACTCTTCCAGGGCAAACAGCCCTGCGTGGTCTGCAGCTCGTGGCTAATCATAAGCACTTCTCATGCCATTCTCTTTTGGGGTGTTTTCTCACACTACTGTGTTGGTATTGAGCAAGGTATTGAAATAAAGGTAAAGGATGTGATCTTGTAGGTTTCCTTCTAGAAGAGACTAGGATGCTTTGAATGGGTCCCAAACCTATCCCCAACAGAAAGTGAACATGACAACTTTTAAAAAGAATGCATATCCACAACACAAGACTCAAAACTTATTTTTTAATATATATATTTATAGAACTAAGACTACAGCAGGCTCCTTCAGAAGAGTATTTGTGTTCTTGGTCTTTCAGAAATAGAATAGGATAGTCAATTGCTTGGCATGTGCACTTCACACAACTCACTGTGAGGCAGCAGGGCAGATTTTAGAGCTCGCTGTCATCTTCCCCACACAAATAAATACAGTAAAAGCCCCTAGGACTGATGGGCTAAGGCACATATTGAAGCCATGCAGATGCAACTTGAAAAACATCATAAAAACAGCAAATCCTGTTGCTCCAGGTTAGTGACCTGGCACCAGGTTTAGACAAGTAAACTGTGTGTTTATCCCCATGTCCTGTGTCCCTGTGTGCAGTGTCATAAGGCAGTGAGGAGCAGTGAAGCAGCACTGCACACAGGGACATCAGAGAGACCAGCAGCCCTGAAGCACGTAAGCTTCTGAATCAAAGCCATAATCATATCTATATATATATATGGTACCAACAAGGGCAGAAACTTTCAGGAGATCTGCTCAGAAAACAAGTTTCACGGCTCCAGCAGTAGGTAAGTTTGTTTCCAGTGGTGCATAGCCAGAACAAGTCCAAAGTTTAGAGAATCACAGAAGTTAATTAAATCATGGAATCAGAGAATCCCAGGACGGTTTGGGTTGGGAGGGATCTTAAAGGACACCTAGTTCCAACTCCCTGCTGCTATGGGCAGGGACACCTTCCACTAGACCACGTTGCTCCAAGCCCTAGTCTCCAAAGCTTACCAGGGACAACCTGATGAACCTAAAAGCTCACAAGAGCCTCATGGCAGAGGTGGTTGGAAGAGTTGAACTAATTCCTTCAGATCCTTCCTGGGACCTCCCAGCAGGTTGGATGTGGTACAGCCCCTCCCTGGGTAGATGCAAATCAGCTTCGAGTGTCAGCGCTTAAGCCTGGAGCACACCTACAGCTAAGCCAGACATGCAGTGCAACGGATGGTGCCCCTCTAAGTAAGATTTCTGAGAGATACGAGTAAAATTTGATCTAAATGACAAGTTTAATCCCCACTAATGAAAGACTTAAGAAACAGGCAAAAGACTTTAGGAACACACAAAACCTGAGATCTGAGAGGGATGTACATACCCTGAACACAAGCCAGTGTGCCCAAAGCATCATGCAGCACTGCTCTCGGCACATACAACCTCTTAATTATCTACAGAGTGGGAGGCTCCAGCCTTTCTAGATGGCTGCACTTTAGAAGCACTTCAAATAAAAAACTTCTTCTGACACAGATCACCCCTGATGATCTGGTCCTTTTCTTCCTCTGAGTGTGAAGATCCATCCAAGGAGTTTGCTGATCAAAGGCACAGATTTTAGTAAGCACTTTCTGAATGTAAAAATAAATACTGGAGTCCTCAAATATTCTCTTTAAAAGCAGAAGAACTTCAGCTCTGTGTGTCTGGAAATAACTGGAAACACCACCTCTGCCATGCTGGTCAGACCAACAGTGTCTTCTGCCTTCTGGAAAACCTAGAGAACAGGATCAACAGTGTCTAAACCACAGCTCCAGCTCAGATAAGTGATGGGAGGGCTGACAGGAGCATCACTTCCAGTCACCTCAAAATGTCATCCCTTAACCAATGACCTTTCTTTCTCCACTGTCCCTCTTCTGTGTAGTTTCATCTCATTTTAAATCCTTTCTTACAGAATCACAAAATGGTTGGGGTTGGAATGGACCTTCAGGACCATCTAATTCTAAGCCCCCTGCCACGGTCAGGGACACCTTCCACTATCCCAGGTTGCTCCAAGCCCCATCCAACCTGGCCTAGAACACTTTCAGGGATGGGGCAGTCACAGCTTCTCTGGGCAGCCTGTGCCAGGGCCTCACCACCCTCACAGGGAAGAATTTCTCCCTGCTAGCTAATCTACATCTACCCTCTTTTAGTATAAAACCATTCCCCCTTGTCATTTTACTATCTGCCCAGGTAAAAAATTCCTCACCCTCTTTCTTTTATGCCCCGTTTCTTCATCAAAAGTGGGTACTTACTGTGACTGTTAGAAATGTACCAAGCTGTAGCCATCAACTGTGGCATAATCAGGCTCCCCTGAAACACAGAGCACAAAAAAAACCCTTCAGGTTTCCCATGAAAAGTGCTCATTACATGACTTTAAATGGAACAGAAGCACCACACACTGGCCATCCATGTTAAAGGGATGGAATGCAAGAGTGAATGAGGCTCAAGTCAGGGTGAGAGAGCTGGGGGTGTTCACTTGGAGAAGAGAAGGGTCCAGGGAGACCTCAGAGCTCCTTCCAGTGCCTAAAGGGGGTTCAAGAGAGCTGGAAAGGGACTTTGGGCAAGGGCTGAAGAGAGAGTTCCTCTGTGGGGCCAGAAAGCCCACAAAGCAGTAACTCACCTGGTGCGCTGGTCGGGGTGGGCAGGGGTCCCCTCCTGCAAGAAGGAAACACAGAGCTGAGGATCTGCATGGCTAAGGGACTCCCTTTGCCCTGGTTCTGCACCCCCAGCTGCCCTCGCAGGGCTGGTGGGAGGGCAAGAGGTTTGGCCAGCCTGGGCTTTATGGAGACCTGACAAAGCAAGTCATGGTGGGCTCATCACCCACACCCCGCTTGGCAAACATGAGAACTGAACCTGATACAGAGGGGGAGAGGAAAAAATAACCAGAAAGCACTAACTCAAGGAAAAATTCATGAGTGAGCCTCAGGGTGCATCTTTGTACATGCCTTTGCCCAGAGTGAGACATCAGGAAGCCGTAATTGAACATGACTCCTCTCCCAGTGTGGCAGCCAAAATGGCAACTCATCCTTAGCATGAGCCTCGGCCCCAGTCATCATCTTGCCCCCGGCAGAAAAACCCTTCACCATGTCCTCCCTGCCCAGCTTCTGTCCCACAAGACTGAATCCGGCTCTGCAGTTCCTCCCTCCACCCACAAATGCTTTTAACTCCCCTCAGACAGACAGATCACACCAAGAGCCATGCAAGCAAATATTTTTCTCTAATACCCTCAAGGCAAGCTTCCAATAGACTGAAAGGAACAAAATATGCCTGTTTTGGGGGAGCGAGCATCATTTGCAGTAACAATTGCAGTTGTACATGTTACACTCCTTACCTTGATATAGGTACAGGAGCTGGACTTCTCACTGGAGTCACATTTCTCTGGGCATTATAGTAGTTTTCATAAACAACAGGAGCTAGGAAAAGTTGACAGCAGTAAAGTACAGGCCTCTTATAGACATAAAATACTTTTTATACCAACATTCAGCTGCTAAGTCTTTCCCCTCTCTGAGAAAACACCTGATCAGGAAACTAAAAAAACAGGACTATTATCTCCAGGGGCTGTCAAAAGTGACAGAGACTAGTGCTGCATGGCAATGAATGAAATGCAAAATGAGTGTTTTCTGCACACAAAAAGATGCTGACCAGAGCAGCCGGCTCCATGAGGAGTACAGAGCAGTAGCACTACTTTGTCAGATTCTACTAAGCTCTTACCTGGAGCCAAACTTCCAGTTTTGCGTAAATTTATGAAAAAATCAACATCCTTCTCAATGCTGCACATTTCTAAACTCTTGCGGATTTCCTCATATTTCTGCAAAAGGGAAATAAAATGCATTTCTATACATCAGGTCAAAAAATAAGGTTTTTTCCCAATTGCTTCCCACACACAGTGAAAGGCCAGTACTCACGCAGCACACAAGCTTCAGTGTCACAGGAAGCACAGAATCCCAGAATGGTTTGGGTTGGAAAGGAACCTTAAAGCCCATCCCATTCCACCCCCTGCCATGGGCAGGGACACCATCCACTGTCCCAGGTTGCTCCAAGCCACGTCCAACTTGGCCTTGGACATTTCTAGGGATGGGGCAACCACAGCTTCTCTGGGCACCGAGTGCCACGGCCTCACCACCCTCAAAAAATGTGGGAATCCCAGAGGAAACCCCATTTGCAACAGTTTTGGCCAATCCTTCTGCTTGCCCGCTCATGCTGGTATCTGCGGTCAGTCAAGGGCCGCAGCCCAACTTGGACAGAACACAGCTTAGGTGCCCAGGAAAACAAATTTGACTTTGCCTCCCATGCAGAAAAATTAAGATTTTCAGTTGAGGTACCTCATCATTCTGGACACAGCCCAGGGAGAGCTGGTTGACGTGGAGCCAGAGGGCATTACGGAAATAGTTGATCCGCTCACACTCCTGAGTCTCAAAGAACTGAAACGACACAGACAAAACTGTCCAAAACATCCTTAAAACGAGGGCAAATCTCTTTTGTCCTGATTGCTTCTCACCCCCACGTGTCACAACAAAGATAACTGCCTAGAGCAGTTGGTGTCGGTCTTCTGCAGGAAACAAGGAAGCCATGAGTTCTCTGGTTCATCCCGAGGAGCAATGATCCCTCTATGCAACCAGGTAATTCAAAGGTGAGTGCTAAGCTTGAAAATCTGCAGGACTGATGTGGAGGGGACCACCCTGCACATTGCTACCTCTGGGGAGACCAACTCAGCTTCCTAAAGGCAGTACAGGTTCCCAAGGTACCCTGTGCTCCTGTGGTCCCAGCTCACTTCCCTTACACAGGTACCCTTGTGTCACAGAATCATTTAGGTTGGAAAAGCCCTCTAAGATCATCGAATCCCACTGTTACCCCTGCACTGCCAAGGCCACCACTAACACATTTCCCCAGGTGCCACATGTACTTTTTTTTTTTAACATTTCCATGTTCCAGTTATGGAGCAATATAAAAAGCACTGGGGATGTATGAAAACACAGAATCACAGAATCACAGCATCACCAGGTTGGAAGAGACCTTCAAGACCACTGAGTCCAACCCATGCCCTAACACCAGCTCAACTAAACCATGGCACTGAGGGCCACATCCAATCTTTTTTTAAACACATCCAGGGATGGTGACTCCACCACCTCCCAGGCAGATGATTCCAGAACTTTATCACTCTTTCAGTAAAAAACTTCTTCCTAACATCCAACCTAAATTTCCCCTGGTGCAGCTTAAGGCTGTGTCCTCTTGTTCTGTCAGTTGCTGCTTGGAAAAAGAGACCAAGCCCCACCTGACTACAACCACCTTTCAGGGAGTTGTAGAAAGTGATAAGGTCACCTCTGAGTCTCCTTTTCTCCAGGCTAAAGAACCCCAGCTCCCTCAGGCGTTCCTCACAGGGTTTGTGTTCCAAGCCCCTCACCAGCCCTGTTGCCCTCCTTTGGACACGTTTGAGCATCTCCACGTCCTTCCTGAACTGAGGGGCCAAGAACTGGACACAGCACTCGAGGTGTGGCCTCACCAGTGCCGAGCACAGGGGAAGAATGACCTCCCTGGTCCCGCTATTTCTGATCCAGGCCAGGTGCCATTGGCCTTCTTGGCCACCAGGGCACACTGCTGGCTCAGGTTCAAACAGAGGTGAATTGACTGGTTGGTCTTCTTGCTCTTTCCAGCCCAACCCTTTTCCAAGCAGGTTTAAACCCTTTTGAAATCTGCTGTCTGGTACACCTCAGTTTCACATGCTTTTATATATTTCCATGAACATACACACTTGCTACCGCTTATGACCTTTTCAACACATGGAGAGGAAAACCTCCATGTGATCCACCTGCAAAAGTGAAACTGCTGCTTTCCACTCCCCACCACAGAATCGTTAGGGTTGGAAAAACTGTCTAAGAGCATCGAGTCCCACCACTAAGCCAGCACTGCCAACCCACCACTAAACTGTGTCTCCATCCTAGAGACTTCCAGAGAAGACACCAAAAGTACACCAGCACAGAGACACCCACACACACCAGACAGCAAATTCCAGTTCAAAAGGGAACAGTAGAATAGCAGCCTGATGAGAGGTAACTTGGAAAGGGATCAGCACAGCTGGGAATGGGAAAGCTGGTTGCAAGCCTGAAGCAGATCTGGGATAAAATCTCAATCTTCGCAATCCCTCCATCCCCAAGTCACAGATCACAGGCCAGCAGCAGAGCAGCTGCTCAGCCCTCTCGCTACCAGTCTGGAATTCCCCAGCATGTGCTAGAAATCCCTGCTGGACCACTTCTCTGTGAGGCAGTCTGCTTCAGGCTGATACACCCACTTAGAGGGTTTCCCACACTACTGCACAGTCTGTGAGACACAAGCTGAACAACTCCTGGCACAGCTTGCATGTGGAGATGGCTTCACCTGCATCCCCCACCACCACCAGCCTCTGCTGAGAAGTCATCTAAAGTCTTCCAGAGTTTCAGACAGACTCTTCTAGTTGTTGTTGAGGCTCTAGGATGTACTGGCCTGGAGACACTGAGTATCCAGAGGTGACCACAGCTATTCAAGATGACAGCCACACCAAACATGCACGCAGGTAATGGGCAAAAATGTCACTACCTTGACTCTGCCAATTTTAAAAGGTGGTGGAAAATAAAAATAATAAAAAAATAGTGGAAACCTTGAAGCAGTGGGGCCTTGAATCCAGAAGCCAAGCTTGAGACAGACACCCAGGGTTAGCTGCAATACATCCTGCTGCTTCACTGCCAGGGGAATACTCAGAAGACAAATCTGCACTGTCCCTGAGGCCTGCAGCCAGTATTGCAAACCCAGAGGACCACGCTTGTGGAGGTGTTTAGGGGCATTTACCTCACAAGCTTTGATGTGCTCGTTCTGCCACTCTTCCCGGATCTTCTCCAGTGTGGTCACACTCTGCTGGTAACTCCTGTCTGTGAGACAAATCACATTTCAGCTGAAGGTGTCTCTGCCCAGGGCAGCGGGGTTGGAACAATATGACCTTTAAGGTCCCTTCCAACCCAAGTCATTTTATGATTCTGTAATTCCATGATTAACATTCAATAAAAAAATCCCTTCACTAGAAGGTAAAAGGCTGGGAGATGAGAGGTAAAGCAGAAGGACACGGCCTTGGTGGGGCCATGCAGGCTTCTCCAGGGAGGTTGCCCACTGCCAATACCTTGGGCAGGTGTTTTTGAGGAGCCGTGTCCGACCAAAGGGCTGGAGCTCCCCCACAAGCCACTCCACAGCTTCACAACCCACTGCCCCTGGAAACACTTCCCTTGCCCTCCCAGCATGGTATTTCCACACTCACCAGTGTCCTCCAGTGCTGATTTCGTCTGAGCCAGCTTCAGGAACAGCTGCCAATAACGGGAGAGAGAAGGAAGGTGAAGCAGAGCCTGGGTGCATCACCAATGGCACTGCAGCCCCACTGGGGAACATCACCAGCCACCTCACCTCACCCCAAAACCCAGAGCTAGGAGAAGAGCTGTGGGGCAGGAGAGCTGCAAGGAAAGACATCCCTTTCCCCCTACCCCCCGGCCACCCACTTCCTGTACCTTCTCCTGCTGCTTCTGTGTGACCAGGTTGGCGTTGCGGTGCACAGCCTGCTCTGCCTCATCCTTGTCCCGGCACCGCTGCTCGTACAGACGCTTGGCCTAGGATAGACACCGGGAACAGCGAGATGCAGACACACCTCAGGGGGAGGCCTTGGGGAAAAGCTCAGCCTGAGAGGGAACAGGCTGCCTGCAGAGCAGGGAGTGGCACAAAAGGTGCCCTGCAGCTTGGGAAAAGCCTTGCAAGGCAGGCTGCTCTTGGATTGCAGTGAAAAGCTAGTGGCAATCAAGTCCATGAACATGTCCAGAGAAGGGCTGGGTAACAGGCAGGAGCACAAGTTTGATGAGAAGCAGCTGAGGGAGCTGGTGGGGCTCAGCCTGGAGAAAAGGAGGCTCAGGGGGGACCTTCTGTCTTTCCACAACTCCCTGACAGGAGGGGGCAGCCAGGAGGGTGTCAGGCTCTGCTCCCAGGGTGCAAGGGACAGGGTAAGAGGAAATGGCCTCCAGTTGCATCAGAGGAGGTTTAGAGTAGATATTCAGAAAAACTTCTTCAAAGACAGGGTTTTCATGCCCTCGAACAGGCTGCCCAGGGCAGTGGTGTAGTCACCATCCATGGAAGTGTTCAAAACAGGTGTGGGATGCGGCACCTGGGGAGATGGGTTAGTGGTGGGCTTTGCAGTGCTGGGCAAATGGTTGGACTCAAGCATCTTAGAGGCCTTTTCCAACCCAGATAATTCTCTGATTCCAAATCATCTGTATCCAACCCTGCAATGCTATCACTGGCCTTGTCCTTGGCATGTTCCTGAGCACAGCCTGCACACCACTCGCACAGACACAGCATTGAGTCACAGCAGAAGAGGAAACCCTTCTCATTTAAGCCTGTCCCAGCACTCTGTGTGTGTGTGTGTGTTTGTGTGAGCAGCATTAACCCACATGGCAAGAAACAGCCCCAGATTCAGTTTACCTCCATGGTCTTCTTGTACTGCAGATTCCTGTTTTTGTGAATTGCCTCCATTATCAGCTCGATCTGTGAAGACAACAGACCTGGGGTCAGCACATCACTGACCATCAAAGCTCCAGGACACACCGTGTGGTTTAGAAGAGGAAGAGCCACACTGAGATGTGTTTAAGGACCTCCATTAACACGAAGCATCTTCACAAAACTCATCTTTTATGCTTCTGCCTAAGCCTTGAATTGTGTATGCAAAGGAGCTCTACAAACTAAATCCTAGCAATATATAGTACTGTATCACCTCCATAGACTCCGGCAAAACTGGGAAGCCCACTCCCCTCTGCTAGGTACAAGCCAGTCCCTGGCTCTAGCAGTTTCCCCTGGTTTTCCAGACAAAGGAATCTCAAGCCAGAGGAAGTTAAAAGGCTTGGCTGTTTTAGCAGCCCCTATGGAGATCATACAGCACTATAAACAAATGCTTTAAAAACATTCCAGTGCTGCGGCTGACCCCAAAAAGCACACGAAGAAGACGTGGAAGTGAGAAGAAGGAAGTTGGAGGTTACTACACAGTCAAACACAGTTACTACACAGAGGAAGGAACTCAGCACTTCCCAGCAGCGGGGATGTGGTGGGGGCTGGGGCAAGGCATGAGACAGCACCGAGATCAGCCCCTTGCTGGGGCAGGATCAGCACCCTGCAGGAAGGCACATCTTCCCACAGTGCCTGACCTTTTTCCGATGCAGCTTTTGCTTTTCCCTGAAGTCCTCCATCTTCTTTGCTTCCTCCCGAAGGGTTTGTGCCAGCTGGATGTGACCTTGTCCCACATTGTCTATCTCTGCAAAAAGAAAATAAATTCAGTATCTGTATGTATATTCCTAAAGAGACTGTTTCTCATGTCAGCTTACAACACATCACACATCCAGTCTCAGAAACATGAAAAAGCAGCAACTTGTTTGAAGCAGCCTCCAAGCAGTGCTTGCCAATGTAAGGATCAATCCTGCTGGGACCTGCCCCCCAGTTTGAGAAAATTCTCCCCCTTATGCAGATAAATCTAGGCATGTTTCAACACATTGCACTGCCCCAGGACAGCAGGCACCAACTTGGAGCACAGAAAAATGAAGGCTAAAACAATCTCAAGCTGCTCTTGCTGAAAGTGAGAGGCCACACCGTGAAACACCACCCCAGCAAGCTCACCATGGGAGTGGAGCCAAATGGCAGCTCATGATTCAACCCCCAAAGCTGCTCCAAACACACAGCTGTCAACAGTCAGCAGTGGTGAGGGCAGAGCCTTGTTAGGGAGGTCCACAGGGGCAGCAAAGAAACCTGTATCGGGCAGGGGGTGGACTGGGCACAGGATAGCAGATTCTCACCCTCGAGGCGCTGTCTGATGGTACCCTGGCAGGATGTGACACATGACAATGCGTGGCAGCCAAAGCACTATCTTTTACATGCTCCAGTTAGAATCACACAATCATTTAGGTTGGAAAAGCCCTCTTAAGATCCTCAAGTTCAACCATTCCCCCAGCACTGCCAAGGCCACCACTGACCCATGTCCCCACGTGCCACATCCACACGGCTTTTAAACCCCTTCAGGGATGGGGACTCCAACACCGCCCTGGGCAGCTGGGACAGGGCTGGACAACCCTTTTTATGAAAAAATTTCCCTAATATCCAACCTAAACCTCCCCTGGCCCAGCCTGAGGCCGTTCCCTCTCCTCCTGTCCCTGTTCCCTGCGAGCAGAGCCCGACCCCCCCGGCTGCCCCCTCCTGTCAGGGACTTGTGCAGAGCCACAAGGTCCCCCCTGAGCCTCCTTTGCTCCAGCCTGAGCCCCTTTCCCAGCTCCCTCAGCCGCTCCTGGGGCTCCAGCCCCTTCCCAGCTCCGTTCCCTTCCCTGGACACGCTCCAGCCCCTCAATGTCTCTCTTGTCCTGAGGGACCCAGAGCTGTCCCCAGGTCTGAGGTGTGAGTTACTGTATGTTTGTGAAGAGGACAAGCCTAACAAACTCCAGATGAGCTTCCCATGCACAGCTTCCTATGTGCAACATAAAGATGACCTCTGAGCTGCACCTGGATCTGAAAGCCCAAGAGATCCCCAAAATGATTCCCTGTGTGTCTCCTGTCCCACCTGTGACCTGGCTCACTTTGTCCCAAACCCCACACGCTGGGATGAGCCAGGCCAGCAGTACAGCCTATGCCTGTCCTCAGCACTGCACAGCTTTAGAGATTTCCCTGTTATTTTCTTCCCAAGCAGTTGCCTTCAGGCTTTGGCGCTGCCAAGTGTCCTGGCAAACACAAAGAATTACTTACGTTGCTTGAAAACATCAAGGGATCTCTTCAGTGTACTGAAAAACATGGGCAGGGCATTAAAAAGGGTGGGAAAGCACAGTCAGGCACAGGCATCAGCAGAGCACCTCTCCCAAAACAGAGCTCACTCAACACTGACCAAAGTACCTCAAAGCACATTTATTTACCCTCTTAGCACCTCCAGCTTTTTCCCCCTCTCAGCAGGTATAACACAGTTCACTTGGTTTGAGATATACTTTATATTTTTCTGAACACTGGATGCTATTAAAAATTCAAAGTTTCATGACAAATGTTTCAGGCAACCTCCTAAAACCATCATTTGGAACAGATGAACGATTTCAACGTGGTGCATTTGCCAGTGGTTGGAAAAGTATGGAGCTATTCTCCCTATTAATATTGCACAGTAAAGATGTCAGAAACATTTTATGTGACACCTCAATATAAAACTGTAAGTAAATGACCAGGGAACATCAGTCTGGGCTTGTATAAAGCACAGAAACAAAAGAGGAAGCAGAAGGCGCCAAGAGTCACTTGGGAAATGGAGTGGCCACAGCATTCTGGACTCTGAAGGTCCACCAGGTTTGAGTCAAGGAAGTACCTGTACTTCCCTCTGGCACAAAATCTGTCTAGAGCTAACCCAAGGTCTCATGATCCTCAGCTTTCTGCTGACCCACCAGCCCACACCCCCGAGCGTCTACAGTGCTTTGGTTAATCTGTGGCTGGTGGGAACTTGGTGGGGTCCAACTCAAAGAAAAGCAGAACCCAGCGGGGCATTGTTCATTCATGAGAACTATTTCAGCTCATCTTCTGAACACCCCAATCACATTTCAATTCTGTTTTGTCTCCCACAGCTTCCTTCCTTCTCTTCCTCCTTGGTTGCTCCAGAAAGACCCATAAACACAGGAGACTGTGAACTTACTTCAGCTCTGTCTGCCCACAGGGCTTCTTCTTTGACAAGTTAATGAGCTCCTTGCCATACTTTTCTTCTATAATTGCCCTGTTGAGAAAAGAGAGAAATTATAGAGTCACAAATTATCAACTGGTTTGGGTTGGAAGGGACCTCAAAGCTCATCCAATTCCATCCTGTGCCATGGGCAGGGACATCTTCCACTATCCCAGGGTGCTCCCAAGCCCCCTCCAACCTGGCCTTGGATGCTTCCTGGGATGGGACAGCCACAGCTTCTCTGGGAATCCTGTGCCAGGGCCTGCCCACCATCACAGGGAAGAATTCCCTCCCAATATCCCACCTAACTGCCCTCTGTCAATGTGTGGTAGTAAGTACTCTCTGTACCTGGCACTAATCCTTAGGAAGAGCACCTGAAGAAGAGACCAAATCTTGTGAGGTGACATAAATAACACCCTTGAGAGACTACATTACCTCCCCCTCTTGGAAGAAAAGAAGGAGGAAAAGAGAGCCCATGTGTTGCAGTGTAAGAACAACCAGTTCTCTGCAGCCGCTTTGAAATCACTACAGACAACCAGGGCTGGACTTGCTTGGTCAAGTGTAGTTCTCTCCATGTGGGCAACCCTAGCTGTCTGCGGCCAGTGGAAAGGAACAAGTACTGCTAGAGGCTGCCATTAGAATGTCTACTGAATAAAACAAGTAACTTTCTAAAATGCCTTAACTTCTAACACAGAGGCAGACCCCTGGGTGGTTGATTTCTGGAGTTTGGCAGTGAAATTCACCTACCTTAACTCTAAAAACTCCAGAAGCTAATAGGGAATTTGAAAAAAAATACATATTACAGATCAATTTTTTTTTTTTCCTACCTAACAGCATTCCCATGAACTTTGTTTGAGACAAAACATCCAGCAGGCACATTCTCCATAGCTGGGACTGTGTAACAGCCATGCTGGACAACTGGGCCAAGTCCAGGGAGCGGCAAACCCAGGTCCAGCCTCTGATCTCCTCCTGGCTAGACACTTCAGTGGCAACCTACACCTCCTTCAAGAATGAAGAGGACACAGGGTGTGAAGGAGGCTTTTGGCACTCTGCATTGTCATGGATGAGCGAGACGTGGTTCTCAGGGTCCACTTCCTCATTGGAAGGCCCAAGTTCTTCTGGAACATGGGATTACAGCCTGAACAGATGTCGGTGCATTAGGCACCTCTAAGTGCAGTTCTCCTCCTGTTCATGCCCATTATGTTTGTTCCAGGCTGCTCTGTACCAAGTCATGCAGTCAGAGGTTGGTTTTCTCCAGTTGTCGCTGCCGACATGACATTGATTCAATGTACAGTGTTCTACAATGCTCTTCACATTTAGCCACTGCTAACCAGGTGAACCATAAAGGCAAAATACATGGCCAGATCCTCTCAGCTGTTTCTGTAGCCACAGAACCTCTGCTTAGGTCATCTCCTCTGATTAATAACAGCAGTACCTAACCCTACCACTTTTTAACACTGAATCTGTGGGGCGTTCATAACGTACAAAGACAAAGTCAGGACAAAGCCGTGCCTCTCCTAGGCCAAGATCTTCCAACCTGATCTTCTGCAAGGTGAGCAGCAAGGTGAACTTCATGGGACAGCATTTTAACATAGTGGACAGTTACACATGGCAGAAATCAAACTGGGAATACCAGGAGAAGGAGCAGTGCCACAGCATCACTTCCAGGCTCAACCCAACCTGCTGCCAGAGGCAGCTCCCTACCTTTCCTTCAGGAAGTCTTCAAACTCTTTGCAGTTCTTCCTGCCATCATTCAGATGCTGAATGATGCTGTCGTAGCCAACTGTGCTGGTCAGATCCGTGCTCTGAAAACACAGGAACAGGAGTCATGTCCTTGTCAGTGCAATCCAGGGCCACTGCCACCTCCTGAGGCATTTGCACAGGCCATGGCTCAGTGGGAGCAAGCATGCAAGTGCCTCTTCAGGAAATAAAATCTTTTCTTTTAGGGATGGGAGAGACTTCAGAATAAGAGCAATGGTGGCAATTTGAAACAAGGTACACCTATGCCATTCACACTTGCTATAGACTTCTGAAGGGTCAGTGTTTTCTTGCAAATTATTCCTAAAAACATATATTGCATTGATGCATGAAGAAGAAGAAGAAGAAGAAGAAGAAGAAGAAGAAGAAGCAGAAGAAGAAAAAGAAGAAGAAGATGATGAAGAAGAAGACGAAGAAGACAAAGAAAAAGAAAAAGAAGAAAAAGAAGAAAAAGAAGAAAAAGAAGAAAAAGAAGAAGAAGATGAAAAGAAGAAGAAGAAGAAGAAGAAGAAGAAGAAAAAGAAGAAGAAAAGAAGAAGAAGAAAAAGAAGAAGAAGAAAAAGAAGAAGAAAAAGAAAAAAAAAGAAAAAAAAAGAAAAAGAAATAAGAAAAACAGAAGAAAAGAAAAAGATAGTTGCAGCAATGATGTAGGCTGACTTACTCTACCCCATTCTTTCCCCATTCCCATGCATTGAAGCACCTTAGGACAAAAAATGGACTTTTGCCCTATGACTGTTGGGAATTTACCACCCCAGGCTAAGGGCAGGGTTCCTAAGTGCTTTGATAGTGCAAAGACCATGAACTCTCCCAGTCTGGACAGAACCTGAAGCAGAAGCAGCAAGCCAAGCAGAAGGTTCCACCTGTTGTCTTCTGGAACAAAGACTAGTGCCACATCCACGTGCCTTTTGAACACCTCCAGGGAAAGAAACACAGGGAGAAATATAGGGGAAGAGGCTGCAGAAAGGGAGCAGTAGTAGGAGCAGGTATGAAGCTCAGCAACAGGAAACAAAAGCCACAGAAGGTTATCGAGAAACCTGAAGAGGAATAGTGGCAGGATGGAGAGGTTCAGGACGTGGTTCAAAGCCAGGATGAGAGTATGCAGAGATCTGGCATTAAAGTGCGGGCAGCAGAAGAGGGGATTTCTCAAGAGCTTATTCCTGGTGCAATAAATGAGGAGAACAGGGCTGGTATTTGCAATAAAGGAAGGATTTAATTAAGAGGAATTCCCTATTCAAGTACTTGACTGCCAGTGACCAGAAAGCAAGAAGTGAAGGGGAGATCTGATGGAGTGGGACTGACAGGAAATCCACAGGGATTCCAGATCAGCTTTGCTGTGTCTGTGGGATGCACAGAAGACCGGACTGTGGAGCAGGACTTAAGCAGAAACCAAACTTCCTTTACAAAGAGCAAATGTCTCTCCAAAATGAGGTTAGTACTGATAACAACCAGCTCTCAGGTTGCTCTACATCTTCACTAATCAGGTCTGTGAAAAGGAAACACTGCACTGAAGTCAGTCTTCATTACATTTGCAAAATGAACAGCCTAACTTGAATTCCTATCCCCCGTTTCAAAGGAAACAAAATGGATGCAGAGCACAACTGCTGGTCACTGCAAGCCCAGGCAGGAGGGAGGGTCAGAGCCCCATCATTGCATGTCCAGGGGCACCCAAAGGCTCCTGCATCCTGCTCTGCTGCCCGGGACTCTTGGGCTCTCTGTGCCAGGCAGACAGGTCAAGGGGAAAACTGGGAGTATCCACCAATAATGTGCATTAAGCTCCTTGTTTTATCACTCTTCCTCCTACAGCAGAAGGATTTAATTCCAGCACATGTGTGTTTCCTAAGCACCCAAGGCTGGACCAGACCCCAGGGTGCAAGGTGTTACATGAAACACAGAACCATAAAATCATTTAGGTTGGAAAAGCCCTCTAACACAATCAAGTCCAAACATTCCCTGGCACTGCCACGGCCACCACTAACCCGTGTCCTCAAGTGCCACATCGACATGGCTTTTAAATCCCCCTGTGAGAGGCTTCCATGGGAGGAACTCTGGTCCCAAACAGAGCTGGGCAGGGCTGTATAGTGTGAAATCAGCCTTTGCAGCACCCTTCTGAGCAGGTTTGGCAAAGGAAGAGTCAAAAGGACCAGCATGACTGGGGGTGTTCAGCCTGGAGAAGGCTCCCAGGAGACCTCAGAGCCCCTGGCGGGGCCTAAAGAGGCTCCAGGAGAGCTGGAGAGGAACTTGGGACAAGGCACGGAGGGACAGGACACAGGGAATGGCTTCCCAGTGCCAGAGGGCAGGGCTGGATGGGATATTGGGAAGGAATTGCTGTCTGTGAGGGTGGGCAGGCCCTGGCACAGGGTGCCCAGAGCAGCTGTGGCTGCCCCTGGATCCCTGGAAGTGTCCAAGGCCAGGTTGGACAGGGCTTGGAGCAACATGGGACAGTGGAAGGTGTCCTGCCCATGGCAGGGGGTGGAATGGGATGGTCATGAGGGTCCCTTTCAACCCAAACCACTCTGGGATTCTGTGACTGCAAAGGCAGGGCTGGTGACAGCAATGGAAGTGCCACACAGCAAGCACAGAGCCATGGGAACAGAGAAGAAGATTTAAAAATGTAATAAACTAACCCAAAGACAGGTATGAAGGACGGGGAGTGTTGGGGTTCCTCCCCGCCTGCCATGGGGTCCTGGGAGAGGGGACCCTGGGGTAGAGGCATGGCCTAGGCATGGGGTCTCCCTGCTCCCTGGTCACATGTGCCCTAATCCTGTTCCCCATTGCTTATTTTGTGTTCCCCTGCCCAGGGAGGACCCTGCTTGTCTGGTGATTGCTCAATTCTTCAGCAGTCCCCCGGCCATGTGCCTGGAGAATAAAGATCTCTGAAACTTCTATCAAGAATTGCTCCCTATTTCTTTCCACAGGCCTCGCTGTCTAATGCATGTTGCAGGAGACCCCGCTGCATCAGGGGAGTTGCACCAAGCCCTGCCCAAACAGAGCACGAGGGCCTCTCCTGCCACTCTCCAGCAGACATCTGTCCTGGCCCTCCCTGCTGGGCAGAGCTCTGAGCCCATGTGCTATTTAGAGGACAGCCCATGGAAACTGCAAACGGATGATTTCAAGGTGACAAAGCAGCACCTGATGTTTCCCGAGCCTGCAGGACATGCACCCCCCTTCCTGATCTGCTGCCTGGATTTGCACCCAATGGACTCAGTAAGGAGAAGGAATTTGCGTGCTGCTTGTGATGTTTTGGGATTTGGTTACATCTTCAGCCAAAAGAGGGGCTAAAATGCACTGGTGGGGATATGAAAGCACGTCATGATCCTGTCTGAGTCACAGCAAGCTGCTGACCTTGGTGTTTCCATCTTCTGCCCCACTTTACACGGAAAACCCCTGCAGACACACACCCTATGAAGCAAATGGCATTGGAGAAACATAGAAACACAGAAATGTTTAAGTTGGAAAAGCCATCCAAGACCATTGAGTCCAGTCACTCCCCAGCACTGCCCAGCCCACCACTGTCCAACCCATGTCCCCAAGTGCCCCATCCACACAGCTTTTAAATCCTTCCAGGGATAGGGACTCAAACACTGCCCTGGACAGCCTGTTCCTAGGATTAATAATCCTTTCCATGAAGGAATTTTCCCTAAAATCCAGTCTAAACCTCACCTGACTCAACCTGAGGCCATTCCCTCTCCTCCTGTCCCTGTTCCCTGCGAGCAGAGCCCGACCCCCCCGGCTGTCCCCTCCTGTCAGGGACTTGTGCAGAGCCACAAGGTCCCCCCTGAGCCTCCTTTGCTCCAGCCTGAGCCCCTTTCCCAGCTCCCTCAGCCGCTCCTGGGGCTCCAGCCCCTTCCCAGCTCCGTTCCCTTCCCTGGACACACTCCAGCCCCTCCATGTCTCTCTTGTCCTGAGGGGCCCAGAGCTGTCCCCAGCACTGGAGGTGCCTCAGCAGTGCCAGCACAGGGGACGGGCCCTGCCCTGGGGCTGTGGCCACACCCTGGCTGGGACAGCCCAGGGGCCACTGGCCTCTTGCCCACCTGGGCATCCCTGGGCTCATGTCCAGCTGCTGGCACCAGCACCCCCAGGGCTTTTCCTGACACTTTCCAGCCCCTCTGCCCCAGCCTGGAGTCGCAGGGCTTGGTGTGGCCCAAGTGCAAGATCTGGCACTCGTTCTCATTGCCCCTCACACCACCAGCCTCAGCCCATGGATCCAGCCTGCCCAGATGCCCTTGCAGAACCTTTTTGCCCTCCACCAGTCTGTCCCAACCTTCCCAAACTGAACGGTTTGGGGCACTGCACTTGTTCATGAACCATCTCTTGAAAGATCTATATTTATTCCAAGCTCTCAGTACGTTTCCTCAGCCTTGTGTGCTTAGAGAAAGGCACCAGAAGCCGGTGACTATTTTAGTAGTCAGAAACACTGTGCAACTGTAACTGGCTGTGCTGTCCTCGCTCAGGGTGCAGCCTCAGAATCGCTCAGTATCCTGCAGAAGTTGCTGAGACAAAGAGAAGTGCTTATGCTGGTGCCTGCAGGGAGTAGAGTGAGGAGAGCCTGCACAAGGTTGCAGTTCCTCCCCACCCCGTAACCAGGAGGGTACAACAGGACAGACAAAACTCATTGCAGGGAGGAGAAGGCCTCACTGCAAATCCACCCACCTTGGATCAGTATTCCTGCAAAAAGCAGCTTTTTGATTAGTAATTTTCCATTTGAAGTTTCCTCCCCCTACGCCAACACTTTCCCTGCTTGTCCCAGAGAAGCCAAAAGCAATGGACCATCCTGCCTTGACGCAACGACCTCTTCTTCCCACAAACCCTACCTTGTTCCTTTGAAACAATGACCTGGGGATTTCACAACACTGCTAAGTTTCACCAAGCCAGTCCCCGTTTAGAGAAGGACAAGCAGGGGAAAGGGGAAGTAAAACATCCAGCATCACATCATCAGTCAGCAGCCAGGGAATAAACCCAAGAACCCAGGGCTGCGTCCTCCCCAGCCATGGGTTGTTTTAGCAGCATCTCTAAATACACTGCAGGGAGCAGAGCATTGTCTCATTAAAACCAAATGACCAAAATTCCACTCTTCAAGTTGCAACCTGTTGACCCACAGATCAGAATTAGAACGGTTCTTAGCATTACTGTCATTTCTATTTTTACCATATGGTTTTACAGCACCAAAGTGCAGTGATGAGACCCAAGGCTGTTGGGTTATCCGAAATACGTGCAAGAATCAGCTTGTGGAGAACAAGGCATGTAGAAAGAAAGTGAAAAAAAGTGAAAGAGAAGACCTCACATAGTGAAAGAAGAGCGGATTGCAAAAACAAATGAAAACAAAGCGTCATGCTTGCCCAACTTGTGGCAATCACTACAGGCAGGGCAAAGACAAACAAACACAAGCTTTGGGGTATTTCTGGTTTTGCACAGCTCTCTCACAGGCAGGCAGGACACACAGCTGGTGGGAGGGAGTGACATGGGAGCTGGAGCATGCCGGGCAAAAAATGTTCGGCTTCAGGCATGTCCGGACTTCAGTCCCTGAGCAAGCAGGAGCTGCAGTGGGGTGCCAGAGAGCAAACCTCTTTATTTAAGAAAATTTATCATCTTGTGTTGAGACCCAAGAGCAAACTTCAGCGCAGAGAGCCAAGTAGCCCCGTGCTTTCCCGACAGAGCACATCAGGAATATCACACCATCAGCTCCAGCAGGGAACAGGAGCCAGTGCAGGAACAGACACAGCACCCACTGAAGGAACCAGAACTGGTGGGGTTTAAAACTAAATCAGTCCCCAGGTGAGGCTAGAAGCACAGCCCTGCTACCCTGACAGAGCAAAGGGTGGGCTGCAGCTTAGCATACAATCACAGAATTATCAACTGGTTTGGGTTGAAACAGACCTTAAACCTCATCCAGTCCCACCCCCTGCCATGGGCAGGGACACCTTCCACTATCCCAGGTTGCTCCAAGCCCTGTCCAACCTGGCCTTGGACACTTCCAGGGATCCAGGGGCAGCCACAGCTTCTCCGGGAAACCTGTGCCAAGGTCTCACCACCCTCACCCTTATCATCCTATCCACACAAAGAAATTTGGAGGTTATCACTCACAACCAGCCACATTTCAAAGCTGGAGGATTCAAAACCAAAACTGGCCTAGGTTTTGAGGGCCTGGACATTTTTTAGACTCTGTCTTGTCAATTGGAGCATATCTCCCCTGGAGCACTCCCAAAGTCTCCTCCTTCTCATCAGGCTGTCCTAACCACTGAGAAATTTGCCCCCACCAGAATAACATACATTTTTCCCAGTACTGAGGGATTCTGCAGGTAGAGTGGGATGATGAGTTAATTTGGGGCAAAAAAAAAGACGTGGACATTTTGTTGGACCAGCAGACCTGAAGCTGAGCCAGCATCACCACTGAAGAACAATGTGTGGCAGCCTCTGCCACCTGCCCAGAATCATGCAGCAATGGTTCTCTTGATCTCACCTTATCTGATAGGTGAAGAACCTACAGAAGATGAAAGTTGTGCCTCACCAAGCTCTTTGTAATGATAGGACAAGGAATGATGGTTTTAAACTAAAAGAGGGGAGATTCATATTAAATATAAGGAAGGAATTGTTTGGATTGTTTTTGATGAGGGTGTTAAAACACTGGCACAGGTTACCCACACAAGCTGTGGCTATGCCATCCCTGAAAGTGTTCCAGGCCAGGTTGGACGGGGCTTGGAGCACCCTGGTCTAGTGGAAGGTGTCCCTGACTATAGTAGGGTGGTGGACTAGATGGTTTGTAAGGTCTTTCCCAACCCAAACTGCTCTATGCTTCTTTGATTCTAAGAAATCACTTGCTTTGGCAAAGACTTCTTCTATTTTTGCCTTACGCAAAGCCATTTAAGAGGAAAATTGCAGGAGGAAGTGCATACCCACTCACAGCACTCAGCAGCAGGCAGAAGCTGGATGTGCAGCCCTCCACACCTCATCTTGATTTGTTTTTTGCTTCCTGCCCTTACTCCCCTCCTCCTCCCCAGCCCTCACAGCTGATGCACAGTCACCAGTACGTGGTGTGGCAGCTGCTTGGGGTGGTACCTGCCTTTTCCATGGGCCCAATGACCGCAGAGGGGCCTCAGTCTCTCCACTGAGTCACATCCATCATGTTCCCATCCAGTCCAACCTCCACCCCAGCTGCCTGCCCCAGGCACATTTCCTCGGTCAGGGGGCTTGGAGCATGAAGGCTTCAGAAAGAACAAAAACCAGGAAAAATCCCTGGCAGCACCAAGTGTTTTGGGGCTCAGCAAGAACCAGGGATTGTTCAGGAAATAACCGTATTTGCAGTAAAAGGGGTCAGGCAAGAGTGAGCGCCCCACGCAATGCCCCATATCCACCTTGCCCTGGGAGCTGGAGGCTGCTCCTGTGCTGGTGTTTTCTCCTACTGAGTCCCCTCCTCCAGGATCCTCCTTCAAAAAGCACCACACCACAGCTGGAGAGGAACAAACTAGACAGAAGAAGCTGAAGTCAGCCCTGCGGCGAGCAGCTCTTCTTCAATGCAATGTGTCACTGAGGCGTGACAAACCTTGTCTATTCAGCCTTCCTGGCATCACAGTTATTCCCCCAGCCTGGGGGGATGCTGCCACCACCCTCAAAACCTTCCCTCTGCCTGTTTGCAAAGCAAAGGGAGCACCTTGGAAAACTGCTCTGCAACAAATAGCTGGGAAGCAGCAGCCAGATGCAAAGTTGGCTTTATTCTCCACGTATTTGACAACCCTCTGCCAGTTAACTCGCTAATGATGCTGGGTGAGCCTGGTGTTCTGCACTTATTCCTCAACACTCAGGAGCCCCAAACCCGGTGCCAGCTCTTCCTGGGGCTTGTGCTTCTCTTCCACATCCTACAAGATGGGAGCAGCTTTCAAGCAACATCTGGGAAACCCCAAGCACCATTCACAGATGCAGGTTTTCAGCCCCAAAAGACCAAATTTGGTAATTTACTTCCTGGTTGCCAGTACTTGGAATGAAGGTCCACCACAAGAGGAACTGAGTAGCCACAGAGCTGAAGTTTTGCAGCAGATATGTGGGTTTCCTGCACTTCTCCTTTTATAAAAGCATAATTCAGACTGAAAAGAATAAATTGTGGTTTTCTCTGAACCGTGGGTTTTCCTCCATGGCTCAGCAGCTGGTAGCAGCACACACCGAGTGATTTGCTCCTAGTCCGGGATTAGCTCCACATCAAGAGAACATTTTTGGCCATGGTGTCTCCAAGTAATTCACCGATGGCCAATTAATGTTATCAAATCCTTCAACCTGGCACTGACTTCCTCCAGCAAGGCAGCAGCTACTTGCTGGGATTATTTTGGCTGCATGGAGCAGGTTGTAAAGCCAGAACTCTCAGGAGTTCTGTGCATGGGTGGGCAGTGCCTGCTGGGCATCACAGAATCCCAGAATGGTGTGGGTTGGAAGGGACCTTAAAGCCCATCCCATTCCACCCCCTGCCATGGGCAGGGACACCTTCCACTATTCCAGGTTGCTCCAAGCCCCATCCAACCTGGCCTTGGACATTTCTAGGGATGTGGCAACCACGGCTTCTCTGGGCACCCTGCGGCAGTGTTTTACCGACCCAGAGCAGTCAGCAAAGTCACCCCACGACCACGATCGTTGGCTTTGGAGCCAACTCTAACCAGAGAGCAGTGATCCCTCCACTTCCAGCTGTGCCCCCTCGGCTCTGGCTGGCTCTGCCCCCGCTGCCCCGGTCCCGCAGTGCTTCCGCTCACCCAGAAGTGGTCCCTGAACCGCGCCTCCCTCATCCTGCTGCCGCCGCCGCCGCGCTCCGCCGCTCCCTGCCCGGCCCGGCCCGGCTCGGCCCGCCCCGCGGAGTCCCCTCCCACGCACGGGCGCTCCCGCCCCAGGATCGCCGCGGGCCGAGGAGCGGCCCGGGCTGCGGCGGGCGGGTGCTACGGACGGGGAAGGGAGCTCGGCATCCACGGGCCGTGGGACAAACCCATCCGTGAGGGCCGATCCCGCTGAACCGCGCGGCTTCCCCAAGGGAAGACGGAGCGGAGCGGGAGCAGCTCGGCCGGCGGCTGCACAGCCGTGCCCACGCCACCTGCAGTGCCCTGCCCGCCCGCCTCGGAGCTGCAGGAGTATTTTGGGAAGGTTTCATGGGCTCATAGAATTGCTTAGGTTGGAAAAGACCTCCAGAGACCTCGAGTCCAACCATTCGCCCAGCACTGCCAAGCCCACCATTAACCCATGCCCCACACATGCACAGGATTCTTAAATACAAGGATGAGGACTTTACCACTGCTCTGGGAAGCCTGTGCCAGGGCAGGAAAACCCTCTAGGTAAAGACATTTTCCTAATATCCAATCTAAACCTCTCCTGGCACAGCTGCAGGCTGTTTCCTGGCCTGTACCTTGTACCTTGGGAGCACAGCCCAAACCCTCCTGGCTCCTCCCTCCCGTCAGGGAGTTGTGCAGAGCCAGAAAGTCCCCCCTGAGCCTCCTTTGCTCCAGCCTGAGCCCCCGCAGCCACTCCCGAACGCACAGAGCCCTCCTTCACAACACACATCCCGTGTCACTCACAGTTTATTAGGGGCCATTGCCTGACACAAGGAACTCCTTGACGGACTTCAGGGTGATGCTTTGAAAATACGAAAGCAGAGATATGAAACTATGTGCCGAAATGCCTCAATCACACCCACTGCCCTCATTGCTGCCTCTGCTTGAACACAGGGACAGCTAAAACACTCCAGTGATGTAAAAAAAAGCATTTTCCACTTACTGAAATAAATCTGCTCAATTGTAACCTGAGGCTGATTTAGGCAGACTAACCCTGTGCAGCGTCCTGACACGAGAGAGCACAAACCCTCACCACGGATCCACAACATCAAGCACCTAAATAGGCTCTAGGAGAGCTGGAGAGGGACTTGGGACATGGGCACGGAGTAACGAAACAAGAGGGAATGGCTTCCCACTGAGAGAGGGCAGTGTTAGATGTGATACTGGGAAGAGATTCTTCCCTGTGACCGTGGTGAGGCCCTGGCACAGGGTGCCCAGAGAAGCCGTGGCTGCCCCATCCCTGGAAGTGACCAAGGCCAGGCTGGATGGGGCTTGAAGTAACCTGGGATAGAGGAAGATGTCCTGCCCACAACAGGGGGTGGATGTAGATGATCTTCAAGGTCCTTTCAAACCAAACCCACTGTGATTTTGTGATGCACTCACCATTTCCCAGCTTCCCAGCCCCACCTCTTGTCCAGGGCAGCCCATGGACCCATGACCCATCCTCCAAAACCTTCATCCACTGACCTTCACGATGACCTGACTGGATGTATTTACCACATGGTGCTTCCATGAGGAAGTTACCACCTTCCTGCATCACAGCGGCAGGAGGGCAGAAACCTGAACCTTGGAATATTTATCTTATGTTACTAGAAAAATACACGTCTCTATGCAATTTTGGACTAAGACATCTCTGAGCTCAGGGCTTTCCAACTATAGCAGCATGTAAGTAAAACATGGCACAGCAACACCAAATACTAACTGAGGTTTAATCACTGAGCAGGAACACAGTCACAAGTTGTAAAAGCTGTCCTGGTAGGAACAAGTGATGTTGCGCAGATCAGAGCAGAAACGTTCCACAGCAGTATTCCCTCACACCTGTGAGGCCCCCACTGCCACCTCTTCTGGGGCTGCGGGGGAAAAGAAACAAGATGGTGACAGACCAAAGATCTGCACAGGAGCCCCTCCTCCTGGAGCACAGCACTAACTGTTCCCAGAAAGGTATCTGACATCTCAGGGCTGCAAGTGTGTGTTTATTTTTGCCCAGTACTGCAGAGCTCACTCTCTCAAAGCACTCAGGCCAATAACAAGAGAATCCTGTATAACCTTAACTGAGAATGTTTCCAGCTGCCGGTAACTCTACCGGTTTGCACTGGGAGGCAGGACGCTCTGGTACAGGATGTCAACTGGAGACAGTGCACACACCAACGCTAGTCCTGCTCCAGCCCTGAAAACCCCCCTGTGCTGGGCAGATCCCCAGTGTGAGCAGCAGGGGAGGGGGGATTCTGTCCTGCTCAGGTGAGACCCCACCTGCAGAGCTGCCCCAGCCCTGGCGAACAACAGCACAAGGACCTGGAGCTGCTGCAGCCAGTCCAGAGGAGGCACCAAGATGAGCAGAGGGATGGAGCAGCTCTGCTGTGCGGAAAGATTGGGAGAATTGGGCTTGTTCAGCCTGCAGAGGAGGTGGCTTTCGGGTGACCTAATTGTGGCTTTCCAGTATCTGAAGGGAGCTGACAAGAAAGGTGGAAAGAGACAATGTAGAAGGATCTAGAGTGACAAGGAGCAATGGCTTCATAGTGACAAAAGCCCAAGGTTAGATGGGATATTTGAAAGGAATTCTGGTGAGGGTAGTAAGGCTGGCAAGGCCCTGGCACAGGCTGCCCAGAGCAGCTGTGGGTGCCCCATCTCTAGAAGTGTTCAAGGTCAGGCTGGACAAGGCTTGGACCAGCCTGGGACAATGGAAAGTGCCCCTGCCCATGACCAGAGGGTGGAGCGAGATGATCTTCAAGATCATCCAATCAGAACCATTCTGGGATTCTAGGATTTATATTTCTAGCTACTACTATTGTGACAGCTACACCTGCAGTTGTCCTGAAACACAAGGATGAGTCTACCAAAGGCCTGGCACCAGGATGGGTCAGACAGCAATTCCAAGAAATGCTGTCTCACAGTCTCAGGCAGTTAAGAGATTCCTGTGACGTCCAGTGGGTTATCCTCATGACAGGACAGCACAAGCTGCCTCCCCAGCAGCACTGCCTTTCTGCAGGATAAGCTGCCCGGAACAAAGGATGAACACTGAGAAGGTCCCTCAGCTCTGTCATCCTCCTGGTTCATGTCAGGGATGTTTGCTCACTCAACCAGTAAAGATAGCCCTAAATTTCCGGGGTTCCTCTAGCAGGGCTGTGTCCGGGGGAGTTCAGCTCTGTGGTTCTACAGGCACAGGAGCCAGACAGAAGTACAGACAAAAGGCAATCATTCCGAACACGGTATTTTTACATTCAGAACAGAGCCTTTTTACATGGGAACCTTTATTCTCACCGAGATCTGTACATTCAAGTCGCACATGCTTTCGTCTTTGACGGAGCTGGAACACTGGATCACAACAGCCTAGTCTGTTTGAACAGTTTTAGGAGTTTATGCTTCAAAAGTAGCCAGAAAATTTGTGACTATTTCCTTCAACTTCGCTTCTGTCTGGTCGGAGATCTTCCCTTCGGTCCTGTGGGAAGAGTTCAGTTAAACTTCTGACACAGCAATCAAAACAGGGTCAACCCCCAAGACAAACATAGAAGCTTTACAACAAATCTCCCCACGTCTAACAAAATCAGTAGATAAATGAACACATTTGTTTGGTGCATGAAGCCACCATCCCACTGATAGAACATCCCTTTTCCTAAAAGAGCCAGTCCTGTTTCAGAACTGAAGTCTGCCTGCAAATTCTTTCACAACGGCCATACATATTCCAGCAAGGCCCTACCTAGAGAGCTGTGCCCCAGAGACAGAAGGCACATGATCTCCCTCATGACAAAAAAAAAGCCAGGACCAGTTTCCAGGACAGGCCGTTGGAAATACTCAATCCCCAAGAGTTCACTCAGCAGCACTTAACCCACAACACTCCAACAGCTTAAAGCTGTCCAAAATAAGGAACTGACTCAATCAAGTGATTTCAGGAACAGGTTAGAGGAGATGCATTTTAAGTAGGTTCACTTTAAGCATCAGCTGCATTTCCTAAAAGCTGAAGCTGAGGCAGGTGGATGGTAGGAAGGCTGATTTAACCCCCAGTTACGATACAGCCAGCTGAAAGCCTGATGTTCTAGGATACACTAAATTAACAGCTCGATGACCATCATCTGCACTCCAGACATCAACACCCTTGACATAAAGCGAGGTAAACAAACCACCATACCTGATTGTGGAGAGGAGTGCCTGGTGCTGGCTTATTACATGAGCTAGGAAAGCACTCTCAAATTTTGTGATCTTGCTGGGCTCCAGCTTGTCCAAGTGACCTCTGACACCAGCATAGATGACTGCCACCTGCTCCTCAATAGCCATGGGAACTGCAGGAAAAGACAGCACTCACACCACTGGAACTCTTCCATAAAGACACATCAGACTACACAGAGTCCTTGGAAGACCAAGTGCACATGGACAGTTTGGTTCAAGCAAATCTGCATTTATCATGTGCACAGAACAGACACAGTAAATGCCAACCAAGCCCAACCTCGTTAGCACAAGGCACTAATGGGCACCCAGACCTGCCAAGCCAGGGCACTCACCATACTGGCCCTGCTTGAGCAGCTCTGTCAGGCGTACACCGCGGTTCAGCAGCTGCTGCGTGGCAGCGTCCAGGTCAGAGCCGAACTGGGCGAAGGCAGCGACCTCCCGGTACTGAGCCAGCTCCAGCTTCATGGTACCTGCCACCTGCAGGGGACAAGTCAGAGCCACTGTGATCACCTGCAAGTGTCTCTAGAGCTGGAAGGTTATCTTGCAGCCGAGAGTTCTCACGAGTCAGGTCTGCCCGCATTCTAGACAAGTCAATCTAAAAACTGACAGATGATCATAAGCATTTCTAAAAATCCCACCCTTTCACATAAGCATGCTATTTCTCCCTGAAACAGCAACTGTTGATACTAAACCTCTCTATTTCCATACCTGGACTAAAAGCCTGGGGTTAAGAGAGCATTCTCTACTTCTAAGTGATCAGTACCCAGTTCAGCAGATCAAAATTTAATCCGGTACACATCTTTATGCAGATACTGTTTCCCTTTCTCCCACACCTTTCTCAGCAGGCAAGGGGAGCATTAAGAGATCGCTAACGTTTGTTCTTTTATCATTTTGTAACACTAAGAAATCCAAAGCTTTGTTCCCTCTGTTCACAGCTCATCAGAATGAAATGGCTTGGAACGCCTACACACCACTCATCTCTAGCATGAGGAGGAACAACAATTTCACAATTACCTGCTTCATAGCCCTGGTCTGAGCAGCAGAACCCACACGGGACACAGACAGACCAACGTTGATGGCTGGACGGATACCTTTGTAGAACAACTCAGTTTCCAAGAAAATCTGCAGGATGGAATTGTATCATCATCTTGTTCAGAAGCCTGGAGGCCTCCTCAGAGACCAGCCACTAAGTTCCATGGAGATGCTGGGCTGTGAGGAAGGCCTACCTGTCCATCAGTGATGGAGATGACATTGGTTGGAATGTAAGCAGACACGTCCCCAGCCTGAGTCTCGATGACAGGCAAGGCGGTCAGAGAGCCACCCCCGAAGGAGTCGTTCATTTTGGCTGCTCTCTCCAGCAGCCGAGAGTGCAGGTAGAACACATCACCTGGGTAGGCCTCACGGCCAGGGGGGCGGCGCAGCAGCAGAGACATCTGACGATAGGCAACGGCCTGTGTGGTGCAAAGACAGCCTTCAGAGCTCAGCACCCCACTTAGCATTTTGGATTTCTAAGCCTGAGGTGATCTTACAGCTACAAACACCGACGCCACACCACAAGGCCTAAAACCAAAGCTTCCTGACCTGTTTGGACAAGTCATCGTAGATGATTAGTGCGTGTTTCCCGTTGTCTCTGAAGTACTCCCCCATGGAGCAGCCTGAATAGGGAGCCAGATACTGCAGGGGTGCTGCATCGGAGGCTGTGGCAGACACCACAATGGTGTACTTCATGGCATCTGGAAAGGATTGGAGACACCTCTGAGTGCCATTACCTCATCACTCCCAAATCAGCAAACACAACAAGCATGTCAAGCACCAGCGCTGAAGCAAGTCCAGGCAGGGTCACTAGGCTGCTACAGGAAAGCCCAGCACACCAGCTGAACACATCTGCTAGCAACACTGACTCAGGAAGTCTCAAAGGCAAGTTTGTGGCAGCTAACATCTAACACTTGCAGACTTCTTTCCCAATTAAAACGAAGCTTAAAACTAAGACAAGCTTCTGTTCTAGAAAAGTAACTCACACTGAAAGCCCATGGTTTCCTGGCTGCTGCAAGAAAGTACAACCCTTTGCTACATAGTCTCAAACAAATTATTGTCCTTAAAATGTGTTTTTTTCTGTGATAGACGCCAGGCTCAGCAGGCAAGAGGTCAACGTGCCTGATCTCTTGCAAGCCCTGTTACAAGTGGAGCCTTGGTCATAGAGATCGCTGACTCTGAAGAGATGCTATAATTTAATGCCTTGTGTTTGGACAGTGAAAGGTCTTCACTAAATTTGCAGCTGCCATTCACACTGACTGGCATATGGAACACATGGGACAAATGCCAAGTCCATGACAACTTGAAGGCCACAGCTTGTCACCAGGCCTACCTGACTGCCAAGATGAAGCTTTCAAGCCTGCTGAAAAAAACCTTAAAACCACAGGGTGACTTTTCCAGAAGCAATTCAGCAGTTTGGGGACCTCAAAATAGTCCTCCTAATTGTGATACAGCACAAATGGTATTTTCTTCACCAGATACCTATAGAGATTTCTTGTTCACAATATTAAGTAATTCACTCATTTAGTAAGAATTCTGTCTACACTTGCAGCCAGGAGAGGTCACAGCAGTACTCAGCATTGCAATGAGAACAGGATGTCATTAGGTGCCAAACATTAGGTGTCATTAGGCTCAACCATCTCCAAAAATCCATACCTGCATCAGTAAGCCTCTTCACCAGCTGAGCAACAGTGGATCTCTTCTGGCCAATTGCAACATAGATACAGTACAGCTTCTTCTTCTCATCTGTGCCATCGTTGAATCGTTTCTGGTTGATTATTGTGTCAATTGCAATTGAAGTTTTCCTGTAGAACAGAGAGGCTGGTAAGTTACGCCATCCAAGGTTCTCCCAGCCCCTACCCAGCCCTGTACCTTGGCACATGCTGTACCCAAGTCTCTGTTTAAGGAACGTTTTAGGCTTGAGCATTTAACTTACCCGGTCTGCCTGTCACCAATGATCAGCTCACGCTGGCCACGACCAATGGGGACCAAGCTGTCCACAGCCTTAATCCCAGTCTGCATGGGCTCACGCACAGAGATCCTGGGAATGATCCCAGGGGCCTTCAAGCCAACTCTCCTACGTGTCTTAGATGCAATAGCGCCCTTAAAAGAGAGGAAAAAACTGCTGAGGTCTGTGCCACACAGAGAGAAGCAGAGGTAGCTAACACCCAGCTACACTTACCTTCCCATCAATTGGATTACCCAGGGCATCTACAACACGGCCCAGCAGCTCTTCCCCCACTGGAACATCCACAATGGCACCAGTCCTCTTCACAACATCTCCCTCCTTGATCAGTCTGTCATTACCAAACACGACAACACCAACATTGTCGGGCTCCAAATTCAAGGACATACCCTGGGACAGAGATCACATTATCCTGAGAAAATCCATACTGACATGCATAAAAATTTCAATATTGACATTATTATTTTACTGTGTACAAAATCCTACATGATCTACCTCAACCTTATTTGTGACAATAGTCAATGTTCTGCTTTTATGTACAAAGTATCTATTTCCTTCCACATGGGTTAGAGAACCTGCCTAAGCTTTCAACCTACCAAGTAATTATACCTCAGCAGCCTAGCACTCAAGTCACTCGTTTCTCTAAAAAGAACAGGAAGGGTAAGCAAAGTTCAAGTGCAACATTACTCCCTTGCCTAGAAGCTAGACAAGGGAAAAGCACTGGCTCTTTCTGTGCCCAAGGTGAGACAGGTCATTAAAAATGCTCAAAGAGCTGTTGCAGTACTCTTGAAACAGGTTTTTAACTCTAACCCACTGTTAGGGCTACAAGAAGCCAGCAAGCTGCATAATGTATTGAAGCAGAGGCCATTATTAAACAGCAAACAGAAAAGACACCCTGAAACCAAAGAAAAAAATCCAGTGCCAAGTTACTACTTTCTAAATTAAGACAAAGCTCAAATGCTGGCTGAGAATCAGATGCTGATACTGAAAGCAAAGTGTTACAAATGTTAAAAAAATCACCAGTTACTACATATTAAAGTTGCAATGAAGTTAACACAACCTTCCTAGCGGTACCTCCGAGCACAGTCTCAGGTTCTTCCTAAAGAATCGTATCTCTGTGCTGGAGGAACTGCTTTAATGACTGCTTACCTTCAGCCCAGAAGAGAATTCAACCATCTCTTCTGCCTGGACATTCCTCAGGCCATACACACGGGCAATACCGTCACCAATCGAGAGCACGCGGCCTGTCTCCTCCAGCTCAGCCGAGGTGTCAGCTCCCAGGATGCGCTCCTCGAGAATAGAGGATACCTCAGCAGTACCTAGAGAGAGATGTTCCAGATCACATTAGCATGGTATGGTACAATAAGCACTCAGTAAGTCTGCCCCGAATTCACAAAGTGGCCTTTCTAGCTGCACAACCAAGTCTAGCTAACAACACCTTTGCTTAGGATAAGACAAATACCAGCCTCTGTATTCCCAGCTAATAAAAGCAGCTTCAACTCATCATTACCAGCCAGCTTCAACCAAAACACGGCTCACTGTGTAGCTGTCCACTTTCCTGATTATGTCCTACACTGTCTCTCCCTAGAAAGCAATTAGATTAATTAATCAGCCTTAGGCCAGGCACAACAGGCCTGATTGCAGAGCAGTTACTTAGCCTTGGACGCATCAGAACACTCTGCCAAATGATTTGTAATCCAAGATGCACACCGATATAAAGGAACTTCACTATGTTTCGGGAGAAAGTTGTTTGATATAAGATATAAAAACATATTCTCCATATTTCTTCCATTTGACTTACAACAGCTTGTTATCTCCTCAGCTAAAAAACAGAAAATAACACCATAAAACTTATTTTCTACTAATGCCTTTAATCACCTTAAAACATTTCAAAAAATATGCGTAAAGCACTGCCAAACACACTGCTACGCAGTGCAGCTGTCTTCTCTAAACACCAAACTGTTGGCAGCAAAAAAAGTTGTGCTCAAGGACACAAGGTCAAACCCAGGCAGGCCTGGGAAAGTCACCCACTCCTTCATTCTGTTACAGGCAACTCCAATCTGTGACACTGTTTTTTCAAATAATTTTCAAATAATGCTGCATGTGACTGGAATCCTAGTGAAGCAGCCGACCTAAGCAAGCCAGCTGACACATGGCCACTCCCTGCTGAGGGGGCATTGTCAAGCTATTAAAGTGCAGTTTGCTGCATGTGAGCAGGTAACAGTTCACTTAAATACTCTCAAAATATAAATCTCCTCGAGTGCTGTCAACCAACACTCACCATAATCTAATTCCTTTCTGTCTGACAGACCAAATTCTTAAACCACACTCAAGACTTTTCTCAGACTCACCAGTTTTCTGAAAGCATGGTTTGGAGGCATGGAGGTTTCTTGTAGCAACAAATGCTGCACCAAGGGTGTTTCTGGAAATCTAAAATAAGTCATTGTCAGTAACAGTGGATTTTCTCAATCATGCAAAAAAAAAAAAAAAAGAATGCTGAGAGATTAACACATCTTTGATCTTGAGCTGCTTATGATGCATCTCAGTTGAGTTAAGCTCCACAGCACTGCATTCACAGCTGTGGAGCTCTGGAACCAAGTCCAGCACCACTAAGAAAAGACAGATAGTGAAGGAGATTGCTCCAAAGGCCTCAGTGCATTTTTCTGCAGTGCACTGATGTCACCATCAAGTGCTGCAGCAGCTCCCGAAAAGAAACATCCTCACATTTGGCAATTCTGTGCTGAACATCAGAATCCTGGGGCACAGAGAAATCACTGCACCACTCAGGTTCTGCACAGGGACAAGTAAGGTTGTGTCCTCTAAGACAAATCTCACTGCAGTGGTTTTGGTATTGTTAACACACATGGAAAAAAAAACCACAAAGCACTGTAACAAAAAAAAATCAGAATCACAAGTACTTTGGAAAAGAGCTCTGAGATCATTAAGTACAACCTATTACCAAACACCACCTTGCCAACTAGACCACAGCACTAAGTGCATTATAGCCTTAAACACCTCTAGTGCTGGTGACTTCATCACCCCCCTGGGCAGCCCCTTCCGATGTCTAATCATCCTTCCAGTGAAGAAACTCTTCTCATTGCCAATTTTAAACACTAAAGAAAAAAATCTACGATGATGAGTGAATTATAACATTATGCTTTTGCACCTTTAAGCAAGGCTCCCAGTGCAACACTATGCAGCAACGCTGATACCATTTAATGCCCTGCACCCCGAGCAGGCCTCTCCTCCATTCATATTCACTGGAAACACTGGCAGGAGTAGTTCCTCATGGCTTTTCCCACCCTCCATTTCCTCACAAACACAGGATAAACCCCTCCACCCCCCCGCACCTCACACCCACAACCTTGACCTTGCCCTGGCAGCTTTCAGCCAGTACCCCGAGCCGGGGCAAGGACACCCCGTTCCTCAGCGGGGTCTGTCACACAACGCTGAGGGGACACCCCCTGCTTCCCTCCAGATGTCACCCCCTCACTCCCTCAATGTCACCGCGGCCCCCAAGATGGCGGCAACGCCGCGTCCCCCCGGCCCCGCCGGCTGCGGGGCGGGCATGGCGCTCACCAGGCCGGCCTGCCGCGGCAGGGAGCGGGCGAGGGCGGCGGCCACGCGGGCGGAGAGCATCGTGGCGGCGGCGGGTCCCGGGGGAGGCTCAGGCTGGGGGACGCTGAGGGCAGCCGGCCGCGCGCTCTGCACACAAAATGGCGGCGGCGCCTCACGCCCCTTTTGGCGCCGAGGCCGCGCCCAGGGGGCGGGGCGCGAAACGCGACTGCTTCCCGTGCCCCTGGTTTATCTGTGTGTATGTATCTTTCAATCTATCTGTCTGCACGCACAAATACGTGTAATATGTAATAAAAGTAATACAAATAATTAACAAAGCCTAAATGAGGCTCTTAGAAAAAAGCCCGCTGTGGGAGGTGTCCTTGAAATAGCCCTGAGCGGGCGGAAGGGGCGGGGAGTAAGGGAGGACGGAAGATGGGACAAGGGCAGGGACAGGGGAAGGAATACGGACAGGAACTGGGGAAGGGACAGGGACAAGGGCAGGAGCACGGAAAGAAACGGGAACAAGTACGGGGACATGGAAAGGAACAGGCACGGGGACAAGGGTAGGGACAGGGGCACGGAAAAGGACAGGGACAGGGACAAGGTTAGGGACAGGGGCACGGAAAAGAACGGAGGTAAGGACAGGGGCAGATACAGGGACAGAATCAGGGACAGAAGTGTTACCCTGACCGCAGGCTCGTTCCCCGGTGTGCAGCACGATTTCACACGCCGAGGCGAGGTATTTCTATCTTACTCCAGTTAGCACAAAGCAGGGAGTTGGGTGTGTAGTGTGTTCATCATCAAAATGATACTCTATTTATAAATTTCAACAACCGAAGGCATCAACATTCATTGGTTACAAATTACATAACTTCTCTGTTAGTTAGTAACATTTTATTAACTACCACTTCAATTAATTACCACTCAGATCCTTCTTTGCTAGTTAGGTCTCTCTCTCCTCATGTTCATTAGTCTTGAGTTGGTGGTCAGTAAGATGCTGGCCACAATCTCCCACTGCTGGAATTACTCTCTCCCAGGTAATGCTCAGTCCTGCTGACTTCAGTCCTGGTGGGTCTCATCCAAACAGTCCATTCCTCTTGGAATCGTCTTGATTTCTTTAAAAATTAGCCAAGCATACAATGCTCACAATGTGCAACTGCTTCATCATTGCTGTCCTGCTACAGCTACTGATTAAATCTTGAGGGGTGCAAATCTTGCGGGGCTCAGTATCAGGGGTAGGGAAAGGGATAGGGGCAGTGACAGTGTTGCCTGCAAAAATTGGAATTCTTACCTGGTGTGCAACAAGCCAATAATTAGACGCACAAGAGGGACACTGATTATTTCTTGCAGGGTTGTACAAGCATGGGTGCTCAGTGGTATTCCACAACTACCAAAACTCCTCACTATTTATATGTTTTAGCATACAAAGGAACAACCGTTCACTGGCTACCTGTTACACAGTTCTCTTACTAATTAGTATTCTATTGGTTCATGATTCTGTCATTTCTCGTGCCCAGTCTATCTCTTCTTTGTGTCGGTGGGTTTCTTGGGTCAGTGGTCTGTGAGTCTGTGGTTGCAGATCCCCCCTGCCAGAATTACTCTTTACCCAGTCAGAGCTGATTTCAGCAGAGATGATGGGTTCACTTTATTAGTTTCTTCCTCATCTTGGAAGCTCAAGCAGATATCCCTGTGGCCTGTAAATTCTGCATTCTCTGTGCCCACTGTCAGTGGTACATCCTTCTCCCCAAGCTTTGTTAACTTCCCCCTAGGTCTGAGATCATTGAAGCATGTTAAGCCTTAAACCTTGACAAGGCAATGCCCCCAACAAGTAATTCATTTTCTCTTAACACATGGACATCATTCAGAGCTTGCTTGTTAGCTGCTATCTGTTTCATGGATTAAATCTGGTTGCCCCAAGTACAGAAGCACAGAAGATAAGTGTGTCAGGGACTAAAGACAGATCTAAGGCCTGACATATTTGGTCCACGGTTGTGCACGTCGACAAGATAATGTAGAAGAAGACATTACTGTTAGTTGGTAGGACTAACCTTCAGAAATGAAACTATTTATCAGTCACCTGGTGGGATTCATCCCGTGACAGGGGAACAATACACAATAAAGCCATTGTTGGCATGGAGGTGTGATCATGGGCCGTTATGACCTCATCTCACGCTGGCCCCGTGTGAGATGATGCTGAAGCTGGCCTTTCCTGAGGAGGAGATATAAGGTGTGGCCCTGGGATGGCGGGGAGAGGAAGACATGATGCAAGCCATTTTCATCCAGGGGACGCCCTGTCCTGTGCACTGTCTTCCTGCCCCTCCTGCTCGGGAGCCATGCTCCATCTCCTTCTCCTGCTCGGCAGCTTCTCCAGCATCCAGGGGTCGGTATGTATTTATTGCTAGCGTGACTAATAAAACTGATTTGCTTTGCAATTCTGACTGTGTCTTGAGATTTTTGTGCACAGGCTAATGTGTGCGTGCCTCAAACACCAATACTTGGATAACTGTGGAGCCAACCAAGGATTGTTGGTAACAACAATCAAGGCTCGTTGGTAAAAACACAGCTGTGAGGAGAACAGGATGTGGTTGGAGAAGGGGCCATTCAGAGATAGGGCAGCATTTTTCTGGGACAAACATCCTTGTTCTAGTTCCTGGAGATAAAAACAACACAGCACAGGAATGAGGCTGAGAAGTGGTCTAGGACTGTATGGGGAATCAAGACCACCAGAGACCCCTGAAGCCCTCCGATCCATTTCCAGGAAGGTCTAGAAGAATGAATTGCAGATGATAAATTTGCATGGAAAGGGAGAAAGTTACCTCCAGGGTAGAGAAACTCTCTATAAAAGCTCCCCCCATCAATACCACCCATACAGACACCCTGGAAACCCTATCAGCTGATCAACGCTGGAGCCACGGCTGGCGGCTCTCTTTCATCCTCTCCTGGTGGCTCTCTTTCATCCTCTTTCCCCCTCTTTAGTCCACCCAGCTTTACTCCCTTTCCCCTACCCCTTTATCCAAAACCCACTGCCATGGGCTTATATTAGGTGGTCTGACTTTTGATCACAAGTATCTGTGAATCTTGGATGCTACATTCCCTTAAAGGGCTGGACACCACATTAAGCCATGTCCAACCTGAGCCTGAAGGATGGGGCAGCCACAGTTTCTGTGGGCACCCTGTGCCAGGGCCTGCCCACCCTCACAGACAGCAAATCCTTCCCAATATCCCATCCAGCCCTGCCCTCTGGCACTGGGAAGCCATTCCCTGTGTCCTGTCCCTCCATGCCTTGTCCCCAGTCCCTCTGCAGCTCTCCTGGAGCCCCTTTAGGCCCTGCCAGGGGCTCTGAGCTCTCCCTGGAGCCTTCTCTTGTGCAGCTGAACACCCCCAGCTGTCCCAGGCTGGCTGCAGAGCAGAGGGGCTCCAGCCCTGGAGCAGCTCCGTGGCCTCCTCTGGACTGGCTGCAGCAGCTCCAGGTCCTTGTGCTGTTGTTCCCCAGGGCTGGGGCAGCTCTGCAGGTGGGGTCTCCCCTGAGCGGGGCAGAGGGGCAGAATCCTGGCCCTCAATCTGCTGCTGGAGATGCTTTTATGTTCCATGTGAGACAGGATTTGGTCTGCCAGTGAGAAAGTGCTGAAATTCAGGCAGGCACAGTATAATCCAGAGGAATGGTAAAGCCACAGATCCCAGCAGATTCCCTTTCTGGGTATTGATAAGGTTAAGTGAAAAATCCTCAGCTACCTTGGCATGTGCTGTACCAAATGTAAAGCTTCAGCAATGCTTTCCATGCTGATTATTTCAAAAATCGCTTAAGTTTCTGTAAAACAGCCTGAAAAAAACCCCCCACATAGATATAAATAACCAACTCCACCACTGTCCTGGCCCAGGGCTTGACACTCCTTTTTGTGAAGACATTTTTCTAAATATCCGATCTAAACCTCCCCTGGCCCAGCCTGAGGGCGTTCCCTCTCCTCCTGTCCCTGTTCCCTGCGAGCAGAGCCCGATCCCCCCGGCTGTCCCCTCCTGTCAGGGACTTGTGCAGAGCCACAAGGTCCCCCCTGAGCCTCCTTTGCTCCAGCCTGAGCCCCTTTCCCAGCTCCCTCAGCCGCTCCCGGGGCTCCAGCCCCTTCCCAGCTCCGTTCCCTTCCCTGGACACGCTCCAGCCCCTCCATGTCTCTCTTGTCCTGAGGGGCCCAGAGCTGTCCCCAGCACTGGAGGTGCCTCAGCAGCGCCAGCACAGGGGACGGGCCCTGCCCTGGGGCTGTGGCCACACCCTGGCTGGGACAGCCCCGGGGCCACTGGCCTCTTGGCCACCTGGGCACCCCTGGGCTCATGTCCAGCTGCTGGCACCAGCACCCCCAGGCAGCTTTCTGCTATACTTTGTCGATGCCTTCCTCTTGCACCTCTTTTGTTTCGTTTTGCCGTTGTTTGGGTTCGCTTGGCGTTTTTTAACACCTTCCCTTAACTAAAAGACGTCTCGATTCAGAATGCTTAACGATTCCGGTTCACTGTTAATCATTTTTTCATTACTATTTGTCCCTCCCGCCATCCTCCTCCCGCGGCGGCCGCCCCGCCCCTCAGCCGCCCACTCCCGTCGGGCTCCGGGCGGGATGGCGGCGGCGGCGGCGGCGGCAGGAGGGGCTCGCGATCCCTTTGAGGAGAAGCTCATACGGGTAACGGGGGCCGGCGGGGCTTCGGTGGCTTTCTCTTTCTCTCCATTTTTCCTCTGACACACACATCGTCCGTGTTGTTTGCGCCGCAGGGTGCCGTGGTTTTCTCCATTGCTGCTGAGGTGCTGGTATGGCAGCAGGATGAAGAAAGAGGTGCTAAGAAAAAAATGGCTTTTGAAGTTATACGGCCGCGTCCATTCTCCGTCAGGTTTATTAGGCAGCTTTATGCAGGACTTTATGTTCCTTACATGATTTAGAACTTCCACGTTCTTCAGTTCTTGCTGGTCATGATCTAACCTTTCTAATTTAATTAGGTTGAATATTAGGGAAAATTTCTTCACTCAAAGGGCTGTCCAGCCCTGGCGCAGCTGCCCAGGGCAGTATTGGAGTCCCCATCCCTGAAGGGGTTTAAAAGGTGTGTGGATGTGGCACCTGGGGACATGGGGCAGTGGTGGCCTTGGCAGTGCTGGGGGAATGGTTGAACTTGTTGATCCTGGAGGGCTTTTTTAACCCAAGCAATTCAGTGATTCCATAATCACAGCCCTAGCTGAGAGCACTGAGTTATCTCTCATTCCTGACCTTGTTTTTAATGGTACAAATGCTTTGCAGGGCTTGTGCCTGCACATTGTGGTGACTCTCTCCCACTCTCCTGCAGAGACTGTTCCCAATGATGGCTCGGGCAGTTTTATCCCACACACTTTACACAGTGTTCACCAGTTTTCCAAATGCCCATTTTAACATCTCTTGGGTCATTACTGTGTCTGTAGACAACACGTCACGTGAATAAAAAGATAAAATTCTATCACAGGGAGATAAGCAGGTGTCCAGAGAAATGAGGGAGATTAAAAGGGATATAATACAGTTTTATAGACCACAGAGGGTGTTTAAAGGAGAAGAAGGAATTTGTCTCCCCCTTTCCCACCCATGCCTCCTGGACTGATGTAAGAGTTACTCTTCAGGAATGCAGAGGTTGCAGTGGTTTACATTTTTCACATCTGTCAGCTATTTTCTGTCATTTCACGTGATTGCTTGCTCTTTTGTCTCCCTTCTCTGGCAGGTTACTTTATGGCTAAAGAAATTATATGGGGATAAGCCTGTTCCAAGGTATGAGGTGAATGAAAGGACAGTGGATATTTTGCATGAAGTTATGGAATGCAATGAAGAGAGAGACAGGGATGTTTCGTTGCTGATAGAGGACATGAAGGACCAGGCAGCCAAGTATGAAGCAGAAGGTGAGTTTGAAGCTCCATTTCTCAGTTCCATCCGAGTCAGGCTTTTCTCAGTGATCCTGATGATTGTATTTATTAAAAACTTAGGAATATGTATATGTAACTGAAACAGTCTCAGCTTTTGTTCTGATGCAGTTTTTACTACAATGCATCACACACCTTCCTTTCAGCTGAATTTACAGTGGCATAAGGTTGGTCAAGGACAATTTTTTAAGCCATCTTGAGTAGGCCATAGATGTGGACAAGCGGGTTAATTGCTAAAACCTCCTAGTCTGCTGGGCTGGATAGCACAGCATGGAAATATTGCCTGGATAGAGAGGTGTACTGGTTTGGGCCAATTTGGAAATATATCCTCTGAGAGAAGGCAGGTTACAACCACTCCTCCCCCACCAGGTTTGGGAAAAAATAAATTTTCCTCGAAGGAAATTGAAAGACATAAAACTATTTATTTAACAAACACACAGAAAAAAGATAATAATGCTAAATAGTAGAACCTCTCGCTATGGAGAGAAAAACCTGGGAAAATTTCAGAGTCCTTCTGTAGGTAGCCTCTCCCCTCCTTCTCGGAGCTGGGACGGGGTGGTGTGCCCACCTCCAGGGCCAAGGCCTCGGTGGAAATTCCTCCCAATGTATTGTGGTGTTGAAACCATCTAGCAGAGAAGAAGGGAAAAATCTGAGTCCCAGGAAAACAAAGTTCAACTCTCCGGAGGAAAAGGAGCTGAAAAAACTGGCTGGAAAGCAAGCTGCTTCCTCCCTCTCCAGCCGCTGCTGTTAGAGCCAAGAGAGGTTTATCTGTGTCCTTGGAACATGAAAACAAACTGCAAACTGGTTTGAAAAAATACACTTTTCTCTCCCCCCTCTCAGGCTCAGTTTAAAGGTATAAAAAGGCACAAAATTAATTTCTGGGCATAGAACAGCAATATGGGATACAACATCATAAAGTCACCCCAAGACAAGAGGGAAGTGTCCCTGCAGCTCATTCAAGAGTCTGAGCTGGTGCTCAGCCACTGTTAAGGAAAGCCCTGGAGGAATCTGAAACAGCAGCGAGGTGATTTAAGTTGTGCTGAAGCTGCCTAGAGTGAGTATTTTACAATGTGTTCGGGTTTTTTTGAGCAAGTGAGTGTTTCGGGAGATCATAATATGTTTTTAACACACATACTAAAGGACCGTCCCTTCACTGGGTTTTCTAAGGAAGGAATTTCACTTTTCTGTGCAAAGGCTGGCATAGTACATATGAAGATGTTTTTATATGAAAGTGTGTTTAGTTTTCATTCCTGCAAGTCTTCAAGTGCCTTGCCACCAAACAAAAAGTGATGGAAGCGGACTTCCTGGGTCTGCCACAAACCAGGCACAGGCTGAGCTTTGTGGGGCAATGACCCAGTGTGTTCACTGCTGTAGCACAAGGGTGAGCTCTTGTTTGTTTGATGTCAGACAGACTGGTCTGAGAAGGAGTGGAGCAGTGCTTTCTCCCTTTATACCCTGAATTCGTTTGACAAATGGAGATGTGGCAGCAGTTTGGCATGCTTAAGCCTTTTTTTAAAGTGTCTTTTTCCCCTTACAGCAGGCAGGTAGCCAAGTTTCCGGTGCAGGATTGGGTTCCAGCTTCAGAGAGTTCCGTAAAAGAACAGTAATAGTAAAAAAATCACTATTTTGGGTTGTATGTATTTTTCAGCTAAGTACTGGCAGGATATTCTTGAAGAAAGCCTGGGTCTTTCCGTAGACAGTCTGTCCCAAGAAGCCACCACAGACCTCAATGACCTGGTAGAAAGTGCGATGGCACTCGAAGTGGAGGACACGTCTCTTACCAGGTAATTCTTACACTCTTCATTCAAGGTGATGGTCTGTGCCGTTTTCCTCTGGTTTTTCACATCAGCAGCTTCAAACTTGACTTTGACACTAGGAATCTTATTTGTCCAGCTTATTTTGCATGCCTTTGGCAGCTTTGGAGCGCATGGGAACTGAGCAGAAAGTGCTTACTCTGGGTTATCCCAGCACAGGAAGACTCTAAAGACTGAGAAGGGTCTGGGACAGAGTTAAATCCCTCTGTTTTGCTCATGCTTTTGTGGTCCATGGCTGCAGGCTGCTGCCAGTTGAATGGTTGTGCCAGGTATCCCAAGCTATAGCAATGTTCACGCTACTTAGGCAAAGACTGGGGAATTATGACTGGTCTTCCAGTCTCAGCTCCTCATTCTTGTCTATCTCATCTGGCCTCAGTTCATGTGAGGAGATTCCCTCTGCCATGGAGAAGTGGCATCTGTTAGTCTGGTCTCCCTGGGCCTCTCTCCCTAGCATGGCTTTGACCCATGACACTGCAGCACTTGCAGTAAAGAAGGGGAAAAATCTGCTTTGGGATCCAATTTTTATGTGGTATTCAGGATCTTGGCTCTTACAGCTGTCTTCCTGAGCTGGAGGGAGAAGAGGTTTAAGCTGCTTGGGCAGAGGAAGAGACTCAGATACTGCTGGGCACATCTTGTGACTGTGCATTTTCAGGGCCTGAATACAGTTTCTCTCAAAGGCAATGTGGCAAGCCAGGAGTGGAGCACCTGGTGGTTTCAAACCCAGTGGTTTTATTCACCAGAGTGCCAGGTGGTGTTCACTTACTCTTACTCATGTTGCTGGTCTGTTTTCCCTTCCATTTGCAAATCTGTGTTAGTTATAGAAAGCAAATTCCCTTCGTGTTTTCTTTTAATTTAGTCCTGCCATAACATCAGGAGGAAACTAAGTCATTTGTGTAAAGTGTGGAGAAAAGAATAACAATAACTCTGACTTTGAGAAGAGCTGACTCCTGAGCATTACCACTGATTCTCTCTTCACCAGCTTCTACGGTGCCATTAATTATATGACCTCGGAACTGTTTAAAACAAAATCAAAAAACGAAGAAATGGAACTGAAATTGAACACCCTCACAAAAAAACTAGCTTCAACACTGACGATGGAAAAGCAGTTAGAGGAGTAAGTAATGGATAAGGAAAAGGGAAAGATTAAAGTAATACTTTAATCTCTGACCTTGTGATCTCTGTCTTGGGTAACATTGGTTATGGTAACTAACAAGGATAACTGAATTTTTAGGGGTTTGACACATGTCCAGTTTGAGGTATTTGGAAGTATATCAAAACCCATGTGTTATGGATACTTTCAGTAATCAAAAGAGGTCTGGGAAAGCATCAAACCCATTATTTTACAGCAAAAGTGGTCTATCAGCAGTTTTCAGATACGAGCTTGCATCTTCCACCAGTTGCTTTTGTCTGAGGCTGAAGGCAAATCTGGTTTTCTCAGCACATTTAGCATGGGCTCTGTAGTCAGACTGAGGGAGGCAAAACAAAAGCCATTCTTGGGTAAGGAGTTCCCTTAACCAGTGTGTAGGAGACATAATAACAATAATTCTAAAAAAAAAATCAGTATCACGTCCATTCCCTGGAGGATGTAATCTGAAGTGCTTTGCCAAGCAGAGCAGGATCAACCCTAGCCTTTAGTGGGGATTGGCCCAGATGGTCTCCACAGCTCCCTTCCAGTCTAATTACTTTTGGGATGTTTTTTTTGTCTTTTAAAGTGGTAATTGGGCTTGTGGAAGAGAGTCCCGTATACTTTGTGCAGATTTGCCTCCTCTTGATGTGAGGTTTAGCTCATGTAACAGGTCTCTAAGTGAGACTATTACCCTTTGCTTTTAGGCATATGGCTTTTCCCTTTGCCACTGTTTTCCCTGGCCTTTGGGGTTCTGGAAGTAACAGCTCTATATGTTTGCACTGGAAAATCTCACAGGGAAATACGATGTTTTCTCCATTTTCTTCTTTCTTGTGTTGGTTGTATGGCAGGGTTTAGCTCAAGCATAGATAAGTAACAGTATTTGTATACTGATATATCTTTGAGTGTAATAGTTTTTTCTTTTTTTGTTATTTTTTAAGGGATATTAAAAAAATAACAGAATCTCAGGAAGCAGAAAATGCCAAAGCTGCAAGTCGATCCAAGAACTTGATATTCCTGGAAAAAAAATCTGAGGATCTAAAAATAAGGGTCAAGGATGCTGAGGTAGGCAGAAGGAATTTTCTTAGAAGACACTATTATGGGATGACACAGCTGTGGTTGGTTGAGCCCAGATTTGTAGTTACAGAGACATTCCATAGGCTTCCTAAACTCCATGACTGGTGACTCTTGAGCTAACAGGACAACATGTAAACACAGTTCAGTTGTCCCTGCTGGTTTCTCCTCAGCACATTCTGTGATCAGTACAATGCGCTCTCCTCATTCCCTGAGAACTTTGTTAGCTGGGATTACCTGGTGGTTATTATGAGCTACTGTCATGCAAAAGAACACAGCTATCAGTAGAGCAGCTGATTCACTGAGGTAAATTGTGTCTCAAAATTATGAATATGACCCATTTTTTTTTAAAAAAGAATGTATGACTAAATGCAGAAAGCAGAAGTTGTACTGCCTGCTCCTTCACCTTTCCTAAATGATGAAGGACATGTAAATGCTTTGTTTAATGCTTGGATGCTGTCTGATACCTTGACAAATATGAGATGGAAAGTGTTGCATTGCAGTTGACATTTTACTGAGAGCCCTCTGTTCAGCCTTGCCATGTGCCCTTCTTCCACTGTTTTTCTGGAAAAGACTTGTTATTCTTGATAGAAATTTTAGCAGCACCTGGTTTCATACACCAGCTATAGCTGTGGCTCAAATAGCACACATTTCTGCGGTGGACAACCCGCATTCTTCTTTGCCTGTTTAGCTAAAACCAGAAGTAAATGGTGAAATCTTTATTCTCCTTGTTGTGTTTTGTGCCCTGTCCTGTTTACAGAAGCAGCTTATTGCCACGGGCTTGGACCAATCCCTGACACATGAAGCACTTGTGAAATTGTCTGAGGTAGGTTTTTGGGTACAAGAGGGATGTTTCTACAGTGGAACAACCCAGGCTTGCTTGTTGGGTGCTTTCAGGAATTGTAGCTCGCTGTTGGGTTACCTGAACAAATCTTAATGGCCAAAGGAAGCACAAATTAAAATCCTGTAGATGGATACCCATGAACTGGGGTCTGTGGTATGGATTTGTCTCTCTTAGAGGCATCTACTGGAGAATTTTCCTGGAATTAATTCCCTGCCACTGAAAACAGATCTGCCTCCATGTTATAAACAGAGTGGATGTCCTGTGGACTATATCACATTGCATGGCTATCTGTGTACTGCAGTTCCTTGATGGAATGACCCATGTGATTCTTTATACTTTGTGTGAATTAAACCTCTTCAAAACAAGGGGATAAGGTCAAATGAATCCCAAATTCTGAACTACTGTGTGCTATTTTTTTTTCTCGTGTCTTCAAACATAACTTTCTTCAGCTGTATTGTAAGCCCAGTGGAACATACATTAAATAAAAAGCACATTGCTTGAGTCAGTAACTACTGACTTTACAGCTTTGTGCTGAAACATTTCTACACATGTGACGTATGTTTTGCCTTGGTTTGAGTGCACTCACCATGTCGTCATATTTTTTGCTGTTACTGTAGTGGGAACTCAGTGTTCTCATTACTTTTGCTGTCTTTTCCTGCATGTTTTCAAGTGGAACAGTGAAAATAGGTTTCCTGGTTTCTCTGTTGTGGTTCTCACGAACCAGCACTGGGTGGCAGTGCTCACGTTGCCCGGTGTTATGGGAGAGTACTGGCCAGAACTAATTTTTGTTGGAATTTTGCATTCAAAAAGCCACAGGCAAATTTTCTAGGCTTGTCCTCTTCTAGAGCCCCAGCATAAGGTAAGGTTTGAGTCCCTGACATGTATAGAACTGCTTTGCCAAGATGTCAGTGAAATGGGCAGCACAAATGACTTTATCTTTTTTACATAACTTTGGTTATTTGAAAAGAGTTCAGGACTGCGGAAGGTACTCAGTTTGCAGCCCCAAACAGAAATTACTTCCCCTTGATAAGTGTAAGGGAGAGTCTTTTTGCTGCTGCATGTGCAAAGCTTCAGTTTTCTGTGTGGTTTAAGGAGGATGAAAGCTCTCAAATTTTGAAATGCTGTAGATAACTGTGGATCTATCTCAGTCATTTCCATCAATTCTACAAATAATTCCCTAGAATATAATCTGTCTTGCTCTCTTTGCAGGAACTGGCTGCAGTGCAGGAAAAACTTAAGCCATTGAAGAAGGAAGTGGAGTCCTACCATGATTTACCTCCTGTAACTACTTACTCCACTGTTTTATTGTATTTGCCATCAGGTTAATTTTAGTGGACTTCAGAATGTAAAGGATATTGTTGTGATGGCTTTGGTGGACAGGTAGATGTCATACAGGTCTGTTAATGATGTAAACCAAAGACTTAATCTCTATTTATTAATCAAGAAATTAAGTATGCTTGTCAGGCAGACTGTTCTAACAAAGTAGATTCACTGGGTCAATTAGTATTCAGGTGAATTAGCCAGGAATTGGACAAAGAAATATGGAAGAAAAGGTAATCCCCTAGGATAACCAACTTTCTGAGGTTTACCAGTACATTAGCTGTAACTGTCATCAGGCTGTGAATAGGGTGGACACAGCACGCGGTGCAGAGTTTGGACCTCTGAACAGGATTTTAAGGATCATGAAGAAGTAGCCAAATGTAGGTTTTGTCCCCTAAATTGGCTGCTCCATAATTTTCTTTGATTTCTCTTGAGGGTGCTGGGTCCTCAGCTGTGTGAAAATGCAAGTTTCTCATCTCCCTCCTACAAACACTGAGGTCTTGCTCCTAGAAAAAAAAAAGACTGTGGGTAGAAGGGTGGGACTGGTGTTCTGTGTAATTGTCTTCATCCAAGAGGCAGCTTCCTCCTTCCCTCAAGTGGAACAGGACATTCAGATGGGATTAGGTTCTTCAGTTCCCTCCTCCAGCCTTGCTTTCAATGGAGACAGGGAGAGCCCCAGTGCCTCACTTCTGGTGCAGGCAGAAGGAGGGGAGGGAGGTTTATCCTTGCAAACTTAACTGTGCTTTGGAAACTTCTTGCACAAATATGTTTAAAATCAAGTCCCTTGATTGGTAGGTTTGGAAAATTGCTTAAAATGAAGGGGTTTTTTAGATTTTAGGGCGTACCAGACTTTTGAAATAATTGCCCAAACCAAACCAATACTAGGCTTTTAATGTCAGTACCTTCTGTGTGTGAAGTGCATACACAAAACTGCATTAATTGTCCATTAATTCACTTGAGGCTCATCATTAGACTCTTTTAAAGGTGCAGGGACTCTTGTTTCCTGATGAATTACTGGTTTTTATGCCATTTTCTCTCATTAGAGCATTGCCCTGGCACGAGTGATGGTTGAAGAAGCAAGAAACGAACTTGTAAGAGCTTTTTTATCTTTCCAGGAGCTACATGTATTAATTGGTTACAGATTTACCCACCTTAGACTGTAGTCTTAATGTTCTCATGGGGAAATTTGGTAAGGCAAAAGTTGTAGATACTGGTAAGGGGAACTGGTGGAGTGATGTCTAAGCTGCAAAGTCAGTTGGGCACAGTGATATTAGTGGGTATTAGGTAGCTACATCCCTATGAGTTTTGCTTATTGGAATGTTTATTCACTCAGTGTCGGTCTCAGAAGCTTCCTTGCTCCTCCTGAACTCTCAGAGGACTCCAGGGCCCATATTTTAGTCAACAGCTGCTTTGTAGACTGCAATGGGGACCTTCCCCTATAAAACATAGTGCCCATTTCCTCCATGCTTGTGTAATCTGCAGGTGTGGCTGTTAAACCAAACACCGTAAAGCTGTTTGGGAAGATCATATGTAGCTTTCCTGAGCGAACCAGGCCACATTTGAGCCCCATAAAACCTGTTTTTGTTCCTTTGGGCTACTGCCTGCTTGCTTGTAAAGCACAAGTGGTAAGCCTTAAAACTGTGATCGAAAATCACAGCGAGGTGAGAGCATTTTGCACATTTTCAGGTGAGACTGCCGACGTTGGCACGCCACTTGTTTGATTCAGGAACACAAGCTCCCCTTGCCAGCCTGAGGCTGTCCTCAGGTCAGAATGCTCACCTCTGGGGAGGACCTGTGGGCTGAGAGGTGTCCAAAATCACATTGGGGCACAGGGTAAAGGCAGCTGAGCTTGTCCAGCCCTTCCTTTGGAGATTTCCCTGTGGCTGTCTGCCCTTTGCAGTGACGAGTCCATCCAGCTCAGCACCGGGGTTAATCCATCCCTGCTAACAACCTCCCAGGGTCTGATCATTGCAGATGTGTTTGTTTACCAGCAGTGTGTGGAAACTGTCTCACAGTCCCTGATTCCAGTTGGTTTTCTCTCCCACTAGAAAGCCTTGGACGAAGAGCTCTCAAGGCAGATCGAGGCTGTGCCTTTCGAGCTGACATAGCCCAGCAAATCCCAGTTCACCTGAAGTGGCCTATGTGGAACATGATTTTCCTTCTGTTGCCTGCTTACTTGCACTAGCAATGCATTTTGGAATTCTTACTGTGCTCTTCTTTCTCTTGGCCTTGTGTTTGTAAACATCACCTATTTTTCATTAAAGAACCTTCAAACTTGCTGTTGTCTTTACCAGTTATTTTTCCCTCTGTGATACACCTGTAAAGCAGATAAGTAGTTCTAATGATAAGGCAGGCATAGCTTTAAAACAAAAAAAAGCCCCATACAGTAAGACCTTTTTAGATCTGAAAACAGTATTTTTGCAGAACCACTGTGGGACATGATGATCTTGAAGTGAGATTGCCTTTAACAATTCTACCTCAAATGTCATCTTCCATGAGGGTTCCCTGAGCCCTCTTGTTTCCATGCCATCAGTACACCAGCCTTCAACACTTTCAGAAGTGTTTTTGCACACTCCAGCTTTTAGAAGCTGCTTGGTACCAAAGCAAAAAATCAGAAAATCTGTGGGTGTGGGAAAAGTGAAACCTAGAAATAGTAGCAGCACCTCAGGACATTGAGCATGGGCCTGTTTGTACTGGGAAACATCCAGGCAAATAGCGGTGCTCCCGGTGACAATCTGTTTGCACTTGGAGTTGCAAGAGATTAATGCCATGATTTTGCATGGTATGCGTGTCCTCAGGAGCTGTTACTTCTCTGCAGAAGTTCACTGATCTGCAGGAAGGGAGATTCAGAATTACACTGGTGTCAGTGAAGTAGCACAAGTGTGACCTCTGTCCTTTCCTTTTGCTGTGATGGGGAAGAATTGAGGGAAGCTCGGAGAGCCATTGCCCGTGGGAATCTCCAGCCTCCTCTTTCATTCACCAGCAGGAGTTGCTGTTTAGTTCCAGGTGTTTAAACTGAGCTGTTAGGAAAGGATGAGTTGCCTTAGTTTTGTGGCTATCTATCTTCAGTTCCTTCTGGGGTAGGAAACAAGGGCGAAAGCAAGCAGAAAATTCATGGGCTAAACTGGCTCAAGGGAAATTACCTCAGAGGTAAGCGATGTGAAATTTGGAGCAGGCACCATAGTGTAGGGATGACTACAGGCACAGCTACTGCTTACGGATAAAACCCACCCAAAAGCCATGGGAGTGGTGTTTGAACCCGGAAAGAACAAGAATATAATCTCATTTTCCTGTTGTGGAAGGGGAAAGAAGTTGTAGTCTTGGAAGACATCAGAACATGGCTGGGTAGACATCAAAGAATGATGTAAAAAGAAAGCCAGTGTAAGGCACTGGAGGTCATAGCCTGGCAATTAAGGAATCTTAATTACTGGAAGCTCTTAAAAGCAGATTAGAAATGGTTTGCTTGAATGTTTAAAATGTGAGGGAATGTTGATCACGTTTTGGGATATAAAGATGGATTAGATGAGGGCTTGAGGGTGCTACCAGTCCTGCTTTTCAACGAGAGCCTCAAGACTTTCTTGGCTAACATTAGGAGACTGCTTTTTATCTCACACATGTAAACCACAACTCCAGGCTTGGGAGGATTTCCTGGCGACTGTGGCACTTCCATAGCACCACCTTGTCATGTAGTGCTGCACCAGTTGTGAATTCTGGAGGCTGTTCTCCCCTCCTTGCGCCCACGGAGCAGCTGCACTGCTCCCTGACTGCTGCTATTTCACAGCACGTGAAGAGCCTGAATCTAGAGAGCAGCAGGGCCAGACTGTCTGGAGAGCTGCCCAAACACAGCCACGTGTTGCTTCCTAGCACTGGAAAGCTCAAGGAGAAAAAAAAATCCCCGGCAGCTGCATCCGAGCTCTGTGTCACAGCTGAGCTGTCCCCAGCGCACGCAGCATAAATCAGCAGACAGTTGTCATCTCTGACTGCTCAGCTCTTGATGGAAATCGGGAGAAGTCAAATAAATGAGATTTGTGGAGCCTCTTGGGAAGGTTTCTCAGCTCTTTGGTTTTGCACGAGCAACGTGCCTTGTAGGAACCCTTTTTTGCTGTTGGTGTTCTGGGACAGACCAGCTTTTCCTGCATGGGGGTGGGATGCCAGAGGAGGAACAGCTCACAGAGGTTCTGCTGAGACAGGAGAACACCAGGCTGGCTGAGAAAACCTCTGATTCTGGGCTTCCCCCTCTGCTCTGGCAGCTGTTGAGTGTCCACGGGGGTCACAACGGTGGCTGCCAGCTGGACCCTCGGCTGTTGGATAATGTGGAATAACCACCAAACTGAGAGGGACACGAGGCTGGAGAGGCCTTCGCTGCTTCAGTGTCCCTGCAGAGTACATCAGCTGCTCCACTCAGCTCCCAGACTGAGTTTTGGAGACACCTGTGCAAGATAAGAGCAGGTACAGGGCCAGAACTGGAGCCGGGCTGAGCTGCAGGCCTTCCATTTTCCCAACAATGATGTTTGTATTCTATTACTGCATGCTCAATTCCTCCTCCTGGAAAAGATGAGGAATTCCACCTGAAAACAAAACAAAAAAAAACCCCAAAAAACAAACAAACAAAAAAGAAATTAAAACTATGAACTAGATGTGAAAAATGGGGGTCAGCCTCAAGTGAAAACTTGTATACATTTCACCACAAATTGACATACCTGTTCTTATCAGGCCAATATGCACAATAATAACTGCTTTAGGAAAAAAAAATTGTCTGCAAACTAGCAAAGTATTGTGGATCTATTTAAAAGCAAACATTTAGGTATTAAACCCAGAATAATTACAGTAAAATGCTAGAGAAATGCAGAATCCATTGGGCAAATCTAAGGCTTCTAAGTTGGCATATGTGTCTTTTACTTAAAATGCATTGAATCAAAAGGTGTGGATGGAATCTCTTTTGACTTTATCTTTTGACTAGTACTAAAGGAATACTCCATCTGTTGCAAACATTTCATTGTTCGTTTTCAGTCTTCCTTTGACTGCAAGTATTCAAAAATCTTATTTCATTTATATAAATCTTTTGGTAGATATAGAATATTAAGATGGGACTTTGATTAAAAATAACTAAAAACATTAAAAGTTTCAAGATTTATTTTAGAAGTAAGTTGGTTGCATTTGGTACCATCTCCAGTAAAACACTCCAAATACCTTGATACTCAATGCTGTTTTGGGTACTTACAAGCAACATTTGATGTGTCAAATGGTAAGTGTGTTAAAGATCTTTTAAATTACATTTAGAACTGAATAGGTCTTAGAAGTCTGGGAAAGGTTTTCTATTTCTAAGATATTCTTTGGCTTTTTAAAGTACAGGGTCAGCAGTGAAACAATAGTGATCGTGGTCCGTGTGAACTTGCAGGAAATCCTTCACTTTGCCTCCAAGTATAGGCAGTCGCTGTTAGTAACTTCAGGCAGCTTTAGAGACATTTCTTATTTTGTAAAATGCTCACTTCACTGAAGAATTTTAGTACTGGGCTGAATGTATTTCTGCTTCTCCAATTCACAAATATTTCTCCTACAGAAAAACACCACATGTGAGTAAGCAGAGGCTTTACCAATGAGAGTGTGTTCAAAGAATTGTGGTTCCTTCTCTCTTTGCCAGGTACCTCCTGCATGGGAGGACACAGGGCTGCCTCCTTCTGCCTTGAAGTCCTGCAGCATTGCACCATCCTGAACCATGTAAACTGTAGTAAAAAGACATCCAGCAACTCCAAAATTACAAACTAATCTAATAAATGCTTCCTCTAGCCCCTTGATAAATATGCCTCTAATGCTAATTAAGCAGCTGTGCTGGTTAATTAGATTATGTTGGCTGATAAAACCTAGCAGCAAGGAAGTGTTTTATTTCTTTTCCTTCCCAAGGAGATGCTGGCTGTACCTTGGGGATGGGTGAACACCATGGTGTTCTCAACACCTTTTCATGCTCCCTCTTTGGCCACTGCTGTGTCTGCAGAGGAGCCTGGGTGACCTCACAGAGGAGCAAGGGGATGGCTTGTCTGGGTATCAGCAGCACATTTGTGATTGTGGAAGCTTGGAAAATGGGTGTTGTTTAAATGTTGCTCAGAAGGTGAAGCTTCTGCATATTCCTTTGCAGAGGATGCTTAGTAATGTGCCTATGGATGCCACCGAATGAGCTCTTGAAAAGTCATTCTTCAGTCTGGAGCTGGAGCAAAACTTTTAGCCTGGGGCTGGGAAAGAAAAGGGAGCAGGAACAGAGGAGTGTCCCCCTGCCAGCAGCTGGCTGAGAGACGCCACTCTGGAGGCCCTTAAGAGCCAAAATGCTCCCACAACCAACTTTTACTTTGACAAGAGAATGTGGCTCCACACAGCTGGGGTTATGCTCCAGCACTGAGCTGATTTCCTCCCACTGTCCTTGGGGAAGCGCCGAGATTCCCTCTGCTCAACCGCATTTCTTCCTGTCGAAGGAGTTCTTATCACTTCTTCGTGGGGTAACTAATGCTGAAATCATTGCACTCTTGGCAGACACAGTCAATGAATGATAACATGGAGCCAGAGGAGCCTAGAAGAGGCGCTGGGCTGTACTCCCAAAATTCCTGGAGCCAGCATCACCTCCAGCCTTTCCTCTTCCCTTCCCTTTCAGCCCAATCTCCCTGAAAATTCAGAACGAGTCTCCTGGTATTTCCCCTAATCTGGCATTTAAAATCTCAGGCAATAAAGCTTTCACCACTTCCCTTAGGGAGACAATTTTCCAGCCAGTGGTTCTCCATTCATAAGCTTTCCACACGGATTCTCAACTTAGACATGCCCTTCTGTAATTTCACCCCATTAAAACCATTAATGTGTCGCCAGCCTTCTCCCTTGACGTCACTTACTTCATTCAGACATTTACAGATCACTCGTGTCTCCCCGCTTTGTTTACTAATTCCGCGGTACTTAAGACAGCCAGAATTCCTTCTCCTCTCTTTTGCAAAGCCCCCCAGCCTGCCGATTCCTTCAGCCGTGGAGTTTTGGAGCTCCTTCCCATGTATCACTCCTCTTGCAAATCCAAGGCAGATGCTCACCGCCCTCGCCTGTGTCCTTAAGCTTTCCTGTACTCCGTCCAAAACTGCACTGCCTGTTCCCGACTGCCGTGTCCCAACGCCTGTGAGCTGCGTGGTGTCCTCCGGGTGTCTTTCAGGAGCCGTGCCTCCAAAGCACATTTTTCCCTGTAAATACAGGTTCTGGATGTTTTTTTCCCCCCCAGAAGCAGCCAGCTGGGTGGTGAAGGTTGGTGGCTCAAGCCGCGTAGGAAATCGGAGCGGGCTCTAGATCCGAGCTGCCAGCAGCCCAGCATGGGGAAGGTTTTATCTTTGCTCAAGAACAGATTTTGTTAGTGCATGCCTTCATGCTGACACCACCAATAATGCATTCACCTTCCTCGAATAGAATTTTTTTTTTTTTTTTTTGGCATATTTAGTGAGAATTACCTTGCAAAGTACTGGTTTAAAAAAGAATTGTGGATTCCTGAGCGCGTAGCTCTGCTTCTAGCTGAATCTCTTCATCTCTCCTAATACGACACAATTCTTACGAGGTGGCATGGTGTCTGGGTTTCCCCACTCCACGTACAGGATTTGGGGGGTGGTGCGGGTGGATTTCCAACACATTTCCGTACTACCAGCCCTAGGACTGAGTCTGTGCCACGAGCTATGGTGAATGTTTAACTCTTGGATTTCCCAGGTGTTCCTGGGATCAGGACTGATCAGTCCCTGATCAGGACTGATGGACTATATCGAAATGATTTCCTGCCACGTTTCTGAGTCGCAGGGACGATACCGGCAGCTGAGCAGCACAAACCCCGGGGTGCAGAAACGCCAGGAGGGTGTTTAATATTTAAAGCGTGCATTTCAATGTTTAACGAGGGCATTACAGTGTTTAAAGTGCGCATCACAATGTTTAAAGAGGTCATTACAAGGTCGCTCTGATTGCACCTCACACTTGCCACGCCCAGCCCCCAGGGCTCGGGTCTCCAGAGGTGGCTTCCAAACCCAAAATCCCGGGATTCTGTGGTCTCAGGGAGCGCAGGATCGCCAGGACCGGTGTCGAAGGGAGAACGCGCTCGGAGTGTGTGAGGGCTCCTGGGGGGTGTGTGTAACAGTGACAGGGACAGTGTCAGTGACAAGGGACAGTGATGGGGACAGGGACACTGTAACAGTGACTGATACCGGGACAGTGACTGTTACAGAGCGACAGGGACAGTGACAGCGTCAATGACAAGGAACACAGGGACGGTGACACAGGGCTGGTGACACAGGGATGCAGGGACAGTGGCACACGGACAGTGGCACACGGACAGTGACTCGGGGCAGGGACTCAAGGCTGGTGACACACGGACACTGGGACAGTGAACAGGGACACAGGGACACGGGGACACAGGGACACAGGGACAGGGACACGGGGACACGGGGACAGGGACACAGGGGGACAGGGACACAGGGACACGGGGACACGGACACAGGGACACAGGGACACGGGGACACGGCCGTGCCGCGGCCCCGGCGTGGCGGCGCTCCCGCCGTTCCCGCTCCGGCCGCGCGGGGGCGCTGTGGGGCGCGGCCGGCCCGCGCGGCGCTCGCGGCGGGCGGGCGGAAGTGACGGCGCGGCGGCCTCGGTGACATTCCCGGCTCTTCCCGGCCGCTCCGGCTGCTCCCGCGGCTCCGGCTCCTCCGGCCGCCCATGCCCCGGCTGCTGCCCCCGCCGGGGAGGCCGGGAGGGGCCCAGCCTCGCACAGGTGAGCGCGGTGCCGTGCGGGCGGGGGGCGGCCCGGCGCCGCGGGGAGGGGCGGTACCGGCCTGGCTGCCCCCGGGCGGGAGCGGCCCCGCATCCCCCGGAGCGCGGGCGGGGGCTGAGCCCCTCAGGGGTGGTCCTGCTGCTGCTCCTGCCGCTCCTGCCCCTGGTCCAGACCCGCCGCCTTCCTCTGCCCTGACCCCGCGGGGCGAAATTCCCCACAGATCGCGGGAGCAACTCGGGGCCCGTTTTGTCTTTCCCCGGGACTTTTGTAACGTGCCTTTTTTTTTTTTTTTTTTTTTTTTTTTTTTTCTTTTTCCCCCCCTTCCCTTCCTTGCAACGACTTTTGAAGTCGTGTGAGCTGATGGAGGGTACCCCTGGGAAAAGCAAGGGGTGCAAGGGCTCCAGTTGTGCGCTTCTGCACGGGTTTCTTTGCGTCTTTGTTTACCTTGGATGGTGTGTTCCGCGGGTGGGAAAACGTGGGAAGAACGCTCAAGCTGTTCGTTGCCTATCTAGCCCGGGTTCCCCTTGAGCTCCTGACGTCTAATGGGTTGCAGATGTGGCTCCGAGCCACACAGCCGTCCGAGGGGAATATAAAACTTAACTGTGCTACTTGTTCCTTTTTAAAAGAGAAAAAAAGGCAGACTAAGCAGACTTGTAATATTTTAACTAATTCCCCAGTTTCAGTACTGTAACTTTTTGCCTGGAGGTTATTGGACAACAAAGGCCACTTTCTGAAAGACTTGGGGTTTTTTTGTTTTTTTTTTTTTTAGGGTTACATTGCTTCCACCTTTGTTAAGTAGCATATAAGTGTATTTATGACATAGGTTGTTAACAGTAGAACAAGGCTACTTGCCTCAAAGTTTTGTAGGTACCTTGGTGAAACTATAACTGCAATAACTTAGTTAAACAAGGTTGTGGTTATTACTAGTTATGCACTAGTTGTGCACTTTAAACCAGCATAAAGTACCTAACAACACTTCAAAAGCTGAAAGAAACTTGTGTGTCAAGGTGGCAGAAGTCAGTCCTGTTTGATTTTTTTCCCCCCGACAAGTAATTCTAGCTTTTAAAAATGAATGAATAAGCAAGTCTTTGAACCCTTCAGCATCTCTTTAAAAATGTAAAATTTCTTTTAATTCCTCCTCCCAGAGATTTTATTTGGTTTTAGAAGTCCTCTCCTACTTGCCAGACATCAGAACAAATAATAGTTTCACTTACAGGCAAGGGCTAAACTATTTCCATTTTTCAAGCTAAAAATTTAAGTACAAACAGTAATGCCTCTCCCCTTGGAACAGCAAACAAACACTACATTTAAAATGTTTCTCTTTAAGTGTGTTACGTTGCTCAAGTCTATTAAAAACGTAATGTTTGACCTTGAGGGTGGAAACTGAGTGTGGTGCTCTTTTGAGCTCCCCATCGTGTGGTTCTCCTGCCCCAGTTACCACCTGTAATTGCTGCTCCTGTGGTACAAGAGCTGGAAGCCAGGCAGCCAGGACAGCACAGCTTTTCCCTGATGCCCTGGAGGAGGGAAACGTGGTCTCTGCAGAGGAAATGGGTTTGTAACAAACTCTCAAGGAGAACAGTAAATTGCTTGTCATGTGTTTGCTAAACCCAGACATCCCCCCATACATATATATATGTATACATGGTAGCAAAGCAGTGAGATGAGGTGTGGGGAACTCATCTGTCCAGCAGCAGTCGTTCTTAAGAGTAATTTTCTGACTATTTCTCACCTTGAGTGATCTAGAGGAGCCTGGTGCTGTCCAAAAAGCTCCAAAGGGGGTGGTTATGTGGCTACTGAAAGCCAATAAAACAGAGTTTTCTGTGGTTCTGGCTGACCAGTGACACTGGTGTTCTGTCTGGGGAACCAAGGGAAGGGACGCAGCCGGTGAGATGGAAGGTGGTGTGTGAGTCTGGGCAGCTGGTATTTCTGCTCGAGAACACGAGGGTAACAGTTCCGACTCATTTTGAAACACTTAAATTTTTTAATTACACTATGTCGACTATTTCTGCTTGCTCTCCAGCCCCGTTGCTGGTTGGCGTGGTGAAGAGGTGCAGTGAGAGACGCCTGAGAAGTCTGGGAGAGGGGGAGGACTGTGGCCTTCCTTACACGTGCAGGCATGTGATGTGTGTGGTGGTGCAGCCTGGGCACCTCTTCCTGCGCTCGACTGGTGCACACAGCCTGCCTGCTTGGAGGGAATCACAGAGCACAAAGCAGGAGTGGGTGCCATAAACCGGGCGCTGTGGAGGGAGGGGAAATGGGAAGGAACCTGAAGCCACCCACACGGCAGTTGAGAACGGTCACAGCACACAGAAAACGTTGCCCTGCTCTAGCTGATAAAGAGGAGGTAGGAAGGGTGTTTGGGTGCCTTTGACAAATGGGCAGTGAGGAGGGGGTGGGATTAGTGGGGCAAGTTGAGATTGAATGAACAAAGAATAAATATGGATTGTCATGAGGGGCTTTGAACATCAAACATTGGGGAGATAAGTTGGTGTAGCTCAGTCAGAGCAACAAGAAATAATTGCCTTGGCTGTCCTGACCCCCATCTCCTTGCTGTATATTTACCTTTAAAATGCAGGATTCTTTGCCTGGATTCTGTTCGCTTTCTTCCCTTTCTCTTGTATATTATCACATCAACTCCCTGCACCACCAAGGATGTATGTGCCATCTTTGACCTGCCTGTATATCAACATCTCACTGAAACATCTGTTAATGAGATGGGGGGTCTCTACATACCACACGGTGAAGGGGCTCCACACTGAGTGAACCAACTCTCTGGTTACCCTCTGACCAAAACACCACCAATTATCTAGCGATATGAAAGCTTTGGAAAGTTTTTCGAGTGAGTATAAATAGTTTCAAGCAACCTGCGCATAATTGTCTATAACATTTCAAAGTTGTTGTGTTGATGGTACTTTTTCACAGATTTAGGTCTGTGGTCAGTCTCAGTTTCTGTGTTTTTATTTGCAGTTGATGGAATGGCTTAGAAAACTGCAAACACTGACAGAAACTGAGCAGCAGATTTAATGACACATTTACTAGATCAAAGTAAAAGATTTAAATACCATAATTGCCAGTGTGTAACTTGTACTCTGGAAAAGAATTACTAAAACCTGGCCTGAACATTACTAGTAGCGATAGGGAACTGAAAATGAAGCAGCACTGGGAGAAGGGGACAGGCATAGTGCTGGGAAAGAGGTCTGAGATAAAGTGTGGTACAGTGTATGTCGATGCTCTGAGATGACCTAATGTGGAAAGGAAACAACTTTTGGTTTTCCAGAACCAAAATAAATGTTCAGCACATGAACAGCCTTTATCACTCCAACTCAGGAGCAGCCAAACTTATGATACTGGAATCTGTAGCAGCAGATATTATTGCAGGGAACTTGGACAACACAAATCACCACAAAAATTGTACTTTCTGTCACATCTTTGTTCCAGGTTTTTAATGCATAATGCAGTTCTGAGTCTGCAACTTGAGGTTTAGAACATAACGTCCACAAATGTGCGTTTTTGAGCAAAAAGAGAACTGGATGAAAGGGACTTTAAATCAAAATGTGCATATGGTGTAAATATTAGCCTCCACTGTTGCTTTCTCTGATGTAATACATCTCGGAGCTAAGCTGAGTGACTGATACCTTGTCACTTCACTCAGTGCTTCTGTTTAAGAGTTCAAATTTAAATCTGTGTTTGCTCATTCCCACTCATTAGCGTCGCCTCTCCCCATGTCTGATCAGGATGAGTGGAGCCTGTAGCAGCTTCTCCGTGGATGTGACTGGCTCCCTGTGGCTGGGGCACACATGGATTACTCATGCAGGACTGGAAATGAGATGTGGCTTGGCGGCGCAGGTGTTGCAGTGACACTGTGTCAGATGCATTACTGACTGCTCAGGGAGGTCGAGTAACTTGCCCATGGTCAAGAGGTGTGTCAGCTTTAGGTTCAGAATGGTTCCACCTAATATCCCTTTTTATTTAAGATGGTATTCAGGGGTTTTGTATCAATTTGACCATGTAGTCTGTCTCTCCAATGCTCAGAAATTGATCTAAGTAGCAGAATAGCATACAGGCTTCAGCCTTACCCTGTCTTATGATATTTGGTCTCTAAGAAAACAGCTTAGAAGCTGTTAGTACTCAATCTGACAACTTTTGAATCATAAATGGAACAGGTGGTCACTTTTTAATTAAATGCAAGTATTTAAAGAGTCCTTCAAGCTAGCATTTTTGTTTCAGTGTGTGTGGATCATGGATTTGACATTATAGTGAGGATTCTGCAGTGTCCTGGAAGATAGTCTTCTGTGTGATGCTTCAAAGTTTCCTCAAAATGAGCAGGAAGAGCCAGACTGTTTGAATAAGTGTTCCTCTTGCTACCTCTCTGCTCTAGTGTCTTGTTTCATGATGCTTGATCATTAGCATTTCACAACTTATTTTAGAGAAGGCAGATTTCAGTTCCATTTATCCAACATGGGTAGAGGCCAAGTGACTCACAGTAGCAGAGCTGGGAATAACTAAGAGCCAGACTTTATGATACTAGTTGTCTGCATGACGAAACGATTACCATTTCAGTAGTTTGTTTTCCATTGGGAATACTGCATTTCCATGGTACCAGTGTGAGGCTGGTGCTCCAACAGTACTGTCAAACATTTGAAGCAAAAAAGAATCAGCTTGTTGTGATAGCAAGGTGAGGTTGAACCAGTGTTGTTCTGTTGTGCTTTGGCTTTCTCATCAGCTGGTAGTTCTCCTGGCTCCTCAGCTCACTCTCCTGGTTCATGCTCCCTTGGAATTCCAGATCCTGCCAGAAAGGCATTTCTAAGTAATCTGGCAATTTAGGGAAGAAACGTTGGTAAAGAACAGATCAGGGAAGCTGTCTACAAAGTCTGTGTGCTTGTGGTTGGAAACACAATGATTTAAAGGCTGTCTCCTAATGAAGGAAGTTGGGTGAAATGCTGGTAGTCTGGGCCCTCGTTGCATTTGGTGAGAGGTCTTTTGGAAGTGAAGTTGCCATTGTGGGAAAGAATGGTCTTGTGGGTAGCAGTGCCTGTGAGCCCATTACTGATCAATGCAAATTCTGTTGCCAATAACCATGGTTCCTCCAGATGAGGTAACATCTTTTGGTAGCAGTGTGCAGAATCTGTGAGGAGTTACAAAACCCCCACATATTTCTGTGAGTATTGTGTTTAGAAAGCCTTCAAGGTGAAGTTTTATTTTTCATGGTTCCACTTACTGCTGTTAATAAGTCATCTTAAATGCAAAGTACAGACTTTGAGTCCACTCACTATAATAAAAAAAATACGGGAACTGTTGAATAAAACTAAGCTGAGGAAATTAATTGAATATCTTGCCAGTGTTAGCTTCCTAAGCCCTCAATAATTAGTTATAAACCTCTCCTCAACTTAAAGTGAGTTTGATAACAGACACCTGATTTCCCTTGTTTGTTTTACAAGATCAGAATGGTTTCTCTACTGTTTAACAGCTGTAGCGGATTTCATTGTTTGTCTGTACGGAACTCTTGGAGCTCCAGCAGCAATAAGGCTGTGTTGAATTAATGGAATAAGGTTGAATTGATACTCCAGGCTTCATGCTCTTTTTTTTTTTTTTTTTATTCCATCTCCCCTTTTACTGGGAAAGCTGTTAATATAGTTTATGTCTCCTGTTGGTAACAATTAGTTTTGTTCTTATGAAAGTTCTGCCAGCTGAGCCACTTTTTCCTAAACAGTAATAATAATGTAAGAAGTAGTTTTGGGGTAAAAGATGCATTTTAAGGCTCTTTTGGGTTGGATTTTTTTTTGGGGAAGGGGGCGGGGAAAGAGGGAGTTAGTGTTTTTCTTTAAATTTTTTTCTCCTGTCTGTACTTGCATGGTACTTCTGAAAACTGCCTTTTAATTTTCTTTTTCTCTTTTTGTAGCTGGTAGCTTGGTATCCTCTTACATACTGTTATTTAATTTCTGCAGTCAAATACATGCAAAGTCTTTTGTGTGTTGTGGGAAAGAAATGTCTGCTTTCTGGTCTGTCTGTTGTTCTTTTGAAGTAGAGCTCAAATTTCTTCTCTTCTGCCAACTGGAAAAGTAAATACTGTAGAAAGTAGGTGATAGTAAAGCCCATGTTAGAGACATTTTTGGTATCCCACATGTGACTGGATTTTGACCCAGTCAGTTCTTCTTTATTTAAATACCCAAGGTAGCTTTTGTTCATTTGTAGAACCAGCCTGTGTTTGCTTCATACTGAGACCTGTGGCATAAGTCCTCTGTTCTTTTGGAAGCACTTTGGACACGTAAAGACTGCACTGTTGATTGTTAGCAGTCTGATGGGTGCTGAAAACAATTGGCACCTCTTAGTTCTGGTCATTTGGTGTCAAGAACAGCCCAACAGCTGTAAAATTTCATCATTTGAATGCCACACGACTTTGCCTTTAGTGTACTGATACAGTTTATTTTTCAATGGTGTACCTCATGCAAGTCCGTATTGCAGTATTTAGATTTGATACTACTAGCTTAAGAATTAAAGAAGCAAATAAATAATATGAGTGGCTATGTGGATGAGAAAATGATTTGAGATCAGGGCTTGTTGGGCTTGCAGCTCCTTTGCAGCCCTCCTGTAGAATTTGGATGTGTCACCTGATGATGGTCAGACCATAAAAAGGGTATCTCACTGCCCCTACCTTATGGCAAAGGCATTAATTGGTGTGGAATTAAAGTATTTGAAACTTTTAAGTACCTGAGGGTCAGTTTTGTTTGATTCCCATGACAAAGATGTGTAAAAAGGTCTGATCATAAAACATTTACAAACTGTAGAGTTCCTTAGTATCTCATAACTCGTCTTCATTAAATGGCTGTCATAAACCCACAGCAAGTCTAGTTCAGTGCCTTGAGCTCTTGGGTAGCTGTGGGAGATGTGGAGATGCTGGAAAATTGCTGTGGAATGTGGCACTTGAGGACATGGTTTAGTGGTGAACATGGTGGTGCTGCTGGTTGGACTTGATGATTTTAGAGGTATTTTCTAACCTTTATGATTCTGTGAGTACGGCACTGCTGAGATGGATTTACTACTTTGAAGTTACATTGCAGTTGTCCTGATCTGCCAGTTGGAGCTCTTAGTAAATGACACAATGTTGGTTACTTTCAGGATATCTCAGGTAAATGTTCTTAACTGCTGCTCTGAAAATTAGGAATAATTTGTTACATTGTGCTCAAGCAATTTAAAATGTGGCTTTTATGAGAGCATTACTTTGACTGTGGTAGAACAGTAGACCAGCATTTCTTGAGGAGATCTTTTTATATAGAATGGGGAAGCACAGAACACATTTTGTTAAAGAAACAGAAATGGATAGATAAACTGCGAAAATCTGTTAAACTCAGTATCTTAGAAAAAAATGGTCCATCCATGTGACAATCCTCTGTAGGGTGATCTCCTGCAAGCTAATGTACAGCAGAGAGAAAAGGAAACTGTCATCATGTTGATTTCTGCCACTTGTTTTATTGAAAGAAAAAATTTGAAAGTGAGTCACTTAAAGTTTTATGAACAGGTAATAATAAAGATATGCCCCGTCTAATTTTTAGAGCAGAGAGCTTTGTAGACTTTAAAGTGTTGTGCCCTTGAGAAAAATGGTTTCATTATGAGGAAGAAAGGAGATTCTTAGAAGGCTAAGTGCAGCCAGCCCTGCATGCTTTTATCTGTGTGCAAGGATTGTGATTTTTTTATTGTGGGGTTCCAAGTGCAGCTGGTGAATGTTTATGGAAACCTGCGTTGGGAGTTGTGAAACAAACCTTAGTTGGTACTTGCCTTTCCTTTGGAAGAGGCAGAATATGTGCATTAAGCATTACAATGCAAACCCCTCTATTTAAATGTGCAGTCTTGCTTCTTATGTAGGATAAAAAAATGTTGCTTTTCAAGATTGCAAAGGATGCTCACAAAGCTTTGTATTAACACATGCACTTGTAATTTATATTCATTCTTGGGTAATTTGTATATGCAGCCTGTTGAGCACTCAGTAGGAGCAGCCTGTTTTTAACCTTCATTTATTTATGCAAAACCAGTTGAAACACAGCATTAGTTTAATCCTTTCTTCTTTTGTTTTGCACTGCAATTCTCTTACCATGTCGGTACCGAAGGGTCCTATTCTTTGGGGTTGCCGCCAGGCTTGATTTGTGAATCATCTGATAAAGAGCCAGCTCCACTCCCAGAAATGTGCCTTAGGTAGAATCGCATGCCAGTGAGTCAGCTTTAGGGCAGCATTTTCAAAGGAACGCTATATAAATTACACAGTATCCCTGTGGGGGTGGCTCAGTGTTATGAAAAATCTGCTGTGGAGCATCCTGCACACACATCCACACAGAGCTGAGTCAACTGTCTTGGGTTAAATTGACTGAGTGCTGGTCTCACTTCTGTTGTTTTAAGTGTGCTGGTTTGTGTGACACTTCAAAGAAGATGAAAAGGAATGTGTGGTATCTTTGGGAGGAGCTGAACATGCTGGGAAGTCCAGAAAGTGTCAGTATTTCCACATTTGTCTCAGTGCAGATTAGTCTTTCTTGATAGATGCCTGATTATTTGGATTGATTTGTTTTTAGTTAATTAGACATTCTGCTGTCCGCTTTAGGTAATGGCTTTAAACTGACAGAGGGTAGGTTTAGATGAGATACTAGGAAGAAATTCTTGGCTGTGAGGGTGGTGAGGCCCTGGCACAGTCTGCCCCGTCCCGGGAAGTGTCCAAGGCAAGGTTGGGTGGGGCTTGGAACATCCCGATCTAGCAGAAGGTGTCCTTGCCCTTAGCAGGGGATTGGAACTGGATCATCTTTAAGGTCCCTTCCAACCCAAAACATTCTGTGATTCTCTGATATATCTCTGTGTTTTTTATACTAAAATGTCACTGGTGAGTTCACTGAATTAATTGTCTTGGTTTTCAATGCAAGGGAAGGTGATTTGAGAAGAAAAAAAGCATGATCGAGACACAGCTACACCTGCAAAGGATTTTGGTGAAGCTTTACAAGTGGACACATTCATTAGCACTTCACATCTTCAGAGTTACACATCCTTCTGTCAGAAGAGGGCCTAACTTTGCTTTTTGCAAAAATTTATCCTGTATTATGAAGCAAACGTGCATTACAGTCAACTCTTCAGCACCCAGGCTGTGTGCTGCTTCTGCCCTTTCCCAATCCACCCTCCTCAGACACGCAGTCATCAAGTGTTCGAGTCAGAGCTCTTGATGAGCTTGTCTGTGTGTTTACATTTTTAAAAATAGTCAGCTGTTTTACATAATTTTATTAGCCTCTGTTCTATGCATTTGTCATTACCTCTCTCACCTCTGATTTATTCCATCTCTGTTGGGTAAATGTGAGATAATGTAATCCACTGGCGATGGAAATAATTGTTTATGTAAAAATGAGCCATTATAGTGTTTAGTTCCTTATAAATATCATAACATATTCAGATTTAGATGAAAATAACTGACTTCTGTGGCACTGGAACTATGAGGTTGAAGGGATCTGGAAGGATCTCTAATTAACTGTGTGTTCTGAACAAATAACTTGTATGCAGCACTGCAGTTTAACTTTTCATTTATATAGTCACAAAAGCCTGAAGAACGTACATGATGTTATTTGCTGCAATAATATAGGTACAGTTTCTCATTAAAAAAAAAATTATAGCTTCCAGTTGAATGGTAAGTGTTGAGAGGAGGTGGGTTGTTCAAATTGTTTTCTTTTAGTACTAACTGAAAGGGCATTAAAAGGCAGTGTTCTGCTAGCATTTTTTTTTATTTTGACAGTTGCTAGAATTGGCATAAGAAGGTGATATGACCATAAGCAGGGAAAAGAAGTGGTCTGTTCCTCTGTGATTTAGAGGAAATGTGTTAGTAATAACCTAGAGTGAGTTTTCCAGCAAACTGCTGTGAAAAAAGTAGTACCTCCAAAGTAAGAATCTGTCCTGGCCATAGGTTCAGTAAAAGAAGAGCTGGTTTGCTTCATACAAGCTAGGCATTCTTTATCATTAGTTAGCTCAATAACACCTAAAATGACAATGTAGAATTAAGGTTATGGTGTCATGGGGTTTATTAAGTATTTCAGGCTGTTGAGAGATACTCCTTGTTCAGCTTAAGTAAGTAAAATAAGAAATATTCTAGATGTTACTATATGATACGTGATTTAGTATGTTGTTTGCTTGGCCTGAGTAGCTGGGTTTGATGAAGCCTTCAACCTTAAGCTGTGAACTTAGAGCTAGAAATGTTTGTTTCCGGAACAGAATTAATTTCCTTAGTAATCTTCCCACTAGCTGATAGAGCTGTGTTTTGTCCGTGGTGTGAGAAGGACATTGATAACAAATGGATATTTTAGCTGCTGCTGAGTACTGTTTACCTAAGTGAGGGCTTTTTTAGTTTCCTGTGCTCTGTCATGGAACAGAGGCACCAGAAGCTCAAAACACAAGATCAGCAGGCAACAACCACCAGCAGAAGCTGCAACTCCACAAGAGTTGAATGGCCTGCCTGGACATTGAGAAAGAGCCCAATGAGGTACTGCAAGGCCCCAGACCAAAACTCAGCACTGAACTAAGAGGCACAGGCAAGATGTGTGAGGGGCGGGTGCCTAAGGTGTGGCTCTCTGGGGATTCCTTTGTTCACGGTCCCTGTCCAGAGACTCACAGCTGATCTGCTGCTCTAACACTCTGTTAAATTATTTATTTTTATAATCTGATGCCTGAGACTCTGCTCTGGGAAACCTGCTATCTTTAATATAAGTCTTTGTGCAGTAGTATATATTAGTGAAAATTGTTCTTTAGGAAGCTACTATCATCTCTGAGTTTTTTTGCTCTTAATAATTTTTTTTTTAATCTACAAAAATCTCTTCCCAGAGCAAACAGTGCTGTGAAAGAACGCTCAGTACCCTCTACTGTGTTTAGGAAGAACCTGTGAGTTCAAGGTGTGATGACACAAAACAGGAGGCAGCTTTTAACCAGATTAGGTTTTTTTCTACAAGGATGATTTGTGCTTGCTCTCCCTTCCCTCCTTCCTGCCAGCTCTGGCAGAAAATGTCACTTACTTTCTCATTTTGATTTCTGCTGGCTTATTGAAAGGAATCTACGCACAGAGGAGTGAGCCAGTTATGTGCAAAGGAGGGAATATGATGGTGCAGTCACAGTTAGGTGGGTAAAGAATAGGGGATAAAACCCATCCTTGTTAGTGGCAGCAAATTGTTAGAGGGGCTGGGCTGTCTGTGCAAATCTGACCTTCAAGATTTCTTCCCTGAACTGCAGATTCCCTAGTGTACAAATTGTGTGCCTTTACAAATAAGTCCATGATTTGAAAATATTTCCCAGGTAGCGGTATGGTTAAATAATTTAATGGTTTCTGCACACTGGTATGTTCTGTGTGTGACTTGGAAAGTAACGTATTTTCTGTTCGAAAAATCCAGCACAGAAGTTTTTACAAAATTGCCTTTTAAAATCGTTAGTGCAGTATCTGTTCATCAGGAAAAGGAGAATGCCATTTCTGATCAACGTCTGATTAAGTATCCATCTGTGTCTGTAAGCATCACAACTTATTTTTCAGTGCTGTGTTCTCATTTCAGTAGAAAAATGGTTTTTCTCTAGCACCACCTTGAGATTTCCTTTTCTAGTGCTGTTACTAGAAAGGTGAGTGGTGAGAAAGGAATGGGAGTTTTTCAATAAAGTCTCTTCTTGCTGTTCTGTACATTTTTCAGGTAGAACTAAATGAGGACATTTTTTTCTTTCTTTGAGACAAGGCTTTCCTTGGCATAGATATTTTCTGCCAAACCAACTGTGTTCTTCCCTGCAGCAAAGTCTGTTTGAGTCATGGTGTTTTTTTTTTTTTTTTCCCACTGAGAGAAAGGCAAAGCTCTGGTTTATATATATGTAAAAATAGTGGAATTGGTGATGTCTTAAGAGCCAGTTCAAGGGACCTGAAGAGTACAAACCTTACCAGAACGCGTATTTTTTTCCATGTACGTGGAAACATGTCAGTGTCATGAAATTGCTATTCCCTCTACTGCCAACTCACTGAAAATCACTGTGTGAGGGATCAAACTAGTGTGGCTGGAGTAGTTAAAGATCCCACTTAATATTAAAAACTCCTATAAAATCATTGTAGTTGGGCTGTTAGCAAGGTGGCAATGTGCAGATGAAACATTTTGTTTTTCTGGCTGGTAGACCAGAGAGATGGAAAGGCAAGTGCAAGTGTTGCTACAGTCCCTTTGGGAGGTGTGAGGTAAATGATCTTTCCAAGTAGGACATCTGTGGAAAAAAATCAGTAGCTCACTTCAGCTGCCCTTTAGCTTTGTGTCAAGCTCTCTTCTTTGTGCTCCCCGGGCTAAAAGGTTGAACAGTGCAGAAGCTGTTCTGCAGTTATTAGTATGAATATTTAAGTATGTTTTCATTTGGCCAGGCTAATACTCTTTTGCTTTGTGTCTGAGCAACCACTTTTTTCCCTGTGTGTACTTTTCAAAACTCGTAGAGAAGATATTTTTCATTTTAAAGTGCATGGCCAGAGGAAAACTGGGAGCTGCACTAGCAGTTACAATACAAATTCCACTTGTTCCATCACCAAATCTGTGTCTTACTTACCTGTATAATAGGAGAATTATTTGATAATACAGGTTTGTGAGTGAATTACATAGAAATATTGATTTTATTACAGTATTGACATGCATTTATGTCTCAGAACATATGTATTCATCATTTGGGTTTGTTGGTGCTCTGCTGTAGCCTTGGAAATAAATTGTTCCTACGTGATATTTACTGCTTACATTAAATTACTGGCTCCAGAAATTCTTCTTTGAAGTTGCTTTCAGGAGAGGGTTACTCAGTGCAAGTATTCACAAATATTTTTCCTGATATATGTGTTCTTCTATTTCACAGTATGCATTTTATTCTGTTCTTTGAAGGAAAATGCTGGGTTTATTTTTTGAGATTTTGCATTTGTGGCTTTTTTTTCCTCATACTTAGCAGATCTGGTCTTGTCATCTCCATCTTGTGATGTCTGATACTAACCAACCTTTCTTTCCTTAGCTAGTGTTTCTCTCCCATAAGTATTTCCATCATTTCCTTGTACCATACAGCAGTTCATTCATTAGCCTGAAGGAACCATGAACTCTATTTTAGTGTTCTCTAAAAATGAAGTTTCAAAGTGGGTTAGGGCACACAGGACAATACTGAGCTTTGCACCTTTCAGAAGCAGGGAAGTATTTATACACCTTATATTGTGTATTACATACGTGTATACAAGCTTACAGGCAGCTTGGGATGGATCAGGAAACTGAAGAAGCATTCTCAGGGTACAGAAAAATCTCTCTGAACCATCCATGCTTCCTCAGGGTGCTCAAGTGCTGATTGGCCTTCTCTGCAGAAATGCAATTTTTCAGATAAGATCTCACTGCTGCGTTTTCTTGCCTACACTTTGTGTTTTGAAGTGCCATAAATTTATAATTTACTGTACTTCTGAAGCTGTAAAGGATTTGTTCCATACTATGCATCTGCAAGCGAATGTGGTAATTGAAAGATCTTTATTCCATGTTGTATTCCAAGTGAAAATGTAGATGAAAGGCAAAGTGAGAATAATGAAGACAGAATGGTAACTATTGATCTCTCCAACAAAATTTCCTTGAAGTTGCTTCAGGTACTTTTGGGTAGATAATGTGCAAGTTATCAATCAGGTAAACAGCTTGGTCTTCTTATTTGCACTGAAGCAATGCAATTTATTAAATTATAACTTGAAGTTAAATGTAGGATACTGGTGTGGGCGGATAATGTTTCTTGCTTACAGCCCCTAGTATTTAGTGCTTCTTTCCTGGCAGATTTGAGAGAATCTAGGTCAGCCTTGAGGTTCTCATATAACCAGAACTTGCATGGGAGACACTCAAGGACTTCCTGAATGGTGTATTAGATATTCCTAAAACATCTTTACGTGACTCACCAGCATGGTGGTTCTCTGGTGAGAGCAATCTGTAGCTAATGCCTCTGAAGCCAGAGCCTGTAGCTGTGCCTCTGACAATTCAGTAGCATTTCATAGCACTTCTTTATGTAATAAGTCTTTGGTACATAAGGTTCCGTTGCTGAATGGTTCCACTGGGAACCCCATTCAGTGTGACTCCGGTACCATTTTTTGTGGGCATGTAAATGAAGGAATAATTTGGTGTAACAGGATGCATTCACGAGGAAAAAGTAAATTAAGAAAACCAGCATGATGCTGAATAGTAAAATGCTCTTCTGTGGAGCCAGGCTGGGAGAGCTGGGGGTGTTCACCTGGAGAAAAGAAGGCTCCAGAGAGACCTTAGAGCCCCTGCCAGTGCCTGCCAGGGAGTCTGGACAAGGGCCTGGAGTGATGGGATTAAGGGGCAATGTCCCACTGACAGAGGGCAGGGTTAGAAGAGATGTTGGGAAGGAATTCTTGGCTGTCAGGGTGGTGAGGCCTTGGCACAGGTTTCCCAGAGCAGCTGTGGCTGTTGTTCTGGGCCAGGTTGGATGGGCCTTGGAGCACCCTGGGATAGTGGAAGTTGTCCCTGCCCATGGCAGGGGGTGGGACTGGAAGATCTGTAAGGTCCCTTCCAACCCAAACCACTCTGGGGTTCTGTGAACCCATACTGTGTGCAACAGAAAGCAGTGAGTTAAACGTTTAAGGTAACACCATGAAGAGCAGGCTGAGTTACTTGCATAATTCTCTCCTACTGTTCTGTTCCTGTGCAGGCCACTGCATTGCCGGAGACCACGTCTAGCTCACCCAGCCTCCCAGACAACGTGCTCAATGCTTTGAGTCTAGAAGGACCTTGCTCTGCAATGAAGATGGAGGCAGTAGGAAAAGCAGAAGAACTTGTTGATTCAGAAATTCCACCAAAGACTTCTGAAAAGCATGAGACTCCTCCTGATGAAGATGGGCCGATAGAACTCGAGACACAAACTCAGAAGGACAGCGTGCCCACTGCAGCAGACTCTGCGGTGCTCTCTTCCATGCCTTGCTTACTGATGGAACTGAGGCGGGACTCCTCGGAGTCTCAGCTGGCATCTACGGAGAGTGACAAGCCAGCGGGTGGCCGAGTTTATGAGAGTGACTCTTCCAATCACTGCATGCTTTCTCCTTCCTCCAGCGGGCATTTGGCCGACTCAGACACCTTGTCTTCCGCAGAGGAGAACGAGCCCTGCCAAGCTGAAGCCGCCACGGAGGGAGACCCTTCTGCGGTGTCTGGGGCTGTGGTCGGGAGGAAATCCAGGAGATCCAGGTCTGAAAGTGAAACTTCAACAATGGCTGCCAAGAAAAACCGACAGTCTAGTGATAAGCAGAACGGCCGAGTAACCAAGGTAAAGGGTCACCGGAGCCAAAAGCACAAAGAGAGGATCCGGCTCTTGAGACAGAAGCGGGAGGCAGCTGCTCGCAAGAAGTACAACCTGCTGCAGGACAGCAGTACCAGCGACAGTGACCTGACCTGTGACTCCAGCACGAGCTCATCAGATGATGATGAAGAGGTTTCAGGGAGCAGCAAGACAATCACTGCAGAGATACCAGGTAGAGGATGTTTTTTAAACTGAACTGTAACGCGCCTGACATCGTTTCTCAGCTGTCATGCTAAGTTAGATGAGTGACACTTGAGAAAAACCCAGGAGAACTGCAGCTCTGTGTAAATTTGAAGACTGCAGTGCAATAACAAGACGTGGGCAAATTTTAAAAATCTGTTCCGAGGTTCCTGTGCACTTTTGCACACCAACAAAGCATAGAAATGGTAAATGGGAGGAAGGACTACCTTTGAAGTCTGGATTTTTCAGATCTTTGTAAGCCTATATGAACTCATGTCAGTGCTGTCAAATCCCCTTAGATGGTGATAATCTAATTCTTAAGATAAGTGGCCAGCTATGCTTTAATATATAAAGCCCACAGCTTGGTAGCTGTGTTAGAAATGGCACAACACACCTCTTGCCTGTATAACAGTAAGGCCCTGGCCATTATTTGCACTTATTCTGTGCTTTCAGCTCAACATGTCAGTGCATGACAAACCTGCTTAGCCTTATTCTAAGTTCTTGCAGATTGCAGCTGGTCACCTATTTTAGGATACAAAATGCAATTACACAGGTGCCCAAGCTATATTCACACCTAAATTTTCAACATTTTAGTCAAAGTTGTTACTGTTTTCCTATGTCATAAGGATCAATAATTTCTACACTTCTAACTTGCTGACACATCTATGTTAAGATGGGAGGCAGCAAATTATAGGGGCCTTCTTGTCATTTTATTAGTGTCATTTTATTAGCAAAAGAAAGTTGAATTCTTCAAGGTTTTTGTCTGCTGAGTCTTTGTTATTTTATTAGCCCAAGCGCTGTGGACAGGACTTTGTGTGAATTATTCTTGCAGCATATTATACCATAGAACCATCATCATATGGCAATCGGAAATAAAATCCATAAAAATAAAAATACGTAAAAATAAACTTTTTGGCTTGCCAATTTTTACTGGGTTACATGCCTTTTTGCCTGTTGTGCTAGAAGTTTTTTCTTTTTGAGAAAAACATCATCTTACATAGGGGAAGAACATTTAAGGGAAAACTGCAATATTAAGTTGCTGAACTAATACTTCCTAGACAAATTATGTAAAATATTGCAGCAGATTTTACAAATAACTGATTTAACTGAGTTGATTATGGTGGATGATGCTTTCACCACGAAAACTGGCATTTTTCCCACACCTGCTAGGAAGCAGGTTGCACAAAGGAAGTAAATGTTTATTATTAGAATGTCTGGAAAAGGCATAATATCCTCCTGTAATTATTGTGTAGTAAACTTTTAATAGAGATCTAAAATTATTTTTACCAATTCAGTAGTTAGTCAGTCTTGTAGCTTTCGTAGTTTTGCCTTTTTATTTATAATATTTACACTTTGGGCTATTTAAGTCTGATTTAAAGCCTGTTGAAGAAGACTGTTTCATTGATTTTTGGGACCGGTTCTTCCCCACCTCTGAAAAAACCCCAAAACACACAGAATAAATCCCTCAGGTCACATACTTTTTTTAAGTCATAAAAGTACCTTGTGACCCAGAATGGCACCACATGGTATTTTCAGGTCTGCTTAGGTTTCTGAGGGCCGTTGTGGGGATCTGAAGCCGCTCCAGGGTATTTTTTGTGTGTCACTGGGCTCTTCTGTATTTGACTCTTGGTCTTGACCACGAGATTCTTGTGGTGAAGGAATCCCATTGCATGAAGAGCTTGACTATTGGCGATGATTACACCAAGGCTCAGCTTTACCTGCAGAGCAAGAGTGCACAGACCACCCTGAGGGAGGGATGTTAACCATTTATTCTAATTTTATAGCATGTGTCATCTGCTTGGTGTTGGGTTCTGCTTAAGACGTTACAAGCTTTGAGCTGCCCCCTTGGTGCGATGGGGTGTGACACGTACCTGCCACGCTGTGGTTTTCCTTTAAATAGAAATGGCTTTACCTTGTGGGAAACGCCTTCCAAGGGCAAGAGAAAAATACCCTCTGTAGAGATAAGGATGTGTCCAAAAAATGCATCCTGTGCTGCTTGTGGGGGAAGGAGACGTTGTGGTTTTTAGAGCTGCGGTGGAGCTGCGAGTCTGGTCGGACGCACAGCGCTCCGTCACAGTGGTGGGTTCCCAGGCCATCTGCCATCCCTCTGCCTGGAGCTGGCAAAGGACTCGGTTCCTTTTTCTGGCTAGAAATCCATTTCAGTGCACTTAGCAAAAGACTGTGAATAGCCTCAAAATTGAGGGAGTGAATGTGTAAATAGAAAACAATACAGGGTATCAAAAAGTGTTATTGGAATTTGAGGCCGTGAGTGTTCTCAGCACACACTTGAAAGCCGAAAGGTTTGACTTCAGTGTCAGGACACAAGCATGAAAAACTTCTGCCTTTACTTTTAAAAGAGTTATCTGTACACATTGATGGAGAAGAATTTTTTACAGGCAGCACGTGTTCCTGTTAGTGTGTGTTTGGACATTCAGCTGCAGTCTCGAGTACTTACTCAACATCACTTATTTTAATATAATTTTCATTTTTATCCTTCTGTTGCCTGAAAAACAGCTTTGCCAACAGAGGTGCTTTAAAATTTTTAGTGACAGTTAATTTCGCCTTCATGACAAAAATTACACAGACTCTTAAGCTGTCAACACAGGTAGTGTTGCAGCCGACAGTTTGTTTGTGTGTGGTCTGAAAAATGAAATTGCCACATTTGAGAATACAGTAGCCTTTCATATTGTGTTAGTAAAACTCTTCCATTTAAATACTGCAGTTACCTTTTTTAAAACCATCCACATCACTGGCTCAGAAATATGTTTGGCTAAATTTGTAAGGTAAAGAAAATGTTCAGTGAAATACATGAAAATGCCATGAAGTTGCAGACAGAGCTGTTGTACAAGAGAGTCAGGTCTTTCTGCTGAACTTAAAGGTACTGTGGATTAAAATAGTGGCAGGCTTGGTTCTCTCCTCAAGAAGGACTGAGGAGTCGAGATTTTACTGGTCATACTTCAATACAAGTACTGTGAGCTGCACAGGAGCTCAGCACAGTGTAAGTTACAGTATTCTGAATGCATCCTGTGGTGTTAATTTACACCTGAAAATACAGGTTCAGTGTAAACTTCAGGGTGCTCCTGATGTGAGCAGTCATAATCTTTGGTTCTTTATTTCAGGGAATGCTGTGATTTTTGGATTATCGCAGATGAGGAACAATTTGTTGCCTTTTAATGACTGAGCTTCTCTGTTGGCATTTAGGATTTTGCTGTTCTTAAGCACCACATAAACATGGCATAAGAGTCCTGAAAGAGATCCTGCTAGACTTCCTGGTGTAGTAGGAAGTTTTTCCTTTAAACAATTTCACATGTGATGTTGCAAATTAACTCTGAACGAAATTGGGATGACAGCAAGTGTGGGAATCAATATCTATTGCTATGTAAACACTTCTCTTTTGGAAGAAGTAAGGGATTTTTAAAAAATCGAATACTATACAAAAATATTTGCTTTTTAACACCATTGTGCTTTCTACCACTCAGAAAAATCTGAATTGATACGGGGGTGACTTATGTTTTAGGCTATCACAAAAATGTGTTAAAAAGTTTGAGTGTTAATGTTGAAAAAGCTGCATCTCACTTTGTTAAAAAAAAGACTTTTTTAATAGGCAGTAAACCCAAAGAGACAGGCACAGATTCCTTACTCCTAAGAACTGTGCATAGATCTTGAGTGAAGCACCTGCAAGGGATGAATTTGGTTCAAGTAACTCAGAATGACATTCTTTGTAGTTAATTGATAGGAAAAAGAAATAGTCTGTTAAGAATGATTTGGTATAAGATATTAATTTCGAAGTGTCTGCAGCAGAGTAACACAGAGGAACCAACCATTGCTAGTTTAGAACAAAGAAAAAGCGTATCTTAATTTGTTATGTTGCCAGACCTCCTAAATTAAATTACTTTGGATTTGGTTATTACTTAGACTGTACTTAAGAGATCCCATAAAAAGACAGTTCTGGGGCATTTCTTAGGTGCTGTTTTGCAGGAGGTGTTGTCTTGAAAATGAGAGAGGAATCTTTGATTCTAACCCATATGTGACCTCAAATTTCTTGTCCTTTAAACTTGGCATAATTAAAAAAACTATAGTTTAAAATTTTTAGACAGAAGAGGGACCAACTGATTTTTAATTTGTGAAAACGCATTTTTAGGCTTGGGATTTTTCAGCCCTAAAATGAAGAAAAGATTGAATAGGGCATGTTATAGTAACTGCATGGGAAGCATTTAGAACATTGTATTGCTGCTACTGTAAATTGGAGATACTCTGTGAAGGATGGCTTTTAAAATTTGTATTGCAGGGCAATATATATTTCAATACATACTTTATTCAGTTTACAAAACAATTTTGTCAACTTTGACCATTCTAGTTCATTCTTTACTTTAGAAACCTGAGAAGATTGTCTCACTTACCGTGATCAAAGGGTTTTATTTAATTTGCAATTAAAACTTAACATTTATTAAAACTTACGTGTAAGTCTGTGGAAATCAGAAAGATTGTAATTTAGTTCCTTGAGTTTAAGATAACATCCTGACTAAAGACAAATAAACAGAATCATACTGGATGTTCAGTACTAGAATGAAATGAACAGAAGAAATACTTGTTTCAGGGAGGAAAAAATTACTGAATATACAAAAGGAGCCATGTTTTAGAAAAAAGGTACCATTTTACTTAATTAATTTTAGTTAACATGCAGTTCGAGGGATGTAAATTAGTTGCTGTAAAGTAATTATTTTTAGCAGAGGACTTGAATGCTAAACTTCGGTGTGTCTGATAGGCAAACAGATGGGTGAGAAAGCCTTACAAACTACTCTTCAGAAATAAGAGAATAACCCTGGCCTTTGTTCAGCTCTTACTGAAGGATCTGTGTATACCTCATTTAAATAGCTCCTAAAAAGAATGTAGTGTTTAAGTGATACTGTAATTTCATGTACTCAGTGAAATCCCAATAAAGATTTAGTGCCTTATGTTTTTATTAGTAAATATTTACTTAGGTTGTGCAATGATTTCTCTCATTCTTAGGGTATGTTTTATTACTCTTAAGCTAGAAGATGCTACAAGTTTCACATTTAGATATTAAATTATCATCTTCTGTACCTTTGTGTAGTTTAATGTGATGCTTGTCTTGTTTTGGAATTACCTTAGGTAACATTTTTATGTTTGGATGGCATGCACATATTGTTTATGATTCCTCAAATGGGTACAGAGCCTCATTTTCTTGGGGGTTTATTGCTTCCTAGATGATTCCTGAGTGAACTCTAGACTTTAAAATATAGATTCCACTGCCTTTTGTTACTGATATGTAGAGTAAGGCCATGAGGATTGGCTTTCTCTTCTGGCTGCTGAAGTTCTTCCTGATAATCCCAAAGCCAGTCATTTCCACTGTCCTTATGATGGATAGCAGGAAGCAGAACAGTTTCCTTCCAACCATTCCCTGTTTTCTGCTTTGCCTGGGACTGACTGTAGGAATGGTGGCTCAGGGCAGGGTCCTGGCTGGTGTGAGGCTGGTCAGGGCTCCATGGCGTGAGTTTGGAGCTGCGTCCATCACGCCTGGCCCAGAGGATGCTCTCCCCTCCTGTGTCAGCACAGCACTCACGTAACCCCTCCACGTCTGTGTGTTTGTGTTGTGTGTTCTCCTCATCAGCATTCTGTGTGGTTCCCAAAATCAGGCCATGAGCTTTGGGCCAATTCCACCTGTGTTTAACAGCCTGTTTATAAAAGGGTCCAAGTGTGTAAGTAAAATGCACGTAATTATTCAGGTTTGTCAGTTAAAAAATAGCATTTTGGATTGCAGCTTAATAGAACTAAACGTGTTATTGTATAGTGGTTTTGACACCTTCAGTTGAATTCAAAACAGAAATTGCAAGGGAACTGGAGTAATTTGGTAAAAAAAGAGACCTTTGTGACAGAATTGTCTGAGACTTCTAGAACAAAAATAATTTCGAAGCCAAAATTTCTATTATAACCTCAGTGGGTCTAAAATGTCATTATAACAGTAATACTGTTGGTTAATATATGCTAATTCCTCTCCCATTGTTGTATCCAAGGGGCAGAATTAGAAAAGTTGTTTTCCTGAGTTAAAATGCCTTAATAAACGATATTATGTTCTTACTTAATGATGTCTTATCAAATGGCCTCAATGTCTTTAAAGCTGGCTTCAGTCGTGCTGGGGGATCTGGAGGAGCGACCAGGGAAATTCCAGGATTGCTTGACAGGGGCACCGTGTGGGATAGGAACTGCATAGGCAATGTCCTGGAAGAGGCCATGAACTGCTTTGCCGAGATGCAGAGGCAGACAGAGGAGAAATTTCGCATGTGGATAGAAAAGCTAACCCATCTTGACACGGATGAAGAAAGCAAGCAACAGCTGGAGCCCAGGGAACCTAAAATCCAACTAGTTGGCCAAAGAATCCCCCCTACCACACAGTCAGGGGCTTTCGTGCAGATGCCTGATAGCCAAGTACTTCCTCAGCAGCCGTTTAATTCGTACGTGGGCTATCAAAATGCCGATGCCGCGCTAGAGTTTCCAGCGACTTTTAATAACAATTTTCCACCTGTCTTTCCAGAGAATGGGAATATGGCAGAGCCTGATCTGAATCAATCATAAACTTTAAAAAAAAAAAAAAAAATCTAAAAAAAAAATCAATCTGATCTTTGCAATCTTGATGTTATTTTGGATTATGCTAAAAAAACGAGGTTTGCTTTTCTCTTTGTATGTGTTTGTTCTGTTTTCTCTTCTGGGTTTTATTACCATGATATTGTTTGTTTTTCTTAATTTATAGTGACTATATGTAGTTTAAAAAAAAAAATCACAGTATACCCACCTGCATGTGCCAGTACACACATCTAAACACCTTTAAAGGTGTGTGGGGGGAACCACCCTAAGCTTTCATCACCAAACTCGGGAAAATAGAACTTAGAATCCTTGTCTAGATACCCCAAAAACAGTAGGGCTGTGTTTGCTACAATAGGAGCATTCAGGGTATTCATCCAGATGCCCTTTTTGCATGTTAAAACATTTATATAAGGAAATAAGTTTTATATTTAAAGAGGTAAAGCACCCTAGAGATCCAGACTAGATACAGACCCATGACATTTCCTTAACTCCATTCACTCTCAAGTTTTGCAACTTGAACACGCCTTCTTCATTTTTAGGCAGAACTAATAAATAAGCTCACCCTAAAAATGTAGCTATCTATAACAAGCGTGAACAGTGGATTTCATTCCTTTTTGGTCTCCCATTTGGCAGTTCATTCCCTGTCCAGGGTTTTTATCAGTGTCACTGCTGTGTTGCATGTGGCGTATTTATGGAAGCAGCTGTCTCACCCCGTGTGCACACACAGGCACATGCACACACGTCTACATGTGTTTGGTTTGGGTGCAAGTCATCTCCACTAATTCCTGGTGTCTGCTTTGCTGTTCCCTGGGTCTCAGTGGGAAGAGATAAGCTTTCACTGAGGATGCCTCCTGGCACTGTCTTTCTCTCCCATGAGTTGTGCCAAACCTCGCTTATCAGCGGTCCCCAAGAGATAACTTTTGGGTGAGATGAGTCACCCCAACCTGTGCACACAGAGCAGCCGCTGCTTCCTCCTGTAAATACGGCCCAGCCACATCCTTCATGCTGGAATAAAAACAGCCCTCTCTGCCCTCAGATAAGCAGTCATCAGGGGATGGGTTGGGCCTCGGCACAGGAATTTAAAGGAAGTCTTGATAAGTAAACACCGTGGTGGTCTGATAGCTGCCGGCCTGGGTCAGACCAGACTGCGTGTGAACACCACTGGAATCATTCTTTACTTGTGATGGGGAATGCCACAACATCAGATTCATTTGAATAATGCAAGAATTTGGTGTTTCGCGGATTCTTTTTTTATACTAATAGTTATCCTGAATAGGCAGGCTTGAAACTGTGATGTTTAAAGTAGGATTAATTTAAACAATATATTAGAAATATTTAATTCTTCTTAGTATTGCTACACCCAGGGATTTTTTGGTCATCTCTCCAATAAGGCCTTCCTTCATGTGAAGTAACTTCTCTGTAGCTACCAAAAAAATGTATAGTTATCATCAGGTAGAACTTAATAAAAGTTTCTAATGAAAATTAAATCAAAATTTTTACAATGGAAAACGAAAGTGCAGTTTAAGTAAAGAAAACGCTTAGGTCTCCTTTAGTTCAGTTACTCTGCCTTTTAAACCACAGTCACTGTTTTTCCTAATTATTTTAATTTGAGTTCTTTTCCTCCTGTTGGGAGTAACCACAGTATCTTCTGTTGGTCAGGCTTTTTTTTACCCTCCCAGAAGTCAGTGGGAGTTTTTCCATCAATTTGTATGACAGGTTGGATCAAACCTGTAACAGGAACTCAAGAAATACTTTTTGTTATTGGTATAATATCGACACTGGTATTTTAACATTATTCTTGTCCTAGACTGACTTTTTTTAAGTATATGATGCCTTCATTAAATAAAAATCAGGTTAGAGACCTGTGTTATTTTCAGAGTAACTGTTTGAAAGACTATGCAGGAGATAATTTTTAAATACTGGGATAAAGTCTTTTCAGATCACCTTCATGTGTAATTTTGATACCAAGATTTTGATATTAACTTGTTAGAAAACTCCCTTGTCTGAAATAGTGTGCATTTCAGGTAAAAGTTAAACTAGTTGTTCTATGTTTGATTGCAATCTAAAAACTTGTCTTCATCTGTTTAAAAAAATTTTTCAGGGAGGAGTATTTGCTGATAAAAAAACCCCTACCAAAATGGATCCTTCTGGTGTTCATAGATTTTATATATATATATATATAAATATATATATAAAAATATCTTTATGATGATGATAAGAGCAGAATATTTTAAAGCATGACAACTTTATGAATCTTCCCCTGCATGCAGAAGCAGCTTTTTGCACTGACTGGTTTATTTTAATGTCTGTATGTCTGTAAGCATGCCCATAGTCTTTTTTGTAAAATAGTATAAATGGAACAATTAGGTATTTCAGAATAAATTGTGTAAAGAGTTCAGTTGAACTTACTTATCTCTCAGATTGAAACATCTTTACATACATATCTCAAAAATGGTTAACAACTTAATTGGGTTTGTAGCCAGTGAAATTTCTGCCAATTTTCAATGTCTTGGTCACATAGTCTTTAAAAAAGAAAAAAAAAAAAAGGAAAAATATTGAAATAATTCAGTGTATGAATAGATAAAAATTTGGGTTTGGTTACTGGAGGCCAAAATTTAAATCTTTTATTTTTATCCATCACTGCTAATTGTTATTTTCAACGCAAGCAGCTGTGAACATAAAAGAGCAAGCAGAGGATGACAGAAGTTGAGCATATAGACTTTAAAGCTGTACTCTTTCTAGGATAAAATTATCTCAAGGCTCCCAGAAGGTGGAGGAAATAGTTCCTACTAGATGTAATTTTAACTTAATTTCCCCATGAAAGCTACCTAGTTGAAGGCTGAAAACACTTGTGCAAGGTCAGTGGTTGTAAATTGTTTTGTAAATGGTAAATAATGTTTTCCTTTGGTCACTCTTTCCACTTGGCTCAAAACCAGAGCCAAATCTTCAGCTGTGTCACAAACCATCTCCTTTGAAGTGAAAAGTGTGCTCTGATGTGCACAGCTGGGTATCTGCTCCATGAGCTGGTTTTCCACGTGGGGAAGTATGTTTGGGCTGAAGCTGAGAGGGGAACCCCACCTTTCTGTTCAGGTGTAGTGTAACCTGCCCAATGTATTCTGAGTCCAGGAGGTGCAGAGCCCTGAAGGAACCAACCTCCAGATACCAAAACTAGTGATGAGTCTGTGTTTTAGCTGTGTGTGACAGTCTTTGGCATCTCTTTGAGAAAACAGGTTCTCAATACATAGTTTCAGATTTTATTTTTTTTTCCTCCTGGGAATATTTTCACTATATTTTTATGACATGGCTGCAGTTGAGTTTGTCATGATTTCCATTATAAGCTCTTATTTTCAAAGGGCTTCGACTAGAAACCCTCAGGGAGTTAAAATTTCTTCAGATGAAATTTTAACATAAATTTTTATCTTACCCATTCTGAATCTCACGGAAACAGTCTGACTTATCTAAGACTACTTTAGGGCTATCAGAAGGAAACTCATCTGCTTTCCAACCCTGAATTACATTTTGAATGTATGTTTATGCTCACATCTCATCAAAGTACTTCAAAACCACCAAAATTAACAAGTAGGGGAGAAATCAACAGGAGTTTTGCACAGGCATGGAGAACCACAGGTAATTTAGAGTTTCTCTAATTGCCCCAGGATTTATACTTCAGAATGGTGTAAAGAAACATTTTAGTTCCTTTAAGGAATTTTACTTACGGTTTGAATAGGTCAGATGCATTGAGTCAGGTGAGCTGGTTTAGAGTGGTGTAATTCCAGGGATGATGGTGCCAGTTTAAACCTAACTGACCTGTTCATAGAATAATGGAATTTTGGGTTGGGAAGGGACCTTAAAAGTCCTTAAAAACCTTAAATCCAGTCCCACCCCTGCCATGGGCAGGGACACTTTCCACTACCCCAGGTTGCTCCAAGCTGCATCCAACCTGGCCTTGGACACTTCGGGGATGGAGCAGCCACAGCTCCTCTGGTTCAGGCTCCTACATCATCATTTTATGTATTTAATTAAATATTTTTAAAACGGCAGCTGTTCCAGCATAGGAGCAGTGGAGCACCTGTACAGCCCTGGAGTTGGGATTTAGCAGCAGGTGAAACACAGCGACTTGGTTCACATTTTTTGTGCAAGCACAAAAGAAGTAAGCCTTTATATAAAGGCTCAGTTTAAATTTCACTAAATGTCAAACTGACATTGCAGTAAAAGGATTTCCTCCTAGAATCAGTCCCTTTTTAGGAATCCTTGGAAGTCCAGGGGCTTCAGTGTGCAGTGTTTTTGCAGGCTTGGCTGCAGGTTCTTCCCAAGGCATTCATGTTCCTTTCAGTGGGTTTTCTAAGGAAGGTCTTTAGGAAGAAGCATCTGAATGGTCAGGTTTTATTTGAAAAAAAAATTAACATGCAACATAAACCAAACTCAAGGCAATTTTTTCAGATTTTCTATTGCAAAAATAACAGTGCAGGGAGAACAAAAAAGACAAAATGTAAAACTTTCAGTATCATTTTTAACAGTACTAGAACAAAATAATTCAGGCAGAAATACACATTTATTTTTTTAAGATCAATGTCTTTTACTGTTTGTGCAGGATTGTTGGGTTATTTTATCTGAACTGCTAGGGTAAAGACTGGAAAACCAATCTTAAATTCAATGAAACGGGATTGTATTTGGCAGTTATGGTACAAATTGAAACGTGTTTATTATCACTGATTTCTCTTTTAATATATTTTGTCTCTTTCTGTATCCACAACTGTATGTGGATAAATTTATAATAAATTTGTAATATTTCAAGGGCATTAAGAAATTAAACCCTAGCCCCACTGATAGTAGTAGAAATTTTCTACTGATTTTAGTGGGGCTAGCATTTAATCTCAATAAAAATTGCACTTACTTTGCAGTTTTTTGTCCACAAAATCCTTCAGCTGACCTTGAGGGGAATCTTTTTCCTGATGAGGGTGTGTAAGTCAGGCCAGTTGAGTAGATGTTTTTAAAATAATGGGGGTCTGCACTGTGACTACTGCAGTTACACGTCAGAACAAAAGCACTGTGTGATTTGTACTGTAGAAGCCAGAATAATCAGGCTGATTGATAGAGATGGACAGTACCTTGCAAAAATTGGTGTTTTTCACAAATTTCATTAGTCTTGTGGTGTTAGATCAGCGAAATGAAGGCACATGGGAAAATGGTCTTACTAAGTTAGGAGGGATTTCAAGTGCAGAGCAGTGGAGCAGGGGATTAGTGTGGACGATCACAGGCTGCATCAGTCCTGCGGGAAGGGGCAGTTTGTGCTTGGAGAAGTGGAATGTTTTCTGCAGGGGTGCGTGTTTGCTGCCTTTTCCTAATGGAAGTTGCATTAACACAGGGAATTACTTACCTTTTTTAACTGCCGTGGCTATGTGAGGGTGTGATGGTTTCCAAAACCCTCCTGAGACACTTCTCAAAGTAAAACTGGGGAAGAGATCTGGTTGATATATCTGCTACCATAATTATTGCATTTTTAGGCAGCATCACAGAAAATAACTCCTATAATGCGATACAAAGTGGATGCCACTTCCCGGTATTCTCAATCCACAGCCATATTCCATGTGCCTTTGCTTAACGCACAATGAAAAATGCTTTATTATCTTCATTCATCTTTTGGTAAATTAAATCCAAGATATTTTCCATCTAGTCATCAAAAAGCCTGAAAGAATGAATGTTGTTCAGCAAGACTTGAATTTTTGAGATTTCTTTTCGTGTGATATATTAAAAAGTATCCAGTCTGAGAACAGATAATAATTTGATCGTGTTGTTTTGATTTAATTTTATAATTATGGTTTAAAAAAAACACCAAACAGAAAAGCTTTACTGTGTGAAATGAAGGAAAATGTCAGAAGTGGATTCACTGATAAAGTTCACTTTATGATTTTAGAGAGAATGTTGTTACACTGCTATTGTTTTTTATTGTATTTACAATGTATTATTTGCTTGCTTAACCCTGTAAATTTTGAAATGTAACTACTGTAACCTGGAATAAATAAATAAATCTAAATAGCAATGAAGTGTTTCATGTTGCTAAACAACATAAAAAAGCAGAGATCTCCAGCCCCCCACTCCCTTTTGGGAGTCATTTTAGGGTTCAGGTAGTTTGTGCCATTTGAGCTGCACATGCTCTTGAAATGGCAGGTCTGGGTCATGTTTTAGGTAATACCAGGTTTGTATTTTTTATCTAAAACAAAAAGACTGTCACTTCACTCTGTAGTTTTGTGTATCAGTACTTTCTGTTTGGATCAGTCACTGATGTGTCCACTGTAACACTATTTTGGCAAGTCACTTAGGATAAATCTTTTCAGATTTGGCACACAAAGTACTTGGTTTTGTTTCAATTGTTTCAATTAGGACCATCTATCTGATCTTAAAACATATAGATAATAAAGTCCATTCTATGTTTTGTGTAATCTGGAAATAAATGGGCATTATCTCTTAAATTTAAGCATCAAGTGTAAGTGAGGGCATTCGTAAATCTTTCATTATTTTAAAATGTCTCAGTATTCTCGTTACATAAAAATAAATTCAATTTGGAGTAGTGAGGCTGGGATCATCAGTGCCCACAGCCAAGTTCACAGCCAAGAGGTGAAGGTGAGGCTGGCAGAGGCTGTGTCTCCTGTGGCTCTGTGTGTAGCCTTTTTAGCTTTTGCACCTTTCCCAAAAGCATTCCTGAGCACTGCTTCTAAACTCCTCAAACATTCACCAGTTAAAAATAGCCCAGTAATTGGAGGGGAGTGTTGTTCTCAGCTGGGCTCAGCACCTCTGCTCCTTAGCCTTGAGCAAGCTGCAGGCTGCTGCCTGCCTCAGTTTCCCCCGTGGACAAAAGGAGGTTAATAACCACCTCGGAGCTCTCCAGGATCCACTAATGGAGAGCTTTTTGTAAGAACAAAGTGCTGTAATTATTGTTGCTGTTGTTACTGTACCTGTTCTGTGTGTCTTAAAGCTTGGAGTGATATTCACACCGAAATATGACTCCGTGTCTCTTCCTTGCAGAGACAGTGATGGCTCCAGAGGGCAATTCAGACCACCAAAATTAGGCTTTTAATTTTGGATTTATTTTAATCGGGATAGTCCTCTGGAGATTTCAGTCTTTTTTCCTCTACTTGTAGAGGAAATGTAGCAAATTTTAAATCCCATCCCTGAGGCTGGAATTCATCTTGCTGAAGTTGAGCACTGTAAAATTGAGGTGCCTGCTCTAAGGTGGTATCTAACCTTTTTCTGTTTGCTGGGGAAGGGGAGAAGATGGTGCTCATGATGCTCCAGGCTGCAATTTCCAGGCGGAGATTGCCTGGCTCTGAACTTCCTCTGTCTGGGGAAGGAGTTTAGGTGATGAGCTCAGCTCTGCATGCCTAAACGTAAGAAAGATTAAGAGAAATAATGACTTGTAGTCACTCACAGAATGGTTTGGGTGGGAAGAGACTGTAAGGCTCCTCTCATTCCACCCCTTGCCATGGGCAGGGACACCTTCCACTACCCCAGGCTGCTCCAAGCCCTGTCCAACCTGGCCTTGGACACTTCCAGGGATCCAGGGGCAGCCACAGCTGCTCTGGGCACCCTGTGCCAGGGCCTGCCCACTCTCACAGACAGCAATTCCTTCCCAATATCCCGTCTGTCCCTGCCCTCTGACACTGGGAAGCCATTCCCCCTTGTCCTTTCCTTCCATGCCTTGTCCCAAGTCCCTCTGCAGCTCTCCTGGAGCCCCTTTAGGCACTGCCAGGAGCTCTGAGGTCTCCCTGGAGTCTGAACACCCGCAGCTCTCTCAGCCTGTCTCCACAGATTTCAAGAACTTAATTCTCCACTCAGGTTCTGCCAGCTAATACATTGTGTTTCCTTTGCAAGGGTAAACAGTGCAGTGCAAAGGGACAGTGCTTCTTATGGAATGGCTGCTTTTAACCTACAGCTGAAATTTTACGCTTGAGTTCCCCTTTTTGCTTGTGCTGCCATTATAATGAAGTAAGGGATAATGGGAGTGTGGATCTTACAGCATGGGTTAGGCTGCTGAGTATTGAGATGTGGCTCTAAGAAAAGCAAGGGAGCAGGTAGCAGATGAAAAATGATTTAATTTTCTGTGTTGCAAGTTTAAAATGAGAACTGGTATGAGTAGACCTGGATTTTTGTGCACGTCTCCTGATTCAGTTGTTCAGAGTGGAATTAGTTTTGATGAGCTGTGTAAATTAAGGGAGAACTGGACACTTGGAAATGCTGTCCCCGTGATGACCTCTGCCTCTGAATTCTTTGGGGAAGAAAAAAAGAAAGCAGGCTTTCCCTCCCCCCTTACAGCATTAAATGTCAACAGCTGTATTTTGCTGCTGGTACTTATTAACTTTCAGCCTTGTCTTTTTCAAGCATTTGTTGCTTTAGAAATGAATTAATGCTTGTCACCAGGGAAATGTATTTTTTCCAGCTACCTTGGGTTCTCAAAAGATGTAATTTTTCTAAAGTAGATAGTTTAAATTACTGACCAGGAAACGTCCTAACTGTTCTACAGTAAGTCTTGGTTCTGGCATGGTTTGTCTTGATGTCTGTTTTTTAATCTGGTGAAGTCCTGTTACAGTCAGTAATTACGAGTAGTGTCTCTATTATAAAGAAAAGATGATGAATTACACCTATGGTTGTAGTTAACCCTTTTTATCTTTTCAACTGAAAGCATTTTTTCACTTTATTACCTAGCTGAAGCCAACTGTCCTTATTTCTTGGTACCATACATTCACTTTGCATCACATCACTGGGTGATCACATACTTGGCTAGGGAAGTATTATTTATTTCCAAATTTAACCACTCCTGTCCCATCCATGCAACACTGAAAAGGAAACAGGCTTTTGGGAACAGAAGATTTTTATAAGATTTTTTTTTTATAGGATTTCACTGCAACTTTCATCTAGTTGTTGTTGCCTGCAACTTTTTTGTTGTTTGGTTTTGTGTGGGTTTTGTTGACTTTTTTTTAACACACATAAGCATTTATGCTTATTTCTTCTTTTATAAGTATGGGAAATCTGAGGATTTGTTGCAGTGTGGTGGCCATTGTCTTGGCTTTGTTGGTCATTTACTGGTGATAGGTATGGGTAAACCTGGTGTTGGGGGCCTTTTCAAATTTCCGGATCTGATCCTGAAAGGCAAGGCTGAGAAAAGCAAAAATAGACCTCTGCTGTGATTGCTTTTTAAATAGGAAGCTTGTTTGGGGTTCTTTTTTCCAGATTGTTAAATTGGTGGCTATTACCCTGACAAATATAATTACAGTGTGTAAATTATATTGAAAATATTTTTGTCTTTTTGATGTATACTGAATTTAAGCTAAGTTATAAGGTGTGCTCTTTGGAAGTGTGGAAGATACAAGAGTGGAGCTACAGATAACAAGTTTATGCTTGTATTTCCTACTGATGAAGACTTTCACACAAGTTATTTCTATGGGTAGGTGATGAGAATATCACTCTGCATGTATATACATTTATTATACATTTTTGCATGATTATACATGTAGGAGTGGTACAATTTTGACTTGAGACTATTGGTGCCTTTTGTCCAAATACAATTTTACTTGTGTAGACATGTCTATCTAAAAATCAAATTTCGCTTCTGCTTTTGGAGGTCTGAGTCAGAAGCGAGAGAAACAAAGGCCTGAAGGAAAAGTCCAGAGCTCCTTAAATCTTAGATAACCTGTTGAAAAAATGGTCAAATAGTCAATATTGTACTTGACCCTCGTATCTTCTGCACTCGACTGTTTATTTGTACAGCTCACATTATATATGTTCACGCTGAACTCTGATGATAAGACTGAAAGAAAACATGCCTCCCATGATTCAGTCCAGCCCTAACTTCTGCATGTAATTTAATCATCAGCTGTCACAAATAATTAACTGAACATCAGCCAGCTTAATTTTGAACTCGGTATTCCATTATTTTGTAACTGCATTTAAAAAAGACAAAGATTGCCTTCCAGTTAATTACCAGGAATTCTGTTCCAGTCATAATCATCAGCGTTTCATGTTGCGAACAGTTTGGTCTTTAATACATTGGCATTTAACTACTCATTTATTTTTGTTGGATCTGTTTTAAGTTTGTAATGTAACATTGTTTCATGGAATTGTTATTTTGGAGGCAGGTCTGATCCGAAATGTTTTGTGAATTTCTTCATACCTTGTTGCAAAACTGATCTTTAGTACGACTTAAGCAAAACGTCACTCTCTGATGAACTGTGTTGCTAATCACAAAATAGAGGTTTCTGAAAATAGTCAGTTGAACTATATTTCAGGCACCAAGTAACTAAAAAACACCCCCTCCAAAAAAGCCCCAAAACCCAAAATCCACTCTAAAACCCTCAGAAAAACAGCTTTTCAGAGAAGTAAATCTGAAACTTCTAGTTCATCGTGTTCTTTCTGTCTTCAACAGCCACTTAAAATTCCGAAAAGAAACCAGTTTTTCTTAAGGCTTTTCATTTTGTTCTTTATCACTTTAAAAGATTTCATTGGTCATTTTTGTAACTCTGAAAGTCCTGTCTTCCTGAACACATTCTTAGTTTATTATTATTTTGTATTATCCCATACAAGTTGTACCCTCCATGTGTCACACCCATAACAGAAGGTCCTGCAGGTGCTCAGCTGCAGAACTCAAAGAACCTCCATGGAGTTAAAGAATTGCAAAGATGCTGAGCTTTGGCCCAGCCTCTGTTTCTCTCTCATCCTCATTTCTGTGGATGAAGCCTTGGCCCATAGAAAGTTTTGATTTTCTCATTTGGGGAGGGGGAGCACCAACCACCTTCATCCACACTGAGTCAGTGAACTGCAGCTGGGGCAGGTCATTTGAGCTAAAACACTCGCATCCTCTCAGAATTGCATTATTTATCCATCCTCTCTACTTCCACATCAATCTTTGTCTTGAATTTGCCTGGTTTTTTTCTGAGCCTCTTCTGTTTGTAGCATACTTTCCAATTATAAGTGATTTTCATTCATCACAAAGAAATTAGTTCGTCCTAACAAAACAGATCAAAAACAGTTTTTTGTTACTCCTCAAGGACTGATTTCAGAATCACGTAAGCAATTTTATCTCCCTCTTTCCTCCTTCGTTACGGTGGCCAAAAATGCATATGACAATCATGTTGAATGAAAAGCATATTTATCACTGCACATTATAATTTTGTGTCTTGTTACTCTTGATCTTAAAAGAAACCCCAAACAAACAACACCAAAAAACATTGCAATTTTGAAAAATCCCCCTGCCCTTGACAGGTAAATGTTATGAAAGGAAAGTTGCGTAATGTTAAATTCATTGTCACTGGATCAGTTTGATGTAAAAGTTAGTTTTATTCAATCAATCCTATAAAAATGTAAGCTGTCTCTTGACTTCTGTAAAATTCTCTAGATATATATCTTGTCTGCCCAATTTAATGTCCTGTAACTTATTATTTTTTATTTTAAACTGGAGGTTTTATCCTTTCAAGATTGTAAATGTAACATTGTCAGATATGGAGATGTTTATGTGTTAATGTAAAAGACAGTTACACAAATAACTGATACTTTGATAAATGTGTTTTTCTGACACTTGTGTTTTCTGTGTATGCAAAGGTCAAAATGTCTCTGTAATCTCAGGCTATGTTCATTAACTGAAGTTTAATAATTCATACAATTTACCACTATGTAACTTTAAGCGCTTCATGTAGGACGTTGCATTAATACTTAAACAAATTATTTGTACTTTTTGAGGTGTCTTTCAGTCTGTGCTGATTTGTAACCCATGCTGCTTTTCTCCCCTGCAGATGGACCCCCTGTTGTCGCTCACTATGATATATCAGACACAAACTCAGACCCAGAAGTGGTAAATGTGGACAATCTGTTGGCAGCTGCAGTGGTTCAAGAGCACAATAATTGTTTAGGAAATCAAGACTCAGGATCTACCTGGAGAACCAGAGGGCTGCTGGATGAAATGAGTGCTGATACAGGTTTGTTTAAATTCTCTGACATTTGTGCCAGCATTGCATTTGGTGTCTCTCCCTTGCTTGGTTTCAGTATTTTTGTAGTTTATACAGCTATAAAAGCTCCATTTGTGGATTTTGTGAGAGAACAGGACAGGTGCTTATTAAAAAGGTCTGCCATTTACTCCAAAATACAAGTGATAAAAATTGACAAATATTCCTGCAATATACTTTTGACAGTAATTTTCTTAGCTGTTTTTTCTTCTCTTTCTTTTTCTTGTAATTACTACAGGGAACTTAGGTCTGGGATTTTGGTGGTGTTTTTTTTTTTAAATGAAGGTGAGCTAATCTTCTTACTGAATGATTGATTATGACAACCCATGCCACCAGCTAGTCAACTGGTCCTAATCTCTTTTTCAGTGTTGGGATTGCCTGTGTATCTCTTTTTTTTTTTTTTTGGTTTGTCTCTTTATATCTCTAAAATACAAGCATTAATTCTTCCCATATTCCATCTGCATTTCCATCACCCCTTAGAAAATTCGACAGCCTAGCATTGGGTAAAGACGAAGGGTGCAGAGGTGCTGGTAGGTGGACTTAGCATCTAGAGACAGCAAGGAAATTTCCTTCAGGAATACTGTGGAAGAACTCAGGGAAGTTCATGAAGCTCATGAACACTGTTCTGCTTCACTAGCAAAAGAGCTAAATAACTACATGAAACACTGTAGTGTTTTGGATGTTAGCAGGGGTTATTTTCTGTCGGCTTCATCCCACAGCCTTGTATGCCATCATTTTACTTCCTTTCCAGTCATTTTTTAACTCCCATGTTAGGATTTCAGACTGCACAATACACGTAAGTTGTGCTGCCGTGGTGGAGCACAACAGGTTTGTGTTTTGTGCTGTGTTTCCCAAACATCTCCTGCCACAGGGCACCCACATGGGGAATGTTGTGGTGGCTCTGAGCTGCTTTTCACTGTCTATAAGGCTTAGAGAAATGCAATTACATGGTCCTTTGTAAAGAGATGTTCCATTACTATGGAGTCTACAAGTCCATGATTTGAATATGAGAATCTCTGTGCGTTGTTTTCACTGTGGTCCATGGCTGGATGTCATTCAAGCCTTTTTGAAGCTTGCCTGTGTTTTCCAAGCTCACTGGTATTTTTTGCAGGACAGCAGCTGACTGATAGCTATTTGACCCCTAGCAAGCCCAGTCCTTTATTAAGGGATTTATTACGCAATGAGAACAGCTGAAATCACCTGTATTACATAGCACCAATGGATCAGCACACCAAATGAATGTAAGGAAATAAAAAGCAATGTTTCTTACCAAGCTCTCTTCCACTTCTCACTTAAAATGCTGCAGTGCAGGTAGAATTTTCTTTTCCTTCCTCCACCTATATCCAAGGGCACTTGCAGGTAAAAGAAAACTGGAAACATCAAGAGACTTCTTCATCCCTGGGAACGTTCATGTGGATTTGGTCCTGGTGTTATGGCCATGTCAGCAGCTGAAAAGATGAATCCCTTTTTGCTCGTGCATACACCTTGCCCTGCAGCCTCAGTATACATCTGACTGCACCTTTGCCAGTGCTGGCCTTTTCGTACCAGGTCTAGGGCTGCACATTGGGAAAGCAGAATTTTCAAATCTTGCATCTGGTTCACAAGTGTAATCTTCAGCCAGTATCTAGTTTAGCAGACTTTATAGAATGTGTTCCCATGGGAAAATAACAACATAAGCATCTCTATCTAAACAAAAAATCTTATTATACTATCACATCTTTGTGCATGGGCTGTTTTGCAAGCCCTGGTGGTGTAGGGCAAACAAAACATCACTTTGGGCGTCGTCCTAATGTTCGTGCAAAGAAATTAACAGCGTGGGCATGTTATTAGGCATGGAATTTGTATGGCCAGAGGCTGTAAATCTGTCTGTGTGCTATAATCCTGATTAACACCCAGCTACTCTTGCAGTATTTACTCTGCTAATCATGGTTTCGCTGCTGCTAATTATCTTTTTGTTGTCTGAACTTAAAGCTATGGTAATATGTGGAAGCTCTTTTGGGACTCCAGTTTATACCTCTGGGGATTCTTTTTGGGGCTTTTTAAGAGCTGGTCTGCTTTGCACTTCTGCCGGAGATTACCCTGTCAAGAAAAAGAAGAGTAGTGTGGCATTAAAACAAGATACTATGGCCATGGGCAGGGACACCTTCCACTATCCCAGGGTGCTCCAAGCCCCCTCCAACCTGCCCTAGGATACTTCCAGGGATGGGGCAGCCACAGCTTCTCTGGGTAATCTGTGCCAGAGCCCTACCACCCTCATGGGGAAGAATTTTTTCCCAATATGCCATCTAACTCTGCCCTCTGGCAATGTGAAGCCCCCAGCACGTGAATCAAAGCCTCTGAGCGCTTCCATTTAATGTTTCACAGTCTGCCCAGACACTTCTGTTAAAGAAATACCCATGACCCATTTTTGGGCTTTCTGGCAGTCAGTGATGTATGCCAAGAAATGTTCAGCTGAACTGCAATGATAGGAAGAGACTGTCTGGGCTAGTAGTTTGTTTTAAGTTCAGCTGACAAATATTTTTAGTCTTGTGAGATGGAAACTCCTTCAGGTACCTGGCAGCACATGGGTTTCCTTCCCTTGCCAACCCTGATCAGATCACCAAGGATCTTGTCTTTGCAAAAACTGAATATGCAGCATGGTCTCTGCTCGTACAAAAAAGCTGGAGAGGGAGTTGGGAGAAGGCACGGAGGGACAGGACACAGGGAATGGCTTCCCAGTGCCAGAGGGCAGGGCTGGATGGAATATTGGGCAGGAATTGTTCCCTGGGAGGGTGGGCAGGCCCTGGCACAGGGTGCCCAGAGCAGCTGTGGCTGCCCCTGGATCCCTGGCAGTGTCCAAGGCCAGGCTGGACAGGGCTTGGAGCAGCCTGGGGTAGTGGAAGGAAGGTGTCCCTGCCCATGGCAGGGGGTGGAACTGGATGAGCTTGAAGGTCCCTTTCAATCCAAACCATTCTATGATTTTATTTGCTTGCATCTTTCCCTAGTGCTTAAAGCAGTCATTAGAAAGTTTCCCTGGCACTTG